>NC_138529.1:3378188-3820688 GCF_964234715.1 Podarcis melisellensis
CCTCCCCCCCTGCAGGAGAGGATCCAAACGTAGGAAGCTGCACCAGGCAAAGGGATTCTGTGGTGCAGATTGCAAAGTAGGCACTGGTCACTGGTTCAAATCTACTCTGTCATGCTTGTTTATCCTTTCCTACTAGCTATCACTCCCTGAGAAGGGGATGGTCAGTACAGCTGCACAGACGCACATGTGCTCTCAGATATTCCCTGATACTGGCTGGGGGTGGGGATCAGCGCAGCCCCAGGGAGGATGGTAAGTGGGCAAGCAGTGCGCAGCTCCTGAGCGCCAGAAGTCTCACCACAGGAATGTGCCACCCCAAGCCTAGAAACACACAGACCCAAACCTCTTTCCCACTGGTTGTGGGGCAGGGAGAAGGACATGCACACACATTGCTACAGCTACAAGAGGCAGCGCATAAGGGAGGTAACAGCCCATATGCCCCTGGGTGGGTGTCACAGCAGAATAGTGAGGCACCTCCCACTGTCAGCCCCGCTCTAGCGGAACCTCGCTTTGCAGGAGGAGCCCGGCAGGCTTTACAACTGGGTGGCCACATGAAATGTGCCTTTGGGATGCTGAAGATGTGCTTCTGGTGTCTCTCCTTGTCACAATCGAAATTCAGGAGACACAGTGAGGATTGTTCTGTAACTGAATGAGATAGGGACAAGTAGGTTGTGCATTTGGGGCTTTTCTGGTTGCATTTAGGGGCAGAATACCCTTTCCTGTGCCTGTATCCTCATCAGAAATGAGCTCTGAGAGTCTTCCTCTGTCTCTCCGGATGTTTCCCTCCATTTTGAATATTGTTTAGTGTTACTCTATCTCAGGCCAGGAGAGATGCTTCTTGGGGCTCGCGCTGTATTCTCTGTGCTGGGCAGTTTCTCAAGAAACTATTGGTAACTTGGCAAACCACTCAAAGGCTGAAATATTTCTGTGGGCTCTATCATGATACCACTCCAAATTCCAGAGCTTTCTGGCCAAGCAAACACTTGAACTAGAGTTGTGATCGTGTTCTGTAGCAAATCTGATTCATTTGTAGGAAGTTCCATCTGTAATGGAACACAGAATCCGCTTCTTGGGCTAGCTGCCTCACATTACCTCATTGTAGGTCTGGCTGTGCTTAAGGCTGGCCCCTGCAAATATGTCTATTAATGTAAGTAAAAACAAACCATTTATTTAAATCATTTTTATACTGATTTACATTTCGGGGGGGGGGGATCTCTGTAGATTCTGCATAAAGCTTCAGATATGTTTATTTGAAAGTATAATCTTTATTTATGTACTTATTTAAATCATTTCTCTACCTCTACACGGTTCTAAAAAATATCCAAGTGGTTTTACAGCCTATCTTAAAACATCAAATGGAACATGACAAAATGGAAAAAACATAAAATTTCAGAAGAAAATCAAATGCAATGAGATTCCCATTTAAAGCAGCATGATTAGCAGGTAAACAAAATATTCTCTGAGCAAAAGAGTTACAAGTAGGCCTTTTTTCCAGCTCCACCATCTCTCAGGTGAGCCCTGTTGCCATTCTAAGAGAACAAGGGAGGTCTTCATGGTGAGTTCCAGCACCTCTTTTTCTAGAAAAACAGCACTGGTTACAAGTAAGAATCAAATGCTAAAATGCAGTAAAAAATCCACACATAAAGCATCATTGGCAACTAAATGAAATTTCTGAGACAAGACTTTTCCACCACAGTAACATCTCCCAAAGGCATCCTTATTAATCTTTTACATATAAAACTCATTCCCACCAACCACACCCAGAGCACAGCTAATCTCCAGCCAACCATTTGTCACAAGGCCAACATCTGACAACTATTTTCTTACTCTGTGTGAGTTTCTGCTGCATGCTGATTTTCAGAAAGGGGTGGAGCTCCCTTCCGCTTCTCCTTGCTGTGGGTCTCAGGATGAGTTTGCACCTGCAGGCTCATCACATGACGAGAGCAGTATCACATGGTGCCTATCAACTGATGTGTATGTATGTGAAGGGACCACCATCACAGATCAAACAGATCAAAATAGACAAAACTTTTGTATCCCTTTGGACCTTTAATTTATCTTTAATGGAGGCAGGTTGCATATCCAGGTGTGATACTCATCTGCTACCTTGGCCTCAGGCATCTTAAGTTATCAGTTTGTACACTATCAGCATTCTGAGCCGTTCTCCTTTAGTGAATCTCAACCATGTTACTTCTCCCAGTTCCCCATCAGGTGTAATCATGTGATGGGGCTCAAATTCATGTGGGAACTCCTACTCAACATTGTGTGAACAGACTTCCTAGCTCAGGAGTAGCTAACCTGTGGCACCTCCAGATGTTGCTGGACTCCTACTCCCAACAGCCCCAACCAGCATGGGGAATGGTCAGGGATGGTGGGAGATGTGGTCCAGCAATATCTGGAGAGCCACATGTTTCCCACCCCAGAGCCAACTCCCATTAGCATTCTGGCCACAGTTGACTTGGCTACCAAACTCTGCCGTTTTTTGCCCAATGAAGGTCAGACAGACACCTGTTTTCCTTTGTCGAAGGCTTGGGGGCATGGGTTGTGGCACCGCATGGCGTTTCTTCCCTTCGGATGTACTGTGCCTCAGTGGGCGCCTAACATGTGACATCTGGTCAGCCTGGTAACTGTCCCCGCCCCCGCCCCCCGCACAGGTTCTCTTTTGCAGGGATGAGGAACCACTTCCTTTACAAGGGAGGATGCCTGCCTGCACTGGGCTGCGTACTGGGTTAACACACACAACCAACAGCCCCTTCCTCACTTTGTAAATGGACTAAGGAAATGTCCTTGATCTTTTTGTTTTCCAGACCCCACTTCCAGACACCGAATCAGCCTTAGTGCCTGGCCACAGCCTAAAGCAGGTAAGTATCAAACAGCCGTCTTGACAGGGACAAAGGAAGCACAGCCTAAAAGTGGGGGCAGTTACTCCCCCCCCAAGGGCTAACAGGCTTGTGGTATGATGTGTGTCCTTTCACACAGGTCTGTGTATGTATTTCGGGGATGTGTGCAAGCATTTCTTCTTCTTCTTCTTCTTCTTCCTCTTCCTCTTCCTCTTCCTCTTCCTCTTCCTCTTCCTCTTCCTCTTCCTCTTCTTCTAGATTTCCACCCCACCTTTCTGAGGCTAATGTCACATTCATGGGAGCTTTTGCACACTAAAATCCCATTAGTACATGGTGATGCAGCAAAAGCCTGAAAAGGTCTTTGCTGACAGTGGAAGTTGGCTGGTGGCAGAAGTATAAGAACCTCAAGGGGCAAGGTGTTACATGATGTAGGTGTAGCTGTAGAAAAGGCCTGTCTGTCCCATGGAATTTGAAGCTACAAATCTCTATTTGCATTTTTTTATATATATTTTAAAAAGTTCCTAGTCCTCATGATTGTGAAGATCAGTTTGCAGGTGTGCTGGATGATGCCTGGTGAAATCACAACTGCCAATTCCAGTTGCTGGAAAGCACAGGTGGTGATGAGCAGAGGCTCTGGGTCTCGTCTTCTGCTCCCTGGCCTCTGACAGGCATCTAGTTGGCCTCTGTGAGAACAGGATGCTGGACAAGATGGGCCAGCAGGCTATTCTTATGTTCTTATGACTGTGAAATCAGAAAGCCCTTTCTTCAAGTCTCACTTCTTGACAAGGATCTGCCACGTGTCCCTAGGCAAACCACTCTCTCAGACTCAGTCCTGCCCCCACTCTGTTCCCCCTTATGAGGGAGGCTAACACTCACCTACTTCAGAAGGTGGTTGTGATTATTGAAACAAGGCCATGTTTGTGAAGTGCTGCGGGCAGTCAAAGGGGATATATAGAGATATAGACATACTAGGTATTTATTATTAATATTAAGGCTAATAATCTTATAGGGACTCCATGCCTCTCTTCTTCTATTTGGCAAGTACTTGAGAGGCCTGGTCAGTAGCCTGTGATCCATGTCTGGCTGAGAGCCAATCATCGTAGCCAAGATGCAAGTTGGAAGAAAATCAGATTTTAAAACCAAATTGACAGAGGAGGTTAAAACGAACCTGTTTCCATGTATTCTCCCTTCAAAATAATCAGCTTTTAAAAGGAAATTCTGTATTCAATGGAAAGAAGAACGGGCCCATACTGATGATATCTTAGGACTGAACCTTTGAGTTTCTATGAAACAGTGAGTGGAAGGCTGAAAAGAACCAGAGACAAAAATATCTGACTTTGGAGGTCAAGTGTTTATAAATATGACACAATTGTTCATGTATATTTATTATTCTGCAAACGACAACTTGTTCAACTATGCATAACATCCCTTTCCTCTCCTCCCTGCTTTCCCCCAAATCCAAAATTAGTTTTGGGCTTTCCAGATACTGAGTATCTGGAGACTGAGCCAGAAGGTTCGTTATCCCAGTGCCTTTGGTGGGACCCTGAGCGGGGAAGCCTGGCTAGCCCTGTCTCTCATCTTCTGCTGCCAAGCAAATACATTCCCATTTATGCAAAGCTTTGACTCGCAGGTTGCCTTGTGAATATAGTGTAATTGGTTTTAACTGGTTGCATTCAGTGTTTTTTATTGTTTTATCTGTCTTTTCAATATTTTTAGTTACAGATAGGTAGCCGTGTTGGTCTGCCATAGTCAAAACAAAAAAAATTCCTTCCAGTAGCACCTTAAAGACCAACTAAGTTAGTTCTTGGTATGAGCTTTCGTATGCATGCACACTTCTTCAGATACACAGAAGAAGAAGTGTGTATCTGAAGAAGTGTGCATGCACACGAAAGCTCATACCAAGAACTAACTTAGTTGGTCTTTAAGGTGCTACTGGAAGGATTTTTTTTTGTTTTTCAATATTTTTCTTACTCTTGAGTGCTTCCCCAAATGAAGCAAATGCTGTAATCACCAGGGAGAGGGCCTTTTTAGTAGTGGCACTGAAGTAATGGAGCAGCCTTCCTAGGGAGGCTCACTGGCACCATCTTTGTGGTCTTTTCAGTGCCAGATGAAAGCCTTTCTGTTCACCCAGGCCTTTTAAATAACTATATGGCACAGGTCCCTCCATTTTAAAATTGGTGCTTTAACTTTGGTGGTTTTGGAAGTTTTGTCTTATTTTTTGTAAGCTACTATGATTTCTTCCTATCCTATCCTATCCTATCCTATCCTATCCTATCCTACCCTACCCTACCCTATCCTTTCCCACCTTCCTTCCAAAAAGTTGAAGGTGGCATCCATACTTCTCCTCCCCATTTCATCCTCACAACAACCCTGTGAGGTGGGTTAGGCTGAGAGACAGTGGCTGGGCCAAGGTCACCCAGTGAGCTTCATGGCCAAGTGGGGATTTGAACCCTGGTCTCCCAGGTCCTTCTCCTGCACAGTAACCACTATGCCACATGTAGTCCTCAAGATTTTAACTTCAAGCCAGAGGCATACTTACTGGGTGTTATTTATTGATACGGACTTTCCTAAAAAAATAATAATGATATTTTTCTCTAAGCAACAGTGGCAGTGAGGGTTCTTGTAGCTACAATGTAGAAAAAGTGAAAAAGTTCTCACAAGAAAAGAGTGGGTCCAAAAAATGATTGACTATGCTGAATTCAGCATAGCCTATCTGAAAAATTAAAAAACAAACCAAGGAAAGAATTATGGATTATGAAATTTATATTAATTCTCTATGTGAGGTGCAACTGATGGTATTCTCACTATGGTTTATTTTGTCCTTTTTGTTATGTGTTGAGCAAAAACAAACCAACAGCTTTGCCACACGGGTGCTCTATGTTGTGGAGCAGCGTATAAATGCCGTGAATAGGGGGCAGGGGAGCTTTTCATGCCAAGGGCCACATTCCCTTCTGGGCAACCTTCCAAGGGCCACATGCCAGTGGTGCACAGAGCCAAAAGCAAAGTGGGCAGAGCAATTAATGTGATTCCCCCCCCCTTCATGCAATAGAGAGGTTCCCCACCCATGCTGCAGATAAATAGGTGCATAAATACTTGTATTTAATTGTTCCTGCATTTGTTTTGTTGTGTTTGAAATGGTCACATTTGCCATCCTGGAGCACTGGTTGGTGGAATGGCTGTTTGCTACAAATGCAGCAAGCAAGCAAGCTCTTGCCATATTCTTTCACAGGCTTCATCGAACAAAATTCAGAGAGCAGGGAGGCTCCTCTGTGCACATCTGGTCATCTTGTACCCGGACCTAATCCGCGATCACAAGCACCACCTCCGGCTTTACAGGTGTGCATATACCTGTCCCTCTTAGAAGGAGTCAGGGGCGGCTAGTGAGCTGCAGGGTCTGTGGGCGTGCTGCTTCCTCTAGGGGCGGGGGGCTCTTGCGAGTGAACCAACTAGCTGCCCCTGAAATTTCCCCCAAAGTGAATTTCAAAGTGGGTGCACCACTGTGAGTGCTCCCCCACCCCCAGTAGTGGTAGTGACTCTGCGGCTGGGAAGCTATTGCTGCAGTTCTGCCTTCTACAGCAGAAGGTTGCAGCTTCTAAAAGGATCAGTTAACAAGAGGCAAGAAATACCTTTCTCTGCCTGAGACCTCTCTGCCAGTCAGAGTAGACAACACCGTGCTGGCTGGACCAACCTAACGTCCCTATTCATCCTGTACTGAAAGCCCAGCTGGTCCTGGGATAGGAAACTTGGCCTTTCAGATATTGTTGGACCACAACTCTGGTCATCCCTAACCATTGATCATGCTGGCTGGGGTTGATGGGAGTTGGAGTCCGACAACATCTGGAGGCCTGCAGGTTCCCCATCCCTGAGTTAGTCGAGCAACCCATTCCCAGAGTGACCAGCTTTGGGAAACCATAAATAGGACGTGATGGCAATAGTTACAGGTAGGTAAGGAAGGCATTCTGCCTCTGAACGTAGAGGCTATACATGACTAAATTGCCACTGGAAAGACCCCCCCCAATGAATTGCCCTTAAAGACCAATGCCGCATCTTATGGCAATGAGTTCCAGAAATTAACGATGTCTTGTCTTGTCCTTCCCAGACAACCAAAAGATGAAACCCCCAAAACCAAGGAAAGGGGGAGGGGGAGCAGAGGGGAGATCTAGAGCTTTAAAACTGGAAATCCAATCTGAAGTTCAGAACTTGCTCATCTAGCTCTGCTGCAGATTGTGGGAATTCTTCCCATGAACTCTCCACTGTTTGATGTCTCCCTTCCAGGCAGTGCTGTTCTGGGAAAGAGCTGGTGGATGCGCTGCTCAGCGCAGAGTTTTCTGTACAGACGCGCAGTCAGGCCCTTGGACTCTGCCAGGTGCTGGTGGACGAAGGCGTCTTGGCTCATGGTGAGACAACCAGAGGAAAGAAGGGGGGCCATGACAGTCTCAGGATCCCGCTGCTCATTAGGCACTGCTCACCGTGCTACCTAACCAAGCCGGTCCACCTCAGAGCACTGTTGTTTTTTGCCCTGCTGTTTCCCCCAGCAAAACCCAATCTGAACTGCTGAATCGATGCAAACAGCAGTTTGGGTTTTCTGCAGATTGCTCTTTGCTCCGATTCAGCAGAAGAGAGCAGGTTTCCACAGGGAAAGCCTTGAGGGGCACCGAATTTTGGCATTGCACAGGGCACTGCTGAGATTTGAGACCCCAAGGTCTGCCACTGGAGAAGGGGGCTGGATTGGGTGCTCTCCAAGGACCCCTCACCCTTTGGTTCTTTGTGTGCCCACTGGGCTTACCCAGCAGCTGTAATGCCACTTTGCACTCCTTCGCTGTCCAGATAGCTGCCTGTCACAGGGAGAAAGGGAAAGCTATAAGAGGCGACGCAACTGGGAGCAGATATGCTGGCAGGGGGCTCTTCACATCGTCTGTTGGCTTCTTCTAAGGGCAGGGAAGCTGTGACCTTCCAGTAGCTGATGACTACAGCTCCCATCAGCCCCAGCCAACATAGCCAGCAATCAGGGGTGATGGGAGGTGTCGTCCAATAGTTCCCGGAGGACCACAGGTTCCCTCCCCATCCCCTTGTGCTCTCTTATTCTCATCCTGCTTTCACCCGCCTTCCCTGTGCAGTGCGGCAGGAGAGCTATTTCCAGGATCGTGACACCCAGTTCTTTCGCTTCGTGGCCCTGGAGCCAAGCGCTGAAGACCGGGATGGGGAGGAGCTCCTGGAGGCACTGGCATTGCTCACCCAACTGGGCCCTACCGCCTTGCTCACCACCATCTTGCACAAACCGTGAGTGTGAGGACTGAGCTATAGTGTGGCAGGCAGGGAGGAAGTGTGGAAGGTTTAAGGCTTTGCTGCTGATAGAACAGCAAAGCCATTTCTGTTTATTACTGAACGAAAGTGCAGATGGATAGACGATAGATAGAAAGAAATGTATATATTGTTTCTTTGATTATTTCATTCATTCGCTTTATTTAAATCCTGCCTTTCTAGGGACTCATCCACACTTTTGCTTGACCTGTATTTTGATGCTGTTCTTTGCTGATTAATTCCCCTGGGTCTGAGAGCTTTTCTCATTGTTCGCAGTTATGCTTTACAAAAATCTGATATTATGTGCTGAATTGACGCAGGGTTAAGGAAAATCTCTCTTTGGATTTTATGCACATCTGATAAGATCTGATTCAGCAAGTGATTGGCCCCTGTGAGAACAGGATCCTGGATTACATAGCCCACCGGCCTGTTCTAGCAGGCTCTTCCTAACTTTAAAAGTGAATTTCTCACCCTCATGATTGTAGCCAAGCTACCTGGCATCTGGCCCTCGTGCCAGAAGATATGATGGAGGTTAAGGACGTCCTGTTGCTGCATTGCTCTCTTCCTTGTCCTTCCCCATGATCAGAAGAAGCAAGGAGGTTTATGCCATGAATTTGCATCCTTCGCTTTGAAGGAGTCAGGGTAACGCACACTGTCTTGGGGATGAGGATGCGGTGGTGGTGAGTGCTGTAAAGTGACAGGAGAACCTGACATATGTGTGCCTTACCTGGACCCTCTCCTCCAGCCCTGGCCAGCGCACAGATGAGGAGCTTGCACTGATCTTTGAGGAGCTGCTGCACATCAAAGCTGTCGCCCATCTCTCCAGTTCTGTAAGTAACGGTCAGATTCTGCCTCATTTGGCCCGTCTTTAATTTGAATGCCATGTGTCATGGATGGCTAGGAATGGAAACCAATAGGATGGCCAAACAAATCCCCCCCCCCCGCCGCCATTAGCTATTCCATTTGATAGGATGAACCTATCTAGCATATTTGTCCTATTTCCACCTGGTTGCTTCCTTTCATTTGTCAGTCACTTCAGACTTGCCCAACTGCTGCCTGAGCCTGCGTCAGACTGGATCCATCTCCTATACAGATGTAGGGGGTGAAAATACATGCATGTTAGGGGGGGTGTTTGCTGTTCACTCTACCTATCTTACACTAGATGTAAAAAAATTATGATGCTACTTTTAGAATTGGCACCTGTCAAGTTTTCTAAATATTTCAGTTTGCTTATTTGCTCTGCTCACATTCTTCCAACACACACACACACACACAGCCATTGCATCAAGAGTCCCTTTTTCTTCAGTTCTGAACTCAGTATGCTTGAGTGACTTAATGGACTGTATTTGATGGGTGATTTAGAGGAGGGGAGCTGTGTCAATTTGAACATGCAAAGCTTTCTAAGCACAGTCCAGAAATCAAAAACGAAAGAATGGCAGCTGGCTGTTAAGTCCACAAATAAGATTAGGTGGTGAGCAGTTCACCACCACCAGGGGCATCTGATAACCAGAACTTTGTCATCCAGCATTATTAGCAAAATTTGACAAATATAGCACCGTATGTTGATGTTAAGAAATATGCATCATTACATTTTTTTTGTTGACTATAATTTAGTACACATAAATGAGGTGGACTTCTCTTTAAGAACCACCAAGATTACAGAGGAGTATAGCTATTAACTAGTATGACTAGTATGGCATCGGGGGCGGAGAGCAGGCGGGGGTGTGGCTGGCGTGCATCCTGGGGCATGGCACACTGCCTGCCCCCAGCATGGTGCCCAGCATGGGGGGGAAACCGCAATGGCACCCCACCAGGATCACGCTGCCAGGGACGGTGCACTCCCCCCGCCCCCTCTTCCTCTGCCAGTGTGGCCAACACCTTTAATCACCAAAGTTATGTTCTGCCTCGGCTGTTTGTGCAAGTGGTTTTCTAGGGCAAGCTCACTGCTTGTCTCCCTCCTGCCACAGGTGAAGAGGGAACTGGCTGCTGTCCTGCTGTTCGAATCCCATGCAAAGGCTGGAACTGTGTGTGAGTAACTGGCTGGCAATTTAAGCCTAGCTCTTCTATTGACTTCCTGCAAGCATGCCCATAGCTCAGTCTGAGGGCCAAGTTCTCATCTCAGCAACCTTCTTGGGGCCACATGGCAGGGGTGGGTGGTGCCCGAGGCAAAAGTGGTCAGAGCAAGGAATGTCAAATTTACCTTTGTGCAAAGAGCTATTTTCTACACACATACACTTTTCTCCCTTCCACCCAGCTATCAACGTGGATCATCAGAGTTGAAGGACACATTTCAACCAGGCAAACACTATCAAGGAGCAGTATCTTGCAGCCACTATAAGTTGGCTTGTTTATTTATTTCACAATATTTATGCACTTCTTGATTGTAGTTAAACCTTAGCACAGTTTACAAAAAAGCAAAACAATAAAATTGTCAGTGAAAAGCAACAATTTAAAACCTCCAAAAAATAATTAAAACCAATGATAAGCTAAATACCAGATTAAGATATGTCAGCATTCTACCTGTCTTGATCGGCTTGCCTGTCACGGCACTGAAAAAGAGCCCAGTGAAAGCTCCTGCCTGCTGTCATTAGGCAGGGAGTTCCAAAGTGGGATGCTGCCACACTAAGGCATCAATTCCTTACAAATGTGGATTGAGTATTAATGATGTGGCACCTGTAACAGTACCAGTTCTGCAGATGGAAGCAGTCGAGTGGGTGTTCAGGGGGGCAAGACGATCGCATAGGTAAACCGGTCCAAGCTGTTGAGGGATTTATATAGTAATAATAACACTTTGAACTTGGCCTGGTAGCAAATCAGTAACCAGGGCAGGTCTCTGAGCAGAAGTTTTATATCCAGATCAGGCGCAAGGAAAGTCCCACAGAGAGTGCATTGCAATGGGGATGGGTCTTGTGTGTTGTTGCTGTGCCATCATCCCAGTGACTTTTGAGAGCGTCAAATGTGACACACAGCAATCTTCTAGCCTGTGCAATTCAGAAGAAAAACTTCCTATCTATTTATCTTCCTCCTTTCCAATTCCCTGTGGCAGCTCTTTTGAAGGCTCTCTTGAGAACCTGTTCTTCTTGCTTTGCCCACTTGTTCCAGATGTTGCCTGGTGTGCCATGGGAAAAATTGAAAAATTCGAAAGATTTTAAAATAAAGTATTTTATAATTTTTCATATTTCTGTTTACTTACTATTTCATAATAAAGTAATTATAGAATACTTTCTTTGTGTTTATTTGATTCCTATTCAAGAGAATTACTTTATATATAGTCAATACAGGCACAGAGTTAATTTTTTTAACATTTTCTAATGGTGGTGTGCCTCGTGATTTTTTTCATGAAACAAATGTGCCTTTGCCCCAAAAAGGTTGAAAAACACTGCTCTAACATGTTGCCTGTGCTTCTTTCCCTGCCCTGCTGTGACTGCCAGATGTTTCAGACTATAATTCCCATTGGCTCCAGTCAGCATGGCCATTCTGGCTGGGGCAGATAGGAGTTGTAGTCCCAAACACATTGGGGAAGGCTGGTCTGTGCCCTGGGGCACTCACTTTGCATGTGTCTCAAAGCATAAGTCCCATAGCACTGATGCGAAGGATTTCCCCCCTCCAGTGTTCAGCCAAGGGGACAAGGGCACATCCTGGTACATCATCTGGAAGGGATCAGTCAACGTTGTCACACATGACAAGGTTTGTATGTTTAATCTCTGGAAAGGGTCAGCTTGGGGTTAAGCTCGGGGTGTGTGTGTGTAGGAAATTTTATATCCACATCTGGACTAAGAGAAATCTATTTACGTAGATGTTTCTTGTCATATATTGATGCTTTTAGATCAGATTACATTTATATACAATATAATGTACTTATTTGTCCCAAAGTTTCACGGTAGTATGAACACCTTGCTTGTCATATTTAATATGCTGATCCAGCTCTCCCTCTGGTGTTCTTTTAAAAAATAACTCAATCAGTCAACATGCCTTTGGGGAAGGACTGTGGTTCATATATCTACCTACAGTGGTACCTCAGGTTACATACGCTCCAGGTTACACACTCCGCTAACCCAGAAATAGTGCTTCAGGTTAAGAACTTTGCTTCAGGATAAGAACAGAAATCGTGCTCCGGTGGCACAGCAGCAGCAGGAGGCCCCATTAGCTAAAGTGGTGCTTCAGGTTAAGAACAGACCTCCAGAACGAATTAAGTACTTAACCCAAGGTACCACTGTATATACATACATAATTTTTTTTCATCATCATCATCATATACTTTTATTGCACTAGCCATAGGCCATGGCATCATTCAAAAAAATAACAAAAGGAAAAACAGCAATAACCATAAAATCATCAGGCACTACACATACAATATAAATCACGGCCACAACTACTAAGATTTTTTGTTGCATAAAATAGAATAGCAGAAGATTCTCTAGTAAAATGTGCCAAATTAAATATCCAAATCCCCTTTGCAGTTGACTGCTATTTTATCTAGTTCTTTCCTCCTGATCTTCTTAGCTGCCAACGCATAGAATGCTACTTTATAAGTTACAAAGTCACATAATTTTATTTGTATGCCACCTTTCCATGGTTAAAACCATTCTCAAGGCAGCTTGAAACATGGAGAGAAATATGTAATCACAAACATATCAAAAATAGTCATAAACAACAAATAAAACAAACAAAAGTACACAGCCAAGTAGAAATGAATTCCACATAAATCGTAAGATCTAAAATAAAAAATATCAGTAACAGCAACAATCCCCACCCCCACCCCACTGCCCAAACCCCCAAACAATGCCCAGCCTATGAGTCAGCAGCCTCAGCTTTAGCAAGAGTGCATGCGTTGCACCCAAAAAGTCCCAAGTTGAGTCTGGAAAGGACACCTGCATGAAACCCTGAAGTGCCCCTGCCCACCAGGAGTGGCTGCCCTGAGACATAGATGCTTTGCCAGTCAGAGAACAAAAATAAGCCTATTGCGAGGGGTGGTGGTGACAGCAGCGAGGGGAGGGAAAATAAGGGAGAATTGGTGAGTGGCCTTAGTATTCAGTTGCCCTCAGCAGGTTCCCCCATATTTGCCATGGTAATGTCCCTTGGAGCAGTAACGGACGTGGTGCACTCACTTTTCAGGGCTTAGTGTCCACTCTGCACGAGGGTGATGACTTTGGGCAGCTGGCGCTGGTGAACGATGCCCCCCGTGCAGCCACTATCATCCTCCGTGAAGACAGCTGCCACTTTCTGCGTGTGGACAAACGGGACTTCAATCGCATCCTCAAGGTGGGCCAGGAGTTGGGTCACACATGGAGGCTGGGGAGAATGGGGTCTTTGCCCATTTCTAGCTGGTCTTCCTCCGCATGCTTCCATTTTATCAGTGTAATGCAAAATGTATGCAAATAGGAATAGTCTGCAAAGCCTTCTTTTAATTGTGTCCAGCTGTGAAGGAAGCTGACTCCCCCTATTCATTCACTCAGGCTGAAAAGTAAGCTTCAGATATGATTTACTTACACGTGGTCTTGAATTGGTTCTCAGCTACAGCAGCAGTAAAAACTACAGTATGCAGGTAAAATACTTACCGTATTTTTTGCTCTATAAGACTCACTTTTTCCCTCCTAAAAAGTAAGGGGAAATGTGTGTGCGTCTTATGGGGCGAATGCAGGCTGCGCAGCTATCCCAGAAGCCAGAACAGCAAGAGGGATTGCTGCTTTCACTACACAGCAATCCCTCTTGCTGTTCTGGCTTCTGAGATTCAGAATATTTTTTTCTTTTTTTCCTCCTCCAAAAACTAGGTGTGTCTTGTGGTTTGGTGCGTCTAATAGAGCGAAAAATACGGTATATTTACAGTAAAAACAGCTTCAGAGGTATGCCTGTTACTGGAACAAGCAGAGGGCATGTCTGCCCTCGTGACTTGATGAAGGAAGAGAGAGATAGGAGGAAAGAGGAAATTCTGTATGTTCCTTGTCCCCCAGGAGAGGAGGGGGAAATGACATCACACAGAGTCCCCTCTACCCATTACATTTCCATGGTCTGAGTCTTTGCCTATCAGCAATACAGCTCTGTGGTTATTTGCCCCTCAACTTCCTAACTAGCAAGAATATGCATTGTTGGATTTGACTGCAATCTCTCACAGCAGATATAGCATAGAACTAGAATCCTAGGCCTCTTTCCCTGCTTTACACCATTATGAAATTAGCTGTGTGGCAGAGTGAGCAGACTGGGCTGAGCACTTTGACTTCAGGTGGAGGAGCTGCACGAGGCTAGTATCTTGATGTGATACCCAACATGGAATTCAGAAGTGTACAACTCACTGATTTTCTGCCCTAAAGGAGGCCCATTAGGATAGCATCTGAGGATGTCATTGGCCTAGGGCCAATGGCTGTTATTCAGCTCCAGCGTAAACGTGCCCAAAGCATGGTAATGCAACCCAGTTTCACTAGCTTATGCTTTCCTGACTAGGATGTTGAAGCCAACACTCTGCGGCTGAAGGAACATGGGAAGGTGGTGCTTGTTCTGGAGAAGAATTTGCAAGGCAGCAGCTCCAGTCACCTTCCTGGGACTCCAGGGAGCAGTAGGTACTGCGGTCTGGCCCCCTTCGCTTCCGTGCTCCCTCCTAGAGGCAGAGGTAGCTTCTGTCTGATGCACCCACAAGCTCTTTCTGCTTGTTTTTCTTGCCTTCCCCACAAAACAGGGCTGGGTGTACTTCCTGCTCTTGGAAGTGCTTTGCAGGCAGCTGCAGAAGCAGCTCATCCCAACTGCCATGGTGCTTTTTCTAGAGGATCTTAATGTAGCATTGCTGTTGGATTCCACATGAAATAGAATGAGAGAGAACATTTGGAGTTTTCCTGATGCCAAAACATTGGGGCTCCCCACTCCCCCCACAGGAAGATGTATTTAAATTTCCATCTGCTTCTGTAAGATCCACTGGGCAAGTATGGTAGTTGTCGATAGTGTAGTTCTTCTGCATGCTTCTTTGCTCATGTGCAACCTTAAGACTACAAAATATACGATACTGTACAACTGTGGGCAAAAAATATGGACAGGAGATCATCACTCATTGTTTGTGTGGCAATTGTAGACTACAAAACCTATTATGTAATGTGTTTGTGAGAAAAATATTCATATGCCAAACCTGGGTTGTTGTTTCCCCCCAAAATCAGCTAATGATATGGGATGGGGGGGGCATTTACTGCTTCGGTGCATCGCTTGCTTCTGGTTTCCACCTCCTTGTCATACTATCTGAGAAGTTCATGCTTTCCTCTCCTGTTCAGGTACTCAGTGATGTCTGGGACCCCTGAAAAAATACTTGATTATCTGCTGGAAACCATGCGTCCAGACTCTACGCTCTCTGACCCCGTAGGTAAGTCGAGGGCCACTTAAAGAGAAGGGTTAGTTAATACACCGGAGAAAACCCCATGCCAGTCCTTGGTTCATGGGCGACTTTAGAGCTAAGAACTGGGGAAAGAAGTTTGAACAGAGGGGCATCTACACAGGCACATTCCTTTGTATTTGTGGAGTTGTTGTCTCCCTTGAAGTGTACAGGGCAATGTGTGTACACTGGAAGAATGCGCATGGGACTATTTGTCAGCTTACAGGAGTTTAAATGCAGATCAACTAGGAGACCATCTAGCCCTTGTAATAATGTTTCACCATGCTTCTCTGCCATCTCTGTAGACACCTTCCTTGGAGATTTCCTTCTGACGCATAATGTGTTCATGCCAACACCACAGCTGTGCAGAGCTCTGCTCCAACAATATCCTTTGTGGTTTGTTTCTCTGCTGGATCCTACAGCCCTGCTCACCAAGCAGTTCTCTTTGGAAGGCCACTTTAGAGGCCTAGTTTGGTGGGCTGCTGGCAAGCTGTTCCCTGTGCATGCCTGCCTTGCCTCTGGGATGCTAAATAGCAGTGTTGGGGAGGAGACTTTGGGGGCCAGATTTGGCCCAGGGTCTGCTAGCTGCTCATCCTTGCACTAGAGAGATCCCAGATGCATGCTCCATACATCTCTAGTGTCCCAGGTTAAGAATGAAAGTGGCTTCGTCTGAGCAGCATACATTTTAATCAGGGCTGTAAATTCTAGTTGATTAATTGGCTAGGTTAACCAATTAATAAACTTTAGTTTGACTAAAAGGGCATCTCAGATTAAGGGAGCAAAAGTTGTAAATCATGACAAATTTGCCTCATTGATTTAAACTTTAAGCAGCAGCTGGGTTTAGCTGCCATTTTTAGGACCAGAGGGACTTAGCCTAAGACCCCCTAAAACCTAGAGCTGGGCTTGGTCCACCTTGCATATGGCTGTGTTTCTGTGTCTCCTTGACTACTGTTCACCTTTCATTCGGAACCATCGGAGGGCACCGAACAGGACAAAGCTGCCTACATCCTGGGCAAAAGGCAGAAGATCCTGTGGCTGGTGAACCAGTGGGTGTTGCTCTATGGGCGCCTGCTGCAGGCAGACTCCAGCTCTGTGGCCTTCTTGCAGGTAACAGGATGGGTGCAGGGAGCAGTGCTAGAGGTGCAACACAAAGAGAGGATGAGAGGATAAAAGTTGACTTGGGTTGGTGGGAGGCTGTTGCTTGCTTGGCATGAGATTGCATCTGCAGGAGGCTGTTCTGCTCCTCCTTGCTCTGTAGCAACCAGCCTGGCTGCTTCTGCTCATCAGCTCTGGCCGTTCTCTTGCAGAGCCTGTCTGAGTGTGCAGCCCAGGATGCTCGTCTGGGCCCCCCGCTTAGGGAGCAGGTGCAGGATCGCCGGAGGAACCGAGTGTGAGTCTTCTACTCTGCCCCAGTTTGTGTTTGCGAGGCTCTGGGTATGTGCGGGGAAGATGAGGCAAAAAAGAATCGCAAAATACCTGGTTTCCTCAGGGCAAGTCTTAATGTCTGTAATATGATTTGATATGTTATGATATGTGTATCAAAATACACATGTGGATGGTTGCAGGGTTACCTTATTTCCTGATTTAGGAAGCATATTAGAGCAGCCTTCAGATGTGCAGCTACTCAGTCAATCAGACCAAAGTTGGTCTGTAAGAGCTCTTCTTACCTGGTAGGTGCTCACCCCATCAGGTGATTGATGGTGGTTTCGGAAGACTCTGCGATGGCACGAACACATCTGAAGGGAACTCTGACCTTCTGAGAGGCTCACTTCTGCAGACCCTTTGCCCTTCCATCTCGGTGTGGGGAGAGGTCTACTAATCACAACGATGGCTATGTTTGACCTCCAGTACAACTCAGTGCCAGCCTCTGGGAACAAGAAGCAGGAGAGAGGCGTATTGTGTTCGAGTCCTGCTTGTGGGCTTCTCAGCAGCATCTGTGTGGCCACTTTGAGAACTGGAGGCTGGACTAGATGAGCCTTTTGCTCTGAGAGGTGGAGGGGAGAAGCAAGGTCAGATAAAATATGGACAAAATGTGTTCCTTAACCCCCACCCCACCCCCCGGTCACTCCGTCTCTACACTAGGTGAGTTATTTTAAATGGGTGGGGGAGGTCTGATGTTTGGTTGCACCTGGGGGGCCTCAATATCTTACTGGTCTCTTTCATTGCTGTAACTGAGTGGTTGCTGCTTTGCTACAGAGTCTGTTTCTCACACTTCCTGCAAATTCAGTCTGCAAGAGCTGAGCCAACATGAATAGCTGTTGAGATCTGATAATATTCCCTCTGTTTTTTAAAAAAAATATTTTTATTCGATTTTACATTTAACGTTTGCATTCACATGTACAAATAGGATTCTCTGAATCCCTAGATTTCCCTCCCCCTTCATGGGTTCCATAGTTATTCTTTTCCAACTGCATCATATAATGTTCTCCATATTTCCTTAAAACTCAGCTGTTACCATAGTTATTGTTACATTGCAAGTGTTTTGAAAATCCTGCCAATGTTTTAAATTGTTTACAGTGTTATTTTTGAATGTTGAATGTGCTTCGGGTTGAGTGCGTTCAAGTTGCGCTCTGTGGCAACCCGGAAGTAACGGAGTGCGTTACTTCCGGGTTTCACCGCTCGCGACCCATGCACGCGCAGACACGCCATCACACCGTCGTGCCGTCGCGTCTTGCATTCCGTTTGGGATGCGAATGGGGCTCCGGAACGGATCCCGTTCGCATCCCGAGGTACCACTGTATTTGGCATCAACCATACCCCTAAATATTTTACTTTTTTAAAATTAGCAGTTCTGTTTTTTGTTGTAAATGTTTTTTGTATTGTTCTGTCACATTTTTTACCAACATTTTCATTTAGTTTTTATTTAACTTAAAACCTGCTACTTGGCCAAACTCAGAAATTCTATCTAAGACCCTTGGTATACTTACCATTGGGTCTTCTACAGTTATCACAAGGCCATCCGCAAATGCTTTCAGTTTATTTGCTTTGCACCCAGCTGTCATTATACCTTTTATTCCTTCATCTGATCTCATACACCTCACTGTTTATTCTAGAATAAACAGTGATGGTGACGGGGTCCCTCTTTCCTCTTTGGACAGGTTAGAAAATGGCAGCAACTGTGCATCTCCGAAGCTTCAGGTAAAGTACAAGTCCTTTGCCAGAGAATCAACAGTTCTTCGCTAAAGGGAGCTGCAGTTGCAAACAACGCACAGCAGACAAACATGCTCAATTATTTTCATTTGAAAAGGTGGCTCCCTCCCCTCCACTAATTTGAAATATTTTTGTCAGGAATAAAACAGAACTCAAGTTAGGCGACACTCAAGAAAGGACAGCGGACAGACAAGAGTCATGTTATTCCATTCCATGGCACCAGGGGCAGGAGCAGAGGAATTATCCAAAACTCTCCTCTTTTCAGTTTTAGGCAACTTGTTTGATTATGTATTTCTCAAAATAATGAGGTCTAGAAATGTGAAAATAAAATCTAGGATGGAACCATCTCATTTGCCCAGCAGAATAAAAAGCAAGATCCAAAAATTCACAGCCTTGCATGTCAGATGGATTCTGGTCTCTATGTAGCCATCAAACAGGGCCTGTTTGCTTCACCCTCAAGGTTTGGGGTAGCTGCTTGGTAAGCATGTGCCACACCCAAGGAGTGACAGTTCATCACATCTCTGAGTTTGTCTATATTTGAGGCAAGCACAGATAACCCCAAATTTCTTCACCAAGGCATCTTGCCAAGACGGAGAGGGCAGAGACCTCTGGCTGTTCTGTGGCTGGAATGGAGCCTCCTGTACAAAGGCAAGCGCCACATCCCATGTGCTGCCCACTTTTGATTCTGCCCCCTTCACCAGGGGAATGTGCCCCTCCCTCCAAGCATTGCTCATTCAGGGCAAGCGACTCTCTGACGGAAAAAAAATTCCTACTCTCCAGGTTATTGCTGGTAGGTTTTAGCCTTATTTACAGGCCTGGGCCTGAAGATGCCTCTGGGTGGAAGAGAATCCCATTGCACCTTCATGCATCCTTCTGTCTTTCCGTCACCCCCAGGTGCGAAGTGCAGTGGACTGGTTTGCCAGCCAGGAGGAACCCTTTCTGAACAGCAGCTATACTATCCGAGCCCAAGACAAAGGTAATTTAGCGTTGCTTCCTCACTCACTCGGTCGCTCGCCAAGCCAGCCTGCCCTTTGCTTTGCCCTTTCGTCTGGACAATTCTCAGAATGCCAGGATGCCCCAGCCAACATGGGAGGTATACGTATATCCAGCCCCCAAGGTGGCTACAGTAACATGGCCGGAGAGTTCCAATTGGCTGGATTTATTTTATTTATTTATTTATTAAGTTTATATTCTGCCCTTCGTCACATATGTCCACATAGGTGATGCAGTCCTGCTATCATTGGCATTACTGATGATTGAACTTGAAAGCTTCTGTGAGCAAAGTGTACACAGCTTTAGCTCCTGCGTTAAAGCTGCTGTCCCTTCCTTTTTCGTCTCTTTCCCCGCTTCTCCTATATAGTCCCGTATGACATATACAGGCCAGACTACTCCTGCCTCACGACGGTGCTTCGGGTGAATGCTTCAGTCCGGGAAGTGCTCACATCCCTGGCAGACTGTCCTGGTTGGAGCAAAGAATGGGTCCTGGTCAAGATCAATTCCGTGGGAGGTGAGTGAGCCTCTCATGATTCCCTCTGAGAACATACATGGTCTCTGGTGGCGGCCCAGTATTGCATGGTGATGCAGGTGATATGGATCCACTTGCAGCCCCCACAATGTGCATGATTTCAGCAGCCCTTTCTCAAGGATGAAACAGACGTAAACTGTTTTGCAGCACTGGGAAAGAATTCTTGCTGTCTTTAATCCAGAGGTGCTTTTGTGTCCCATGTTGAACTGTGAAGAAAGTGGTTATTCAGGCTTCTATGCACTGTGTGCATAGAAGGGGCCAGCTCTGTCATTAGGCAGGGTGAGGAATGCTGATTCAAGCTGCAGATTGTGGAGGGCTGCTGCCCCTGTGTTTGTAGTGCTTACCTGTTGCTGGTCTGGGCTGATTGGCTGTCTCCACTTCACCACCTTCTCACCTTTTCCAGAAGCGCCAGAGATGGGGAAAGAGCCCTGTTTAAATGAGCAGGCAAAGAAGCAGCCAGCCCACTGGGAGGCCATGCTGAATTTATCAGCTTTCAAATTCCCAAAATGAAGAGGGCTAAGAACTTGTAGCGTGATTTGGGCGTTCAAGATATTTTGGTTAAATTAACATAATTTAGTTTGACCTGCTAAGTAAAATGTGTGTGAAATTGCCTAGAAATCATTAAATATGATTGCCAACTATTTGTAGTTATATTATATATTAATATTATTTATTTATTATTATTATTATTTTGCATTTTAAAAAAGATTTTATTAGTTTTGTTATTTGTACATTATATCCATATTTCAACACTTCTCATACATTTTGAGCTTCCTTCAGCGTCGTTGACATTCATTCGTGTTTGTATCTTTAGGTCACATTCCATCCTTTCATAATGCCATTCGTACCACCCTTTATACATTATTTCGAATAAACAATACTTGTTAGTTCTTTACAGTGCCTCTTTAAATCCCACTAGCGTTGTATTTACAAAACATTTGTTCTCCAGATAACCCACAAATTTCCCCCAGTCTTCAATAAATTTTTGATCCTTTAAATATCTTATTTTCCCTGTTAATTTATCCAACTCAGCATATTCTGTCAGTTTTGCTCTCCACTCTGCAACCGTTGGGATTTCTTCCTGCTTCCACCTCTGAGCTACCACAATTCTGGCTGCCGTAACCGCGTACTGGAAGAGTTTGCAGTCCTTTCTCCTAATGTCCTTACCCACAATACCTAATAAAAAGGCTTCTGGCTTTTTTACAAAGGTATAACTTAACATCTTTTTCAGTTCATTGTAGATTTCCTCCCAGAAGCTTTTAACTTTCTTGCACTCCCACCATTGATGGTAAAAGGACCCTTCCTTTTGTTTACATTTCCAGCACTTGTTGTCTACCTTATACATCTTAGCCAGTTTTACAGGTGTCATATACCACCTGTATAACATCTTCATCATATTTTCCCTAAGTAATGTACAGGCCGTAAATTTTATATTCACTCTCCATAGCTTTTCCCAGTCCTCTATTTATTTATTATTTATTATTTATTTATTATTTGTTATTACTTAGCATTACCTGATATTTTCAGAAGGTGAAATATAAAATTCTTTGCTTTTCTGAAAACAGCCTATGTGCTTTTTCATCAAACATAGACTTACCGATCACAAAAATAATAGCATATTTGAATCCGTCACACCCAAAAACATGCTTTTAAGATCCCTCACTGAAGAAATTTGCAAAAATTAAGCTTCACCTCCTAAAATGACACACCTTGCCAGCCCACACAATAGGGGGTTTTGTGTGTGTGTGTGTGTGTGTGTGTGTGTGTGTGTGTATCCCTCCAGACATGATTCATTTCTGTACCTCTTTTAAGTTCTGCTTATACTCAGAGAGAAAAGACTCCAGGGAAGTACTGAATGATAGGAATTTTATGAATGTGACTCTATGGGGGCACAGGACTGCTGTAGTCTAGCTTTGGATTTGGGGATGCAGAAAACTGCCCTGTCTTGCCTTAGTGACTGGCCTCCCCTCGTGGACTGATTTCAGGGTTATGGATTGCTTTTTTACTAGAACCCCAAGATCAACCAGCCAGAGCCAGGTGCAAAAGACATGTAGCTGGAATTAAAGAACAGGGTGCTTCTGACTACATTCTGAGCCTTGGAATTTCTTTGCAGTGCCAGAAATAAGCTGAGCTAATAGTCCTGCCGGGGGACGCAGGTGGCGCTGTGGGTTAAAGCCTCAGCGCCTAGGACTTGCCGATCGAAAGGTTGGCGGTTCGAATCCCTGCGGCGGGGTGCGCTCCCGCTGCTCGGTCCCAGCGCCTGCCAACCTAGCAGTTCGAAAGCACCTCCGGGTGCAAGTAGATAAATAGGGACCGCTTACCAGCGGGAAGGTAAACGGTGTTTCCGTGTGCGGCTCTGGCTCGCCAGATGCAGCTTTGTCACGCTGGCCACGTGACCCGGAAGTGTCTCCGGACAGCGCTGGCCCCTGGCCTCTTAAGTGAGATGGGCGCACAACCCCAGAGTCTGTCAAGACTGGCCCGTACGGGCAGGGGTACCTTTACCTTTACCTTTAATAGTCCTGCCATGCAAACTCCACCCCGGTTAGCTTTCTGCATCAGTTTAGGTGTTTTGTTCTTGCATTGTTGAATTGGGAGTCGGAACTCATGGCTGATATGTTACAAATCACTCTGAGGTTTACCCGTGATGGCTCAGGACCAATGAACTGTTTAGGGAAGTTTGTAATGTTTGATGTTTTATCGTGTTTTTAATATTCTGTTGGGAGCCGCCCACAGTGGCTGGGGAAACCCAGCCAGATGGGCAGGGTATGTATGTATGTACCAGTATCCTTGAGCAATACTGCTCCCTTGTGGCAATTTGGGGCACTGCCATGTCTCTTGTTCCTTCTTTCTGGCAGATAAAGAGGTCTTGCCCTTGGAGGCCTTTGCTGTGTTTACATCCCTGGGTTTGAACGAGAGACTCTTTGCTGCCACTGTCCAGGAGCTTCACAGCTTGGTGAGTGTGTTTCCCCTGCAGATTCTCGCAAAGCTCTCACTTTGATTCTCTGGCTCAACCCCCTGGACACAAGTGGTAAAATTATCTTCTGCACAATCCCCATGGATGTAACCATCTGACGAAAGGAACCACGCTTGAATTCTCTGCTGCTCATCAGCTGGTGAATGGTGGGTTAAATCCTGCTTTTTTGGCTGTGCACCCCTGTTCGCAGCAGGGGCACTGGCACACATAGACAAACTGAGCAGTAAGGAGGTTAAATCCTTCTGCTTTGGCTCAGCACATCGGTTTCCTGTGGGAAGGAGGTGGGTGCCACTGCTGCAGACTTGGTGCACTCACCAGCTGATGCCACTCACCCACCAGAGTGGCATCAGCTAAACGACTCAGGACCATAAAACCTCTTGGACCCCCTCTCGCCATGTTAACCAACCTAGACCTTGTGATCATCATTGGAGGCCTTTTTGTGTATGCTTTCTCCACAACAAGTCCAGAAGTTGTGTATATTTGAGAGCAGGCCTTTTTTGTGGTGGCTCCCCATTTGTGGAATGGATTCCCCAGGGAAGCTCGCCTGGCGCCTTCATTACACATCTTTAGGTGCCAGGAGAAGAGGTTTCTCTTCAACCAGGCCTTGGGCTGATTAACATTCTATGGCCTTTTAAATGTGTCTGTGGGAGCAGGGCTATTCACTTGTTTTTGTTTTATGTATTTTGTGTTTTCATTTTGTATTTTTGCTTGTGTGAATCATCCTGGGATCTTTGGATGAAGGGTGGTATACAAATTCAATAAATAAATAAACATACCAGCCTATCAACAGTTGGGCACAGTTTTGGGGTAATGCCTTATAGGCCAAATTGCATGCACACAGGCCTGCATGCGCACAGGTGCCCCTGCAGAGTGGCTTTCACTGATTTCTCCTCCCATTTGCACAGGCCCCTCACCCTGAGCAGCAAGGCCCCACGGCGGGTTCTTCAGAAAACCTGGATTTCATCAGCTCCAAGGACCTGGCCACCCAGTTCACTGAGCATGACTGGAACCTCTTCAAAAGCATCCATCAAGTAAGGAGATCTGTTCCCAGATGAAATCTGTTGTAGTGAGGCACCAGACCCTGGGACTGGGGAGATCTTGCTGTGCCCACACACTGCAACCTGCCATTCCTCACCCTCATGTCCATGGCATTCTGCAGAGATTTTGACAGCTGCCCTGCATGTCTAAGGTGGAGGAGAGTGGGTTGCATGTCTTCAAGTGGAGCTGAGCCAAAGCATTATATTTTTAAGGTTGGATTTCAGCGGAGACTCTCCTGGCTGTTGTGTTTTTTAAGGTGGAGCTGATCTACTACATATTTGGACCGCAGAAGTTTCCCAATGCAACCACGGCGAACCTGGAGCGCTTTCTGTGCCGTTTCAATGAGCTGCAGTTCTGGGTCACCACCGAGCTCTGCCTCTGTCCTGATGTTATCAAGAGAGCCCAGCTGCTCCGAAAATTCATCAAGCTGGCTGCACAGTAAGAGTTTGGCTGAAAGGAAAGCAGTTGGCCGGGAATGAGCAGGCATCAGGCTTGCAAATTTGAGGCTGTGTTTTGTTTTCACTAGAACCCCAAGGTCCGGAGCGAAGAGCAAAATAGTGGCTCAGGGGAATAAGTTATTTGTGAGACAGAAATGCTTGGCCCAGAAATTTGTTCTCGGTAACTTTTACACTCTGTTCTCTGAAAATGCCATGGGTGCCAACTTGAACAAAACATGGGCACTTATATGGGCACCTCCCAGTACTTCTGCAGAGGTCACCTTCCTCAGCCATGCACAGCTGGGCACAGGCCTCCCCCCACTTGCCTCTCACTCCCCACCTGCATGCAAGAAGTTTCTGCTTGCTCACCTGTCTCCCACTCATCACCCACTCACCTCTCTTACGGTCCTGCCTCTCCCCAGCTTCCCTGGCATAGACACACCTGGAAATGGCACCAAAAGCCAGGAGTCAAGCTGGGAAAGAGGGCAGTGCTCAGTTTGGAGAAAGGGGGGAAAGGAGGGAGGAAGGCAGCAACTGGCATAAAACATTGGGGGGCTGCCCCCTAAATATTTTATAGCGGGGGAGAGGTGAAGGTACCATGGCCCCATAGAGTTGTCACCTTTGGAAAGTGCCATTCCTTATTTTCTCCCAAGATCTCTGGGTTTCAGCAGCCTTATTTCATTGATTTTTGAAAAAGATTTCTGAGCCACCCTTTACCACAATATGACACCAGGCTGGGGTAAGTCACAAGAATGAAAAATAGCGAAACCAGAGCCAGATCCCGACACAGTCAAATATATTGAAAGGGTATGTGAGAGAGAGGTCTTAATGTTATCACTATTGTTAAACTATTGGAAAGCAGAAATCCTTGCTGATCTACTGATCCAAAGATCTACCTGTAGGTTTGAACTAGCTTCTGGCCACTCATGTATGTAGGTCACCTCCTTTTTCTAGGAGAGACCATGGCTTTAAGTACTGTAGGAGCAGTAAAGCCTGTCCTGGCTTTCACATGAGAAGCATCTGGGGGTTCACACAAACTTCCGCTTTGAGCTGAGTGCCTCTTGTGTCTTTGTTTTCAGCCTGAAGGACCAAAAGAACCTGAACTCTTTCTTTGCAGTGATGTTTGGCCTGAGCCATTCCACCGTCAGCCGCCTCTCTAGGACCTGGGAGGTACATTTCTGCCACAGAGGGAAGGGAAACAAACCGAACTAACCATGCATGCTGTGAAACTGCTTATATACCAGCCTTCTCCAACCTGGTACACTTCAGATGCTTTGGACCACAATTCCCATCGCCCCTGACCATTGGCCACAAGGCTTATGAAGCTGGTGGGAGTTGTTATCCAAAACATTTGGAAAGCACCAGGTTGAGAAAGGTCATAACAGCAGCAACAATGAGAAGTGATTTGCTGCCTTTTCAATTGCCAGTCCTTGCCACCATTTTGTAAGGTGCCACCATGGATCTAGCATTCCTTTTGGGGGATGCAGGTGAAGGCTGAAGTGAAGGCAGGGCTGCAAAACAGGTGTTGAAAGGGGGAATGTGATTATGTGAGAAGGAGCCCGGCCTCATCATGGTCACATCACACATGCCTGGATATTGCCTGTATCTCCTAGCCTGATAGCACATCACTTGCACAGATTAACTGTATGTATTCTGTTTGAGATATTGCAGGAAAATACTAAAGTTTTATCTGTGGCATTGGATGTGTCAATTCTGTCCCCCCCCCCAATGCAAATCCCTTCTAATCAAAGTACAAACGGTGCATGCGTGAACTTGCCCTGACTTTCTGCAGTAATTTGTTGGCCATTTCTGAACACCCTCCTGCCTCTGTCTCTCTCCTCTCCACAGAAGCTCCCACACAAGACGCGAAAGCTGTTTGGCACCATGGAGCGCATGCTGGTGAGTGGCGGTCCTGTTTATCTTTGGACGGTGCTGGAGCCTTGTCACTGTGTCTCTCTCATCTCTGCACCATTCCCCATGTGCAAAGTGCTTTGCTATTCTTTACTGTGTTCAGTCTGCGAGCTAAATCGCTGCTCTTCCCATTTCACAGATGGGGAACTGGGGCTGAAAGAGTGCTCTGCACAGTTGCCTTATAAAGTCTATGGCTGAGATGTGGATGTGAGCCCAGATTTCTCCCTTGGGGCTTTTTGAACAGTCCTCTGTGGCTGTTGGCTCATCCAGCAGGAGACAGGCTTCCCAAAAGAATCCCAAGAAGGATACCAACCAGCCCTTCAAGCTGGTGCCCAGTTGTCCTTCTACCTTTAGCAAAAGAGTCAGGCTCTTTTGAGAAGGGATGAAAAGTCAATTCTTGTTTATTCTAAGGTCTTTTTTCTGCTTACAAAATGGAACAATTTCCCCTCTCTGTTCCCTGTGTGCTGTTCTGGGGGTTCTCCTGGTGGGTGGCACAGAGGGCATGGGGGGAGGTGGTGGAAAGCCCCATTAAGCTAGTGTACAGACATCAGCCAACACACTGGGTTAGGTGAAACCAGCCCTTAGTGTGGATGCAGCTGGGAACTCACATAACTATATGCTCCAGTGCCAAAAATCTGGGAGAAGAGTTCTGTGTGCATAGGTCTCTCTTTGGGGGGGGGGCAGGGGGTGGGGAAGCATGCTATCTTCTAAGCCTTCACCTGAAATGGTATAGTCCAGAAACAGACTTACTAACTTAATCTGCTGTTGGTGAGAACTAGACTCTACTGTCCTGGACAAGCAAAGGAACACCATTAAAGTGTAGCTTTGGGGTGAGGCACCGTGCGCCTGATGCACACGCAGTTGCAAACAGTCCCAACGCTAATCTTTCTCCCTTCTTTCCAGGACCCTTCTTGGAATCACCGGGTCTACAGGCTGGCCATGGCGAAACTGACTCCCCCCTTGATTCCCTTTATGCCCCTCCTGCTTAAAGGTATAAGAAGCTGCATGCTCCTTACTAAATTTACCTTGGCTGTTGGTTTGCATGCATAAATGCTCTTTGTATCTTGAGACCTTAGGGATCTAAACTCACAAAACATATGAAATTTGAAATAATTAAGAAAAAGCATCTAAGACTGGGGTCTGGCCATGGGAACTCAGGCTTGCCATCCCATCTGGCTCAGGGGATTCTCACACATGGTCAGAAGCAAGCTTTGTGTTTTCAAGCCTGTTTCAGTAACAGTACTTGACCCCTGAGCTATGGCTCCTCTCCTGAATGAATGTGTTGGGTAATGTGGAGGTGTCCTCTAATAACCTTTGCTGCCTTGGGAGGAGTTCTGCTCTTGCTCGTTGCATTACTTTGCAAAGGTGGGGCACAAGACTAGATTCAGGGCCCAACTTGAGGGCACATGATGCAGCCAGCCTGCTGAAGTTGGGAAGATCTGGTAGGTGCCTGGATGGGAGACTGCATGATAGTTCCATGTATGTCACCTTGAGTTGCATCATGTAAGAAAGGCAGAATATACTAAATATATAAGCCCATCAGCTCATCTGCTGAACTTCATTGTCTGTACATACTGTGCAGGGGCACCATCGGAGGGGGAGGGAAGGCCCCCCATTTCAATATTCTGTGGCCCATCAGGCCCCATCAGACCTACCTGCAGCTAGTGGAAGACTGCACCAGCCTGCGTGAGGTTGGGGGCACATGTTTGATGTCACATGTGTGTGCCAGGCCCCTTCAATCTTGTGGGCAGCCCGGTGCCTGGGCTACTGTGTGATGAACAGACTCAGATCTTTGTCTCCCTTCGCAGACCTGACATTCATCCATGAGGGTAACTGCACATTGGTGGAGAATCTTGTCAACTTTGAGAAGCTGGTGAGTGGAGAGACATGGCTGGGGGAACTGGGGTAGTCTTACTGTGGCATGGTAATGACAGGAGGAGCCAGTATCAGAGAAAGTTATCATTCCCCTGCTGGAGAGAAGAAGCTACAGTTCCCTTTTAGGTGTTGAGAAATTTCAGTTGTGCATAAGGACACTTTGAACATGCTCTCTTGTCCTCTTTGTCTGCAAATAACTCACTTAGGGGTGAGATGAGGATGAAACGATTGAGCCTAACATTAAACCTGTCTGTTCCATGCAGCGTATGATGGCCAAAGCAGTTCGTCTCGTGCATCGTTGTCGGAGTCAACCCAACCGTGAGTGGGGCAGGGGAGCAGGGGCACAAGACAGGTGTCAGTAGGGATAAGCGGAAGCAAAGTGCACCTAACATTCCAGAATGGGAGCTGGATGGACAGATCAGCCTAACCTCATCCCCTGCCATTTTTACTGGCACACAATTATAGGTCGGCCCTGTCTTATTTTGTGTGGAATTTTTTAAAGAAGGGTTTGCATTTATATTGTATGCAGTATTGTTATACACATTATCATGCACGGCACTGTATGCATTTCTCTCCAAATACATAGTTTTTTATATTCTTCAGTGGGCTTTTCCATAAAATGCACATTTTTATCTTCATTTAATCATCATCATCATTTTATTTATATGCCACCTTTCCATTGTTAAAACCATGCTCAAGGCAGCAGGCAACATGACAAGATTTACAGCATTGCAAACATAGCAAAAGTCCCAAACAATAAAGGAAACATATCAAAAAGTATTGAAACAATTTCCACATAAATCCTAATAAGATCTAAAACTAAAGATACAAAAATCAATAGCAATGAAAAACCCCAATGAAACAACCTAAACAAGACCACAGCAGTCAATCAGTCTGCCAGGGCCCCTCCCTCCCAAGCCAGGTGGGGAAAGGCCAGCAATGGAGGGAGAAGAACTTCCAGGACCCACAGCCAATATGGTTTCAGGAGCCTCAGCTTTTGTAGCTGGAGTCAGTTTTCCCTCCCAGGCCAGGTGGGAAAAGGCTAGCAGACAGGTCTTCCAGGACTCACAAGATAGATATTTTTGTGCACTGATGCTGCATTGCAAAATCTTGAAACATTGCATTCCAACCCAAAAGTTTTGGACCGTCAAAATTGGGCTGGTCTTCTGCATAAAGTGGACCAAGCAAATTCCTCCTCCATCCCTAAGGGTGGACCCTCAGGTCAATGCATTTAAACAGATACAAGTGTTGGAGCAGGTAGAATGGCCTCCTCTTTCAGAGGCAAACCATTGTGCCCTACTGCTTCTTTTGCGCTAAGTTGAATTCTTTTCAGAATTGATTCAACTTTCCAGCTCACCTGGACAGGTTGGATTAGGTGACTCTTGGGGTTCCTTCCAACTCTACAATTCTATGATTATATAATTCTAAGGTCTTGGGGCTTATTGGGGGTTTATTTCAGGGTTGATACAGGTCAGAAGACAGAAAAAGTAGGGGTGGGGTGGGGAGGGAAGGGAGGGGAGAGGCCATGAAATTGAATTGAAATGTTGCGAGGGCTCTAGTATTGAAATAAGGCCACTAGCCAAAGGCAGGCAGGTGAGTCATAGATCAAACAGACTGAAAGGATGACAAAAAATTAAATGATAATAAGCAAAACGGATTTTAAGCAGACTTTTTTTTAATCCTTCTCCTCTTCTTCCCCACTCCAGTTCCACTCTCCCCTTTGCGGAGTCGTCCTCAGCACCTCCTGGAAGAAGCCCGGGCACTGCGTGCCTCTACCTGTAAGCAAGGGAGGGGTTTTGTATACAGAGTGCTTCCACACCAACCCCTTTTCTCTGATTCTGCCCTCCTTTGTTCACACACTTTTTATGGGGAAGGCACACAACACCATCGAAATAATTACATTCCAGTGTTTCTTTATTGTCTTGAGGCTCCCCCCCCAAAAAAAAACATTATGGGGGTGAGGTTTGGGGGAGGCAAGAGGGCTACAAAACCCAGGTTCAGTAACAGTCACAGCACTGTTAGAACTTCCAGGGGATCCCTTTTATAAATTGCAAGAGCTCATGCAAAAGGTCCCAGGTTCCATCTCGGTAGAGCTTGGAAAAGACTCCTGTCTGAGTCGGCTGCCAGTCAGTGTGGACAGTAGTGTGCTAGATGGACTTGGCATAAGGAATCTCCTAGCTCTAAATAGAAAACTTCCTTTTTTTGCAGGTTTTGCCCATTTTATTGCTTGCCTGAAGTGTGTGTGTGTATGTGTGTGAAAGAGAGTTTTTCCAATTTTTGTCCTCTTTTCTTTCCATTAAACCGAGATCGCAATATTTTGCTTTAAAGGGATAGTTATTAATGAAGACATTGTGACACCATCCATTTTTATATTTAGTCCCTTTCATAATAATCTCTTAGGTGGAATTTGCTTTTTCACTACCCTTGCTTGCTGAGCTGATGTATTCATTAAGCTGCCCAGCCACAACCCCAATATTTCAGTTGTGGGGCAGCCACAAGCCATTTCCTATATGAATGCTATATGATGTAGTATTTCTGACCCAAGGTGCCCTTACATTTACACTTCCTTACACATCTGCAATTTCCCAGCCCATCTCAGTCTCCCTTTGGAGTCTACAATTTGATTGGCTTTTTCACACTCGTGATTGTGCAGTTTGATTAGCTGTTCACCACCCTGGATAATATAGCAGGTGCCTGAACAATTCAGGATACCACCCTGAATAGTTCATTTCCTGTGTGATGTGTGCAGAGCTACATTCAATATCCCCTCATCCAACATGTACTTTGCAGAATAAACTGTCAAAACCCTCAGTCCCCATGTCTCAAGGACCCAATCCAACTAGAAAAGGATCTCTCCAAACTAAGGAATGGGTTAGGTAAGATTCCAGGTAAGGAAATGATCCAAATAAAACTTATTTTTAGTTTTGAAGATTTTAATTTCTAACCATGAGGAGCATTAAGAAGCCATACAGATCACTGAACCCCCTGCCCCCCCCCGGCAATTAGAAATCTCTGTCACTCACAAGATCCTGAATTTTACCTTGTTAAAATTTATGTCCCTAAATCTATGAATTCTTTCAAAATCCTTCCTTGATATCGGGATCTTTTTCTTTCAGGTTCAGAGCAGTCTCTTAGCACACGAAGCCCAGCTGCTACCTGGGCCTACACCCAGCACCTGAGAGTGATCGACAGCCAGAAGGAACTTTTGCGGCTCTCACGAGACCTCGAATCCTGATGCTGCCAGAAGCCGAGGCTAGGACCCGGGATGTGCATATTGTCTGACCTGGGCAAAGGACTACTGAGTTAGCCCTACTTTCAAGATGGGGAGATACCAAGCAGATGGGAGAGCTCTTCATACTCTTGGCGGTTCCCTTGCTCTCTGTTCTGCAATCAGGATGTAGGTGCCAGCAATGTCCAGGCCAGAGAAAGGACATGTCAGCTGCTACCGATGATGCTTTTGTAGGCTGCAAGGTTCCTGATCCGAAGAAAGACTGCTCTATGGACCACATGTTGCTGCCTTAAGGAGAAAGAAGCAAAAGCTCCCATATATCACTTATCAGTGTTCAATGGAAATGTGGGTTTTTTCTATTAAAAAGGCATACAGTAAGATTTGCTTGTGTATTTCTGGTGGACTGTGACTTTGTGAATAGCTTTCCCACCTTTTATCCTTGTTCTTTCTACTGACTATAGCACTGTAGCTGAGGTGTCAAAAGACATTTAAGGGGCCATGGTTCTAAGGTTGGATAGAGACCCCATCCCAATTGTGCTCCGTCTCTGAGAGCTCATGCCAATGATGCTTTGGCCTACTACTGTCTTAGCACACAGGAATGGACCAAAATTCATGGAAACTGATTCAACACACACCAGCATTTTCTTACTTGCACCCTGGGAACATATTGATTTTCATAAATCGTTCTTTGCAGTGTTGCAAAGGATCTTGGGATATCAGCCTATGGGCCGTGCATGCAGTCTGATGCCAGGAGCAGCATTCAAACCTCACAAAGGGACACATTCTTTTCTGGACAGCCTTCTGAAGGCCACCTGTCAGTCGTGGGTCAGGCTAGGGTCAAAAGTAAGCAGAGGAACAATGGTAAATGTTACTTTTGTACAGTAGACTGGTTTTTACACACACGTACACACCCTTTTACGTTCTCTGTCCAGACAAGGGGTTTGAAGCAGGTCCTGTGATGGGTGTGGCCTATGGAGAATTCAGAGGGCCACATTGAGGGGCCCTGAGGACTGCGTTCAGTCCCTGCGCCAGAGGGATGTGATGGACTTGTGTGGACAGCAAAATACATAATAGCAACAAACAAACTAACAATACCTCCCATTTGACACATTTAGAAGGCCACAGATGGTTTAGTCAGCCAAATGCCTGGCACCAAAAATATTGTTGCATACCCCCCCCCCCATCTCAACTCTCAACTCTGCCTTATGTCCTTCTCACTACCTGTGAGTTGAGGGAGGGCCCCACCCCACCCACTTTCTGTCTCCTACGGAGCCCCTTCATCCCCCTTAGAGGCTCATCACCCAGGAAGCTAGCCTGGCTTGACTGGCTTTTAAGACTAGCTGGATCCAGGGATAAGAGTGGTCTGGCACCCACAGACTCATAACAACACAGTATGTAATGCAGGTGCCAGACCAGCTTCCCTGGGGAAAGCACTCCATAGACAGGACGACACTGCAGGAAAGGCCTGCTCTGTGTTCTCATGCGTCAAGAGGGAAGCATGCAAACTTCATTAGGGATGGTCTGAGGAAGAGCCAGAGCTTCTCTCCCAACCCTCCCCAATCTTTTCAGGCAGCCTGCAGAGCCACTTTTGTTTTACCTCTTTGTGTCTGCAGCTTCCTAATTCCCTGAGGCTGCATCCACAACATACCCTCAGAGCACCCTCTAAAGCATCCTGGAAACTGTAGTTTCTTTGAAGGTGCTGGGACCTGTTGCTTTGTGAGGGTTAAACTACAATTTCCAGGATTCTTTGGGGTGGGGAATGTACTTTGAATGTGCTGTGTACTCAGCCACAGACACCTGGCATCTGCAACTTGATGTTTCAATGACTCCTTCCTCACAAAAGGAGGACTCCTCTTCAGGGTTCCAGCATGCCATTCCTTCCAAGTCATGTTCCATGTGCCTTTTCCAGCAGTCACTGTACATTACACGGCCACTGAGCATGCTCAGTCTTCCTCAGGCTGATGTCTTAAAATATTTTCTATTGGCACTCTCCCAGACATGTTGTTTCACACTGGCCCCCTCTTGTCAACCCTCCTTACCTGCGTTTGCTAGCAGAATAAGTGACAGACAGGCACCACCTACAACTAATCCCTGCTTGAGGGTGGCAGAGGGTGGCAGCGGGGGGGGGGGGGGGTTCTATGCATTCTTTTTTGGGGGGTGATTGCAATCTAAACCAGCAGGAAGAATGTGGGTGTGTTTCTCAAGAACCGTCTACAGTGTGGGCTGTTGCAAAGATGTGGTGGGAAAGCATAAAAAGGCTCCTCCCTGAATAGAGGAGACTGGCTGGCACTGCTTCCAAATAATCTAGAGGCAGAGGGAGATATCCCAGTGGAAATACTGTGTGGGATCTCTTTCAAAGATGCCTGCAGCCCATTACAGTGCAGGACAAGCAAAGGTCACATGATCCTTGGCCTTGTTTGTGAGATCCTCCACGCTGTTGGCGTCATCTCTTGGCTTGGTTCCCAGTTTTTTCTCCGCTTCGGAGGCTGTTGTGTTTTTTTGAGCAGTCTGGAATGAAAACTGCCAGCCGCACAAAAGCCCATGGAGGGGTTCCAAGGAGGAAATTGTCAACCAGATCTCCCTCCCTATGGTGGCCACACCCACCACAGCCAAAAGTTCTGGACCTCGCTTCAGGAGAGCGTCGGAAGAACTGAGGGAGGCTTCTTGGGCAGGCATGGCCTTCTCGGTGGGAGACCCCGTGGAGAGGCTTCAGGAGGAGGTGTCCTGCTCCATCTGCTTGGAGTACCTCAGGGACCCAGTGACCATCGAGTGTGGCCACAACTTCTGCCAGGCTTGCATCTCCAACTACTGTGAGCGGGCAGCGGGGTCTGTGGCCCAGGTGGCTCTCTGCCCGCAGTGCCGGGCTGGTTTCTTGCTGAGCAGCTCGCGGCCCAACAAGCAGCTGGCCAACATCGTGGAGGGCATCGAGCGGCTGGCTCTGCGACCAAGCAGAGACCCCGGCGAGGCCTTGTGCGAGAGGCACGGCAAGAAGCTGCGCCTTTTCTGCCAAGACGACGGCGAGCCCATCTGCCTGGTGTGTGACAAATCCCGAGAGCATCGGGCGCACACGGTCCTGCCCATTGAGGAGGCTGCTCATGACTACAAGGTGAGCCTGTGTCTTGATTTATAACTAGAAATGAGCTAGGGCAAGCAGACCTTCTGTTTTCTCCACGTGTCTGCTGCACCAGTCATGAATGTTGTGGGGAGTATTAGGGGTCTATTCTGAGCTTTGCTGGGCTGTGCACATGCTATACCTTTAAAGCGCATTTGGAGCCTTCCCCCCCCCCCCGGGTGTTCTGGGCACTGTAGTTTGTTAAGGGTTGCTAGAAACAACAGTGCCCAGAATTCTCTGAGAGAAAAGATGTGCTCTGAATGTGCTTTAAAGGTATAGCTTGTGCACAGCCGCAGGCTGAGGGAGAACAAAGATATCCAATGCATAAGTAAAAACAACAACACCAAAACCAAAATGTATTTTTGAAATACAACTACAAACAGCTGAACAAAGGAAGAGGCCACAAGAGTTGTTCATCAAAACCATAAAAAACCTGAGTAAAATGGGAATGTCTTTATTTGGCATAAAAACAATAACTTCAGCACCTGACATACCTGTAATGTAGGTGTAGACACACACAAATGCGCACACATGGACTTGGGGGCTTGTTGTGCCCCTCTAAACTCAGTTTTCTGACCCCCACCTCAAAGATCCCCCCAAAATTGGTAATAATAGAAATAATAAGCTTTGCTACAACCTAAGATTCTTTTGTTATGGTCAAGGACTTGCCTAATTTGAGTCTGCGCAACACCTCCTCTCCACCTTATGGCTATTACAAAATATAGACTGGATTTTTTCTTAAATCTTGTATGGCCTGTGCTTGACTTATGAGGTGCCTGGAAGCAGGGGCCCTTTTGGAAAGCCACCTCCACTCTCTCCAATTTTAACCAAGCCCCTGCCTTGCCATACGCTTTTAAAAACAAGTGAGACACAAAACCTCCTCTAGCCCTTGGTATTTAAGCACAGGAGCCAGGGAGATCGGGTAGCTTTTCTTCCTACCTCAAACCAATTCCTTCTTTTGCTTAACATCCAGCTTGAAGGCAAGTTCTGTAGGACATTAAAATAATACTCTGAATGAGCAAGCCAGTGCTTCTGTGGTTTTAAACCATTGTTCATAAAGGTTCCTTTATGAATTGAATACTGCAATTGACTGCAGCATTTTTGGGTATGCAGCCCTTCAGCAACTTCCCACAAACCTTGTGGTTTGACTGGTGGGAATCAGTTTGGGCATGAGAGTTGCCAGCACGCTCTTTTTGCAGTTGTCCCTGCTCCCTTTTCCTTTCATAGAATCACAGAATTGTACAGTTGGAAGGGACCCCCAAGGTTCATCTAGTCCAACCCAATGCAATGCTGGAATCTCAACTAGGTCATACATGAGAGATGCCTATCCAAGCCCTGGTTAAAAACATCTAAAGGATGAGAGTCCACACCTTTCGGGGGAGTCTGTTCCATGGTTTGTTCCAATCTGACGTGCCCAGACTCAGCAAGTGAGGTTTTCCTGGTAGGGAGAGTCAAGAGAGGGAAAGAGTCACTTGCTTAATTGCTGTCAGTTGCTGTTAAATTCAGCAGAGAAGGGCTGGGGGGAGAAGAAAGGTGGCAACAAGGGACTTAATAAAGTCCCTTTATTAAAATGGCTTTCACACCCATTCAGTGCTTTGTCTCTTGTATATTCTTCTTGCTTTACCTGCAGCAGCAGTTGAAGACTGCCCTCCCTAGGGGATACTGTAGTCCAGGTGGGGAGGCCCCATCCTGCCCATAGGCTGCTCCTGCTCTATCAGAACACTTGTTGTCCCCCAGAGACATTGCTACCTTCCAAGTGTAGTGTTCTGGAGCGAAACTCCTGAGAGCCACCATAGTTGTTTGTGCTTCCTTCCCTAGATTAAGCTCAGGGAAGCTGTGGATGTTCTCAGGAAGGTTCTGGGGGAAGCATCAAAGCTGGAAGCCCAAGAGGCAGAGAAAACAGCTCAGTGGAAGGTAAGTACCTAATCAAAGCTTCATTAAGCGATGCCATAGAGTCATAGCAGCTAGTCTGTTGGGTGTTGAAGTAGCAAGGCTATTTAAAACAGTGAGCATCTGGCAATCCAGGACAGTAAAGCATAATTCTCCTCAAAAAGGTATTTTAAAATACAACCTGCCCAGCTGAAGCATCTGTGCTACTTCATGTGCCATGGTTGCATTCACACATCACGATACAGCCTTGCTTATTGTAATGTGAATGAGTCTCAGGCTGATATATTCCCCTTCCCTGCATGGCCCAGCTGCAGCTGATCTTTAAGTATGGTTTGCTTAAAACAAGCCTTGTTTCAACAAACCATAGTTAAGATTAGCCATGGTTTAGAGATCAGAAAGAATGCTCATCAGAAGTGCAGACTTTTGATCTTTTCCTTGCAGCTGTGCACAAGTCTGGGGGGAGGATGTAGTTTATCATGTCCAAATAATAAAGGGGTTGATTGTTAAACAGAAATTTGCAAAGATCAAATCCCTCAATTCATCCAGATTTTTGCAGGTCAGAGCAATGTTGTGGGTGGCTGGTGGGGTCAATATGCCACATGGCTCAACATTCATGAATGGCAAAGGAAACTTATGTTTGTGGCACCTTCAAAAAGCAGCTGATACATTTGTGCCACCTGCATTCCAGTTCCTTGTACTTGTGATGGACACAACATGGAACAGGCATCCATAGTGCATTTTTCAGTAGCCTGGAATTACAGAGATCTGTGCTCTTCAGGGATGCTTTGCTTTGTGGCTCAAGGTGGCATGCAGGAAACCGGGTAGACTGGTGCTGCTACAGACACCTGTATCATGAAAATAAGGGACAACATGGGATTTTTCCCTCAAGGAAACTTAGCCCAGTGGCAGAACAAATATTTGACACACAGAAGCCTCCTGGCATCTCCAAGCACAGCTGGGGAAATCACCCATCTGAAACGCTAGAGCAGCGGTAGCTAATGTGATACAAATGTTGTTGGACTACAAATCCCATCAGCTCCAGGCAGCATAACCAATGGTGGATGATAATAGAGTTGTCGTCCAACAACATATGGATGGATAGCATCACATAGGACAGGCTCGCTCTGGGGAGACACTGCCAGCCAGTGCTAGGTAGGCTGGACCAAGGAAACATTCTGCATTCCTTGAGCACCAGATGTGAAGGACTTTGTGGCAGCTCCTTGGCTTCTACTATCATCCTATGGCTAAGTTAAACCACTGCCTGCTCAACAACTTTTTTAAATAGGTCTGTGGGCTGGTTTTTCTATTACTGGCCCTGGTGTGCATGTGGAGAGAAGTACTGGGGAAAGCTCCACTATTTAATTTTCTCTGTGTTTTGCTGCAGCTTTAACTATAGGTGACAAAGCTGTGATGGATGTGTGTGCCACGATTGTTTCCTGCTTCTGAACGATGTAAAGGGCACAAGCATCATTTTCTGTGCATGGGTTTGCCCGTTCTCTCTCCCCGCCCCCTGTGTCTTTCACAACCCGGAATGTGAATCAGCAGGAAGCTCTTCTGTTCCTGGGCTTGGGAAAGACTCACAATTGGCCAATCTGTTGCTTCAGTTCTCTCTCTAAAATAGAATACAATGAGCTGAGAGTCTTCCTGAGAATCTTCACCTTTGATCCTGCGTGTGTGAGGAGGAGCTGGTTGTGATTACTTCAGGGGGAATGAGAAGGTACTCTGCACTTCCTCAGAGGCACTTGACCCTCATGCATGTCATTGGATCAAGTATAAAGTATGTAACCCAAGTTGTACAAGGAACCAGCACAGGGTGGTGGTGGCGTTGTAAGGTGAGGACAGCTTCTAAGCAGCTCAGGTAACTTTTACAAAGGCCCTACTCAGATCCGCCCTATGCTTTCTCAGTCACTGAGGAATGTGGCTATGCAACTGCATAAGGAGGTGTTTGAGAAGTCAGCTCTGAAAAATACTGTTTATGTTGAAAAACAAAAACACTGCATTGCTATAACCAAATGGATTAGAGGTAGGAGATGCCTTAGCCATGCAGGACAGGAAAAGTGTAAGGGACTTGTATGGGCAAGCTTAGAAATTCCAGCTTTTGAATAGACCTCTGTAGTTTTGTTGTTAACAGCAGTTTAATATTCAGGCCTTGGAATGTAAGTGTACATTGAATCGTAGTAGAGTTGAATGGGACCTCAAGGATTCTCTAGACAAATGAAAGCTCTGCAAGGCAGGAATCCTGTCCACAGTCACCCCTTGGTAGGCTCAAATCACCAACCTTCTGGTTAACAGCCAGGTGCACTGACCCTTTGTGTCACAAGATACAATATGGTTTTTATGAGGTTAGGGGGCTGGAGAAAGCTGGCCTAGAACAATGCAGGCGATATGTTGCCATGGGAACTAAATAGGCAATTGCTTCTTCATACAGAACCATTTTGAGGGATCTTCTGCATAAGAAAACAACCTCATTAAAAAGTGGGCAGACTTTCTTTCCTCCAGCTATAAATGTGCACTAAAATTACAAAACACCAATAATCTTCCAGCCAAATAGCACAGACGAAAGACATGAAATACTATTACCAGCCTAAATATCAGCCAGGATCATGCAACAAGGCCATAGATATGATAGGGGAGTTTTATTAGGTGTTTGGTGGACCTTAATAAGAACATGGATGGGATTTTATATGTGTTATTTAATAGATTGTTTCCCTTTTAGGTGGGACAGGTGACTTATTTTTAAACAGTTAGCTAAAGAATAATATTCAGCGCAGGCTCCCTATTAGCTCCAGTATCAGAGGAAGCATACCAGTCTCTGCTAAGAATGGGGAAGAAACTCAGTTTGGTGCACCTTCCCGATCTTAACTTCTTGAAAGTATATGGAAACTGCAATGCAGCTAACCTTTGAAATTAATAATTCTCCTAATTTTGTGACTCAGTTCTCCAACTAAATAATCTGCACAAACGTTAGGGGGGAAATGTGCATTAAAAATGTGTGTATTCTAACTAACAGATAAAAATGCATTTGTAGAAATGTACACTAAAATGGGACACAGGTGGCGCTGTGGGTTAAAGCCCCAGCGCCTAGGACTTGCTGATCGAAAGGTCGGCGGTTCGAATCCCTGCTGCGGGGTGCGCTCCCGCTGCTCGGTCCCAGCGCCTGCCAACCTAGCAGTTCGAAAGCACCTCCGGGTGCAAGTAGATAAATAGGGACCGCTTACCAGCGGGAAGGTAAACGGCGTTTCCGTGTGCAGCTCTGGCTCGCCAGAGCAGCGATGTCACACTGGCCATGTGACCCGGAAGTGTCTCCGGACAGCGCTGGCCCCTGGCCTCTTAAGTGAGATGGGCGCACAACCCCAGAGTCTGTCAAGACTGGCCCGTACGGGCAGGGGTACCTTTACCTTTTACTTTACACTAAAATACTGATGAATTTCCTTTAAAAAACATTTATAATCACAGACTAATACATAAATGTGGAGAACTGAGTTTAGGACTGGAAAAATGAGAAAGAGACAGAGAAATTGAAACTGTCAGATTTGTCTGTCTGCAACCACTCGGGAACAGGAGTGGGAGAATGCTCTTGCTCTCGCACGGGCTTCCCACAGGTATCTGGTTGACCATGTGGGAAGAGAATGCAGAACTGGATGGGTCCCTCTCTGGCCTGATCCAATGGCCAGTTCTGCTTTCTGTGTATGTCCCTGGCAGGAGAAAGTGGAGGAACGCAGAGCGCTCATTGTGTCAGGGTACGAAAGACGCCGCCAGGCAATGGCCGAAGAGGAGCAGCTGCTTTTGAGGCAGCTTCAGGATGAGGCTCAGGAGACGCTGAAGAAGCTGCAGGTGAACTGGGCCTTCCTGCTTGGCCAGTGCACAAGACTACGGGATCTGATCTCAGAGATGGAGCAGAAATGCCAGCAGCCAGCTGCCTCCCTGCTGAAGGTGAGACTCTACAGAATGGCATCTCCTAAAATGACCTTGATAAAGCAGGTGCAGTTCTGGTACTTCTGGATTTCTTAAGCAATGTTCATAAGTCAGTTTTAGTCCCTGGACATTTACAGGCTTCTCTTTTCTCTCCTCTAGGATGTTAAGGTAGCCTTGACCAGGTCAGTACCCTATAATTTATTGTTGTTGTTGTTTAGTCGTGTCTGACTCTTTGTGACCCCATGGACCAGAGCATGCCAGGCACTCCTGTCTTCCACTGCCTCCAGCAGTTTGGTCAAACTCATGTTAGTAGCTTCAAGAACACTGTCCCACCATCTTGTCCTCTGTCGTCCCCTTCTCCTTGTGCCCTCCATCTTTCCCAACATCAGAGTCTTTCCCAGGGAGTCTTCTCTTCTCATTATAACTATAATTCATATTGCAGCCCACTTACTTAGAAATAAGTCTTGTTGTGTTAATTGGGGCTTACTCCCAAGAATATGAGCATTGGATTGTGACTTGGTCTCATTCATGACACTGTGGGGTCATAAAATGGTGCCTTTGGCGTTGGGGGATAACTACTGACATGTTCTCCTTAGGAGTGAGGCTGTATCACTGCAGGAACCCCAGCCCATCTCAATGGATCTACAGGACTTATATGATGTTCCTGAGCTGATGGAGTCACTCCAGAGATACTCAGGTAAGCGAGCAATGGTGCAGAGCTGTGTTAGTCATGTGAGCTTGGCAGCAAAGAGAAAGGTTTCTTCTCACCATGTGGTTGTCATACACAATTTGTAGCTCTTAGTTTGGGGGCCTCTGAACTTGAACTGGGTGGGATTACTCAACTAAAGCTTTAATCACAAATTAAAATGAGCTTCTCCAATCTATTTACTGATGAAACTGGCATAGGCGCCGACTCCATGGGGCCTGAGGGGGCCCGAGCCCCCTCAAAAATTCGTTTGGGGGGGCTCCGCCCCCCAATAATTTAAGAAAATTATTACCGTATTTTCCCCTCAAAAAGAGGAAGCGGCTGCTTTCCTGCATTCTGCCTCAGGGTCTTACCGCCCACCCTCCTCTGTTTCCTTGCTGTGTTTGCTCAAACGGAACAAAGAGCAGGGAAAGCCCCTCCCCTCCAGGCAAGCAGGCAGGAGGGAGAGAGAGAGAGAGAGAGAGAGAGAGAGTGCAAGCTGCCTGGCTTGGGTGGGTAGGTGAGGGAAAACTTTTGCCTTCCTTTCCTCCCTGCCGTTATACCCCTCCCCTGCATTCTTAGCCAGCTGCTTCTCTGCACACCCCTCTCGTGCTCCTTGTCCGTTCTGTGTTTTTCCTTCCCTCCCCACTTAAAATGTGGTTTAAAAGCATGGATCCACATGGATCCTCAGGATCTTTGCATTGGGTCACCCCAAATTCACCATCAGAGCACATAGCATGTCCATGGCTACAGCCTGCCCCCCCAAAATCACACACCCACTGTTGCCTGGGGCTGCAATGATGCAAAAACGTGGTTACAAAACATGGATCCACAGGGATCCTCAGGATCTTTGCATTGGGTCACCCCAAATTCACCATCAGAGCACATAGCATGTCCATGGCTACAGCCTGCCCCCCAAAAAATCACACACCCACTGTTGTCTGGGGCTGCAATGGTGCAAAAACGTGGTTACAAAACATGGATCCACATGGATCCTCAGGATCTTTGCATTGGGTCACCCCAAATTCACCATCAGAGCACATAACATGTCCATGGCTACAGCCTGCCCCCCAAAAATCACACACCCACTGTTGCCTGGGGCTGCAATGGTGCAAAAATGTGGTTACAAAGCATGGATCCACAGGGATCCTCAGGATTTTTGCATTGGGTCACCCCAAATTCACCATCAGATCACATGTCTGTGGCCACAGCATGAAGCACAAAAATGATACATCATTAATATTCACCGCCCACGGCGGCAGCCAATCGGCTGCTGCAAAGGGCGGGCCCTCACAGGTTCACTTAAGGTCGGGGCAGCCCGGGGCTCGCCCCTTTCGTTCCCCCAGCAGCAGCGGTTTGGAGGTCTTGGGCCCCCCCAATATTTTTTATAAGTCGGTATGGGCCCCCCCAATATTTTTTATATGTTGGCACCCCTGGAAACTGGTGACAGCTAAAGACTTATGGACTCTTGAATGACTGTTACTTCAGCTGTACTGGCCCTTCCCTCCTTGCATCTGGGTTTTTTGAAACAAAACCATAAAATATGCTTTTCATTCAAGCCTGCAGCCAAAGCTTGTTTCCCCTTTCAGAATGACTCACCAGTTGCTTTGATCTTTTTAACCATAAAGAACCACAAGCAACTGCAACTTTGAGTGCCAGCAACACATCTTTTAAACCTGATGCGCCTATGCATCAGCTCAGCACTTGCCGGAATAACAGGAGTCAGTCACCCAACTGCGTCACACCAAAACTGGTATCGGGGTAAAGGTGTGGTTCCATGAGCAGTGCTTCTGCCATCTACCATTCATAAGCCCCTTGTCATAATTGTCTTGGGTAGAGGTGAATAAATTTCCTGAACACACTTGGCAGGCTAAGACTTATTACCATCATGATTAAAGTGACCTAGGTTACTTCTAGGTAGGGAACTTTGCGGCCAAAAGCTACTTCCAGCTTTGAGTGATGTATAGACAGATATGGCAAGTAGCCTTCTTAAGCAATAAAAGACCAGAGAAAGGTCTATCAACAGACAGGATGCTGATTTTATTTGGGCTTCTCCAGGTAACCTGTTTATTGAGCATTCATTTTGCTTGCACAAAACATACCAAGTCAGCCTATACCCAGCTTTAATCATTTGTTCCAATTTGCTTTTGTGCTGGTTATATGACAATGAGCATTCATCCTTCATTCATAGCCCCTCCACCAGCTCTATTGAGTTAGGTCAGAGCTAACTCAGTTGTGTGTTGCGACACATTTGTGTATCTGTTGCAGTGTGTATGTGTGTCATGTGAATGCTTCCTACGCTCCTCCTGGGACTGGAAAGGGGTTAGTTTAACCTCCAGTTTGCTAGTAAAACCGAATTACAGTACTGTGTCACGAGATGATGCATGTCTAAAAAGTGTGTCACCAACATGAAAAGTTTGAACAAAAAAAAAATCCTTCCAGTAGCACCTTAAAGACCAACTAAGTCAGTTCTTGGTATGAGCTTTTGTGTGCTCATACCAAGAACTGACTTAGTTGGTCTTTAAGGTGCTACTGGAAGGAATTTTTTTTGTTTTGACTATGGCAGACCAACACGGCTACCTATCTGTAAATGAAAAGTTTGGAAAGCTCTGAGTTAGGTGAACTTGGCTATGGCAAGTCAGCACGGCAATATGGAAGCAACGACAGCTGGAGGGAGCGCGGTTGCTCTTGTACTCATTTGCCTGAGCACCTTCTTCACTTCAAGTTGGAGCCCCAAGCACAAACACATGCACAAAACTTGGGAGAGAATCATGTATGACTTGGTAGTAGAGCACAGGTTTTGCATGCAGAAGATCTTGGGTTCAGTCCTTGACATCTGGAGTTAGGTAAATGGATTCTCTGCAGGGGAAAGGAAAGACTCTTGCCTGATTGACAACCTAGAGGAGGAGAAGCCATTGCAATGCCCTCCAGCTACTCCTGGACTAGAACGGCCATCACTCTGATGCTGGCTGGGGCATCAGTAGCATCTACCGTATTTAGGCTGTGCATCCCTTAAACAGCCAACACCAGTGGAGAAAATCTCTGACTAGGTGTCCAATAGTCTGACCTGGTCTACCTTGTCTGTCTATCCTGCCCCTGCTCTCAATGGGAGCACAAAGCAGCTAACCATACAAAATCACATACGCAGCAGTAAACTTGTAATCAGTTACATCAGAACCAGATATGAAAGCAGAATAAAAACAACATTAGAGAGCAAAGATCATAAAATCATCCAAAAATACCACTTACACCCCAAAGGCCTGGGCAAATGAAAAAGGTTACCTGGATGTGGCTAATGTGGGGGACATCATAATGCCATTTTGAAGGGAGTTCTGTAACCAGGGAGGCCACCACCGAAAAGGCCCCTTTATAAAAGGATGTCACATAGAGGAGGGAGAAAGGTTGTTTTCTGCTGCTCCAGAGAAGCGGACACGGAGCAATGGTTCCAAACTACAAGAAAGAAGATTCCACCTAAACATTAGGAAGAACTTCCTCACAGTAAGAGCTGTTCGACAGTGGAATTTGCTGCCAAGGAGTGTGGTGGAGTCTCCTTCTTTGGAAGTCTTTAAGCAGAGGCTTGACAACCATATGTCAGGAGTGCTCTGATGGTGTTTCCTGCTTGGCAGGGGGTTGGACTCGATGGCCCTTGTGGTCTCTTCCAACTCTATGATTCTATGATTCTACTTTGCTGTCAGCCCAGGCAGAACAACAAGCAGGGAATCCCTGGCAGGGTAGTTATAATTGAGCATCCTATTATAATGTCACATGTTCTGTATTGGTGCAGTAACATCACATCAGGACTGAACATGTCTCTTTCTGCCTGCAGTACCGGTGACCTTCGACCCGGACACAGCGAATCCCTACCTGCTCCTCTCTGACAACCTGCTCTGTGTGCAAGTAGGGGATCAAAAGCAAGACCTGCCCAAGAGCTTGTCCCGCTTTGAGACGTGCACTTGCCTGCTGGGTTGTCAGCAGTTCACAACTGGGAGACACTACTGGGAAGTGTGTGTGGAGAGCAAGACCAGCTGGACCCTGGGGGTGTGCCAAGAATCTGTGAGCCGCCAAGGAATCTTCACTCCCTCCCCAGCAACTGGCTTCTGGACTGTGTGGCTGAGGAATGGCAATGAGTACGCAGCCCTCACCTGCCCTCTCACGGAACTAGCTCTGAGAGCCAGGCCTGGGGCAATAGGCATCTTCCTGGACTATGATGCAGGGGAGGTTTCCTTCTATAATGCTGATAATGGGTCGCACATCTTTACCTTTGCAGACTCCTTCTCTGGACCCCTCCGGCCGTACTTCTACCCTGGGGTCCGGGCAGGGGGGCTCAACGATGCGCCCCTCATCATCCGACCAACATCCAGCAAGACATCAGGGAAACCTTACTCTTCCCTCCAGTGAGTGCTAACTGTGGAACTCACTGCCAGGAGATAGAGACAAAGTTATATGTGCCAAAGTATTAGATATACAGCCCAGCAAGGAAGATTTGGAAGCTGCAGTTCTTGTCTGGGAAAGATCCACCTAATTTTCCAGACACAAGGCCCAGAAATAATTTTCTTCCAGCATTAGATGTTGCCTTTCCTGAAGCAGGTGGCTTGGCTCACTTTCTTGAGTCCTTTGATGTTGTTTGCTGTATTAAGCGCCTTTCTGCTCCACATCTCGTCACATGTGGAATAAAAATGCTTTCCTAATCTTGCAGATGTAGCACAATGTGATCTGCTATGTGTAGGTCTGGTGGATAAAGGGTTGAGGTTCATGGGAAGCAGTTGGGCAGACAGTTCTCTAGTCTGATCCAGCAGAGTTTGCTCCCATTCCCCACAGTCAGATTCACTGCTCAAGAAAAAAGCCCCAGACCTGAGATTAAGCAGGGTTCCTTGCTGAACTTCAAATGCACAACTAAGACTTTCTTATTCCAGCAAGCATTTTAAGGCTCACTTGGTGCTAAAATTTATTGTTTATATTGCCCCATTTTCTGTGGATTGCTTCTCTGTACAGTGCTTAGAAATGTTAACAATTAAGTGGTATACAGATGTTTTAAATAAATAAAAATAAAGTAAATAATACTGAATTTCAAATTTGTGGAAAAGCCGCCCCCCATTTCAGTAAAGTGCAAACACAACTTCTGCAGGCTTCCCCCCCCCCCCAAAAAAAGGAGTAAGAATTTAATGCCAAGGGAGCATGGCTCCAGTCTGAATACATACAAGCATGATGAGGCAAATTATGAACCCCCGTAATTATGAACTTTGGTGACATCACTAGAGGTTGGCAGCCACATGCAGGGTCTGGAGGGGCTGAAAGGGCGACTGTGGATAGCTAAATCTAACCCAAGGAAAGATTTGTGTCCTACAGATAAATAAAGGTGAACCATCTCATTACAATGGACTTTGAATACTTTAAGAGGGCCTGATCCTCACACAGCCATGAAACTCCCGTGTGTGCCCCCTTTGGCCAGTTGCTGCCTCGCAGCCTGACCTACCTTGCAGGGTTGGGGGGGTTAAATTAGGCAATGGACACCACCTGGAGCTCCTTGGAGAAAAGGTAGGATATAATTCAGTAATTAAATACTCCTCAAAAAGTGAGCCATTTATTTTTTTCCTTTAGCTGTTTAAATAGCAAAGTCGTCTGGGTGTTTGACAAAACAATATTAAAATGCAATCAGATCACATTACATCAACCATAGATTAAAACCATGTTTTGTTGTTGTTTAGTCGTTTAGTGGTGTCCGACTCTTCGTTACCCCATGGACCAGAGCACGCCAGGCACTTCTGTCTTCCACTGCCTCCCGCAGTTTGGTCAGACTCATGTTTGTAGCTTCGAAGACACTATCCAACCATCTCGTCCTCTGTCGTCCCCTTCTCCTTGTGCCCTCCATCTTTCCCAACATCAGGGTCTTTTCCAGGGAGTCTTCTCTTCTCATGAGGTGGCCAAAGTATTGGAGCCTCAACTTCACGATCTGTCCTTTCAGTGAGCACTCAGGGCTGATTTCCTTAAGAATGGATAGGTTTGATCTTCTTGCAAATCATGTTATATACCCTAAAAAGGAATATTTTTGGTTGTAAGAATGAAACAGTTTAGAATTCAGAACTATCTCTTTTTTAGCTAAGGCTGTCTAGGCAAAAATCTGCTGCAAACCTCAGTTTTATAGCCCCACGTGCCACAAAATGAGGAAGGCAACTCAGTTATTCATTTCTTGGAGCTGGGGGGAAGCTTGACAGCGTTTAATGGAATTCTTAAAAACGCCATCAGGCAGGCAAATATCATTTTTTCATGGTCATTTCTCACCAACATGACCCTCAGAGCAGGCACTTCTGGAAAATCCCCAAAAAGGTGCGGGAGAGGACAGCGGCGTAGCGTGGGTTATCAGCACCCGGGGCAAGGCAAGTAATTTGCGCCCCCTAACCCGGGGCAAGGCAAGTAATTTGCGCCCCCTAACCCGGGGCAAGGCAAGTACAGTAATTTACTCTCCCAAGCAGCAGCAGCGAGGCTTCTCTTTCCCCCGCGCTCTCCCGGAGCTGCCTCTTTTCTTTCCTTTTTTCCCTTTCTCCAAGGCTTTTCGCTTTCTCTCCTTAATTGATTCCCCCTCCACACCGCGGCGTTTCCTGGCTGCTCCCCCCCTTCCCCTCTCTCTCCTCCTCGCTCTGCTTGCCTTGCCCTGCCCTGCCTGAGGGCGCCCTGAGGAGACTCCGCTCTCCTTTTTGACCAGGCGAGGTGGAAAAAAGGGGGGAAAGTCTCTTCCCGCCCCACGCCAGACTCCCTGCTCACCTCGGCTCACTACCCAGGTGGCCAGTGGAGAGAGAGCCGCAATTACCATAAAGCTCCTCTCCCTCCGCTTCGCCAAGCTGTCAAAGCCCGGCAGCAGCGGCAACGGCAGCAGCAGGCGCAGCCAGACCCCCGCCAGCCAGCCAGCCCGCCCGCCCGCCCGGCTTCCTCTCCTTTTTTTGCCCGTGGCAGAAGGCTTCACTCTCCCCCTTCCGCGACCTCCTCGCCAAGCCGAGCAAGCGCGGGCTCCCTAACCCGTGGATTTTAGTAGGGGCAGAGAGCTGCTAGTGCGAGTGCGCCCCCCGCCCATGTTGCGCCCGGTGCGGCCGGCACCCCTGGCACCCCCCACGCTACGCCACTGGGAGAGGACAACCACTAGCCCAAGTCCTGAAAACAAGAGGCTCTGTATGCTTTGGACTTTGTCTAATCTCTCCCCCAGCCCACACATTCAGACTGCTAAGTTCAGCCTAGCCATTACAGTGGTACCTCAGGTTAAGTACTTAATTTGTTCCAGAGGTCTGTTCTTAACCTAAAACTGGTCTTAACCTGAGACACCACTTTAACTAATGGGGCCTCCCTCTGCCACTGCCATGCGATTTCTGTTCTCATCCTGAAGCAAAGTTCTTAACCCAAGGTACTATTTCTGGGTTAGCAGAGTCTGTGACCTGAACCGTCTGTAACCTGAAACGTCTGTAACCCGAGGTACCACTATAGTTTCAGCTCTCAAAGTGTAGCCAACCCTCCTTTCAAGAGAGGAGAGAGCCACTGCCAAGCATTTCTTATCATTCTTCGCAGCTACTTCCTGACAAAACGCCCAATCCTGGGAAACATTTCCCAGGGCTTATCCACACTTCTTGGCAAGCTGCTCCTATGCCTCTGCTGGAAAGCTGCTCTATAGCACTCCAAAAGATTGCTATTTGTTCTGATCGTTTACTAAAGAACGGGGGGGGGGGGAGGTTCCCTTGTAAGGGGAAAGCGCTCGGACCCCTGCTTTCTCGGCATGGCGCAGGTGGGAGTGTGTCTCGCTCTGGGACACAAAGAGTGACTTCGGGACCTCCCTCCTGTCTGCCCCATCTGCACCTCTGAAAACTTTGGACAGTACTTTTGTTCCCTTGCAGTCGCTTCGCATCTCACTTCTTCTAGGGCAGCGTTTCATTTTCCGCCTCGCCAGTGGCAGCCTGTCCCTGCCGACTGCTTGTTAGCTTTTACCTGTTGCTAGGAAACTGCTGATGACCTCACTGTTGACGTCATAATGTGATGCTGGCATCATAAGTCCCTAAGACACCATAGGTTCAAACCATCCTGTATCAAGGAGGATTCTCTATAGGAGTTTTTGCCTTAACAGCAAAAAGAAATGAGCTTGTAAGCTGCCTAGGGTTTATATGAGGAGGCCTATTGATTCAAATCTACATAAACATTTGTAAGGAGCATAGTTTTGGCGCAGAGTTGTACAGCACAATCAACCAGTGATGCAAATGATACTCCTAGCCTAGAGTAATGCATCATTATCCCAGTAGATGGTGTGGGTTTGATAACATTTGTTAGAAAGTGAATATGATGAAACTTTGGTCCAGGAAACTTCAGTCACGGGCTCAACAGGTACCATAATTCACTCTGTTTCTGATATTTGCCAAATTTTGAGGATGCTGTGCTGTATGGTAAAGGTAAAGGTAAAGGGACTCCTGACCATTAGGTCCAGTCGTGGCCGACTCTGGGGTTGCGGTGCTCATCTCACTTTACTGGCCGAGGGAGCCGGCGTATAGCTTCTGGGTCATGTGGCCAGAATGACTTAGCCACTTCTGGTGAACCAGAGCAATGCACGGAAATGCCGTTTACCTTCCTGCCGGAGTGGTACCTATTTATCTACTTGCACTTTGACGTGCTTTCGAACTGCTAGATTGGCAGGAGCTGGGACCGAGCAATGGGAGCTCACCCCATTGCAGGGATTCGAACCGCTGACCTTCTGATCAGCAAATCCTAGGCTCTGTGGTTTTAACCCACAGTGCCACCCGCGTCCCTATATTCTGTATGGTACTTGTCACCAAATCACAATTCCCAGAGCAGTTTGCACTTTTCGGGAAAGTGTCAATTAAGGGAAAAAAAGCAAACAAAGTTAATGCCCAGTTAGAGGAGAAATGGATAAATCTGCACGTTAAGAAATAGCATAAAAGATTAGCACCTACCTGAAGCATTGGCAAAGGGATACATTGAAAGCTGCATTAGCAATCATTTGTTATTTGGTGCATACATCCACAATTCCAGTTGTGAAGCAGGGGAAAAGCCAAGATCTCCTGCACCAGATGGTTTTACTGTGTGTTCCCTTGTTATGTCTTCATTCTATAACCTTTTCCCTGCCCTTTCATCAGTGATGACGGCTTTTAATTAAATAGTTCCATCAGTGCACAAACAAAAGACATTTCCTGTCCTTGAGAAGCTTGCAATTTTAATCTAGAAAAAGGGAGATACAATGTGCTTTTTCCAGTGGCTGACATTTTGCCATTGTAACTCTTTTCATGTTGGATTGTGAAGGGTGTGGCATTTTAACTGGATCTAACTGGAGAGCCAGTGTGGTGTAGTGGTTAAGAGCGGTAGTCTTGTAATCTGGGGAACCGGGTTCGCGTCTCCGCTCCTCCACATGCAGCTGCTGGGTGACCTTGGGCCAGTCACACTTCTTTGAAATCTCTCAGCCCCACTCACCCCACAGAGTGTTTGTTGTGGGGGAGGAAGGGAAAGAAGATTGTTAGCCGCTTTGAGACTCCTGAAGGGGAGTGAAAGGCGGGATATCAAATCCAAACTCTTCTTCTTCTTCACAGATATATGTGGAACATATATACATATCCCCTTTTATCCTTACATTTGGATTTTCTGATTGTCCTGTGCAAAGATGAGGACTGTCCTCATAGCTTCTTGAACGGTTCAGACTTACAAATCACGATGATAACCAAATTAAATTGCTAATCGCTGACTTGATTGAGAAGATGGCACAGTCCAGACCATTAACATTAGTTGCAAACTAAAATAACCAGGGGACTCCACAGCTGTCTCTCCAGGATGTCTTCACTCACTGCCTGTCAACTTTTTTTTTTTTTTTGCTGGAAACAGGCTTGTCTACAGGTGAGCATTATTTAGCTGTTAATCCATTGCACCCCTCTTTTGAATTGGACCAGAGCTGTCCACGCCCACATTTATGTGAATTCGTATTTGAGGAGCAACTTTGGTTTTGCCCAGTCATAAGAGCAGGCATTCTCTTTTGTGTTTGTCCCTGGCTTCTAATTTGTTGATTATATTATGACAATTAAGTACAGACAGGACATAAATGCAGAGAGCAGCTTTTAGGAAATGTGCAGAAGCACACAGTCAGGCAATTGTAAATTCTCAGCACACAATTTTCTTTAACTTGGCTAGCTGGTGCAGTTTTTTTGGTTTGGTTCAAATCTGAGGGATCAGTACAGGCACACACGGGATGTTAGGGGAGGGATAGTACCTCTGGTGGGGGACATGTCAAGCTTCTTCTGGGGTAGTTTGTCCACCTTTGGTCCCCACTCTGTACTCAGCAGCACTCACATGGCTCCTAGAAGCTGTCAGCATACGACAGTGGGCATACCCAAGGAACAGTTTTTACTGGTCAGCTAAATCAGGTGAGGGGGGCTGATGGGTTTCAAACCCCTCAGTGAGTTAGGGACTTCCCCTACATGCGAAGACAAGCGCTGGCAGAGCGAGCTGGTGAGATGAATATTGGGTCCAATGGCCAAGAAGGTGATTTCTAACACAACAGTTTGACTTCACCCCTGAAGGTGCACTCCATTGTTTCTCAAGACAGATTGGCAACAACAACAACAACATTTATCTAACTATCTATGCTCCTCCTGTTAGAGCTGGAAAAGAAATGAAAGGATCTGTAAATTCTCAACACACACTCTTCAGATTAACATTCCTCTGCAATATCTGGCACAGAAATTTTTAATGTTTGCTTGTACAGTTGCAAAGCTCAGAAAAAGTTCAAAAATTGCAAATTAAGTAAGTTTGCATTTAAATGCGAGTTACTTCTAATTTCACCCCATCCCTACTTGAGGTATATATCTGCATCGGAAGGATGTAGAGGTGACATTTTATTTGACATTTGTGTCCTTACAACAATCCTGTAAGGTAGATCACTATTATTCTCTTCCCCATATTGCAGATTGTGGGTGATGCTGAAGATAATTTGTCAAAGGCCACTTACAGAATTTGAGGCTGAACAATCAAATTTTAACCAAGGGCTTTATGGAGCATGACTCCACTTCTTAATTGCTAAAGTTTCAGAATCACTGTGCTAAAGCAACAGCTGGGGCTCTAGGCTTATAAAGTTCCCCAAAATAAACCCACTGCTAGTAACTATATCTTGAAACACCTCTGTTGTAGAGCTGAATACATATTGCCACAGAAGCTACAAACAGGAATTTCCTGCCTGATGGCTGTGCTAATTTGATTGATATCACACAAGGTGATGCACAGACTCATACCTATGGCAGGAGCATCGCTGACTGACACTCACATGCACCTCTTCCCACTCTGTGTGATGCCATGCTATCTCCCTCCAGCCCTCAAAGCTCCTCCTCATTTGCTTTGCATGAACCACCCATAGCTATATATATAGAACCATCCTGCGATGAAAGACAGCTTCAGTTGGTTGGTTCTCTTCCCTGTGCCTCCTTGAAACTTCACCCTCATCACCATCTCTGCCATTGGGACCATGAAAACCTGGGCATGTCTTCTCCTGGCAGGAGCTTTCTGCTGCCTGGCATCTGGATGTAAGTAGTAGTAGTAGCAGCAGCAGTAGTAGTTTTTTTAAAAAATAGATTGGGTGTTTAGATTGCCTGTACCCAGAGAAAGAGATGCTTTATGGTTTGATGCTGCACAGCGCTGAGGAAGAACTGCTTAAGGAACTATTGTATTGTCCACCTCCAGGTGCTGTTGGACTTCAGCTCCCATCAGCCCCAACCACCATGGCCAACGGTCAGGGACTATAGGAGGTGGAGTCCAGCAGGCCATGTGTTCCTCCCACCATGACCGATAGTCTGCACTGACTATCAGTGGTTTCACACAGGGCTATTTCCAAGCTTTACCTTGAAATGCTGGGGATTGAACCTGGGACATTCTACACGCAAAACATGTGTCCTGCCCATGCCACTGAGTTATGGTCCTTTCCCTTGCAACTGCAGAGCCACCTCTAAGTAAGTCCAAAACTGAGAGACTCCAATCCTAAACACATTTACTAGCCAACAACTCCAAGAGAGCAGGACTTGCTTCCAAGTAAATATGCCTAAGGTTGCAACGAAAAGAGATGGTTGATTACTCTGCATTTGATTGCTATAAGCTCAGTAACTCCTAGGTGGGTCTCAAGCTGATTCTTTTGCCAGGCATTGCACTTAAGGTGACAGCAGATCCCAGGAATGTTCCATCTGTGAGGTTGGGTGAGCGGCATATGCAAGCAACTCATCACTTTATATTGCAGTCATCAAGGGAATGTGTGAACTAGAGCTGTTCCACAAATCCCAGTGCTTTTTTTTCTTTAAAAAAATGTTTAGGTACTCATTTTGACTCAAGAAAATCACCATTTTATAGTTCAATTTGGGAAAAATAAATATAGTAAATGGACAAAAGTACAAAGATTCACAAAATGTTTAGGAGTATGCATACCTCTGTGTCCCCCCAGAAAAAAAGCACTGGGTAGCACTCCACTGAAAAGTGGCCATTGAATGTATGCTACTTGAAATGAGCGTACACACACACACACGGAATACACAATGCTGATTCCAGTGGGGGGTTTTGGGTGGTACTGGGGAGTTTATTGGGCCAGATGTCCTCAGTGGGCTCCCCTCCTTGAGTGGGTTCATCATCTCCTTCCTTTGGTCCCTGCTGCCCTTTCACTTGCCTTCTCCCTCTTGAGTGCTTTTGCCTGGCAGCAATGGGCTCTTCCTGATCTGTGAGAATGCCCCTTGTTTGTTTGCTTGCCTGGGTGAAGAGATGTGCGCACAGAAACTTTTGACTTGTGTATGACTGAGATGTAGCCTACTGTACAGAGGTAAGAGTCACATCCATTGCCTTTGGCTCTAACCACTGCACAGCATGTTGCCCCCAGAAGGTTGTGCATGAAGTGGCTCAATGAAAAAAGTTCCCCACCTCTGGGCTTCTGAAAAAAACACCTGCAACATATTTTATGGTATGCCCTTCTCTTTCCCATCTGGACATACAGCTAAATTGGATTGTAGCTTTAGTATAAGCTGGATTCATGCCAAATTCATTCTCCAGACAGTTTTTTAAAAATAAAAAACTATTATATTTATGAGCATTGACAAATACCTGCTCAATTGTGGTACTCATCAGCCAACCAGGATAAAAGGGAGCATAGTGACAGTTCTGGTAGTAGCACAAAGCTATAGTATTACTGTTCAGGAGAGATGATTTGCCAGTGGTCAAGTCTGCCACTAGACAAGAAGCTGTCTTAAACACTATGAGGTAAATACAAGAAAGAATATTAAAAAAGGTTATGCATTTCTATGATTTGGTAAATATGGCTGTTATTGTGTGCAGGCCATGTTGATATTAGAGTACTGTGAAAATACTATCCTTGATCATGGTTCCAGTACTGCATTTCCAAGTTTCTCTCACTGAGGGGAACACAAAAATATTTCATTGCTTCTAGTCCCTGCAGTCCAGCCCCAAAGAGATATTCAGCCTGCACCACTCCTTGTCATTCCACACAGCTAGAAAAGGCTGGAGCATGTGCCGTATGGGTTATTATTGTCACAGAGCTGCTGCCATAATTAGGGGGAATGGACTGAATGAAGTAGAGCCACTTCCCAAGTTCTTTGGGCTTTTCCAAAATCTGTCATTTTTAAATTGCATCATATTGTATTAGAAAAGCACCATGACACTATAGGGAAGGTCCTTGCCTTCGGGGAAGGGCTGTGGCTCAGCAGGAGAACACGTGCTTGGCATGCAAAATGTTCCAGACTTAATCTCTGGCATCTCTTGGTTGGGTTGGGAAACCCTGGATGTCAGGAGAGCTACTGTCAGTCAGAGCAGAGTGGACAATAATGAGAGAAACAGCCCAAGGATCAGACTTGTATTCCTCTTTGGTCTTCTAAGAACATAGCGCTGCCACATATGGAGCGAGGAGGGGCAAAGCAAGTAGGAGTCTGGTGAGCTGTGGCAAAGCCAATCTGACACTCCCATGCCGTGTCTATACTGTGCCCACATCAGGCTGTTTCTTATTATTAAAACACTCAGATTCACAGCATAGTTCTATCTTTTTGTGCCAAGTCATCTTAAGCAAACCTCCTGCAAAACTGGAGGAGGGGTTATGTCGCCACGAGACTATAAAACCCAGGCCTGATGATATCTGGGCCTTTTGACTGAAGAGAGAAATGTACCAAGAACAGCACAGCCCGAGATGACCTAAATTTTTCCACCAAGGTGAATTTCTGCCCCACCCCCTTTGAAATGCTGCTCAGAGCAAACAGTACCTAAAACAGAATTGTGCGTGTCAGTTTTGCATATACTAAATGCTTCATTGATTGCAAGGGCACACTAACCTTCCCCTAGAACACTGTTCATGCTTCTGGTGGTGCACCATAGTACTCTCAGTATCAAGGCTGACTACTCGTGTGTTGTGTCCTTAAATCCAGAACCAGGAGAAGGAGACAGGTGGTTTTGCCAAAGACTATACCTGCACAGGTCTTATGGGCTGGGAGGAATATCCAATATCCACAGCTAATTAGAGCTGATTGATTTCTTGAGAAGGTGTCCTCCTGAGTCTGTAACACTTCAGAATGCTGCTGGGAGGGATTGCTTGTGAATGTTGTTTTTAAAATAATAGAAACACAGTTTTACTAGTTTTCTACTTTCTATTTTCTACTTTCATTGAAGTTCTTTTCATGCGCCGGAGCATTCAAAAATGAGATTTTTCCTACCTGAATTAAGAAGTGGTATAGACCCAGCAGAACTTTACCAACAATATCAGCCATAGAACATAAATCACATACAGGCTTTATCATGAAGATGGTTCTGGGTTGTTGCCTGACACATTGCTTTCCCTGCCGCTGTTTGCACCATCTTCTTCCTGCCTGGGGGCATGAGCTGTTCATTAAGTTATGGCACCTTCCCTTTAATGCCAGCTTGGCCCTGCAACTGTGGGTGCCATGCAGCATGCATGGCCCTGGCACTGAAATTTGTGGGTGCCCGACTCCTTCATGGGGACTTTTGTGGGTGCTCAGACACTCAGGGTCCCAGGGAGTTGACACCTATGCTTTGATCCAACAGATTTGGGATCAAATCCCTGGTCAGCCATCCCTGTGCCAGCCAGTTTGTGAGGCTTGGTGAGAACAGCTGGGAGGGGTGGCAGATCTGCCACCCCCACCCCCGAGCATGCCGCTCCTTGTCTCCTGCGCTTGTCATGCTCCTCCTCTGCACACCCCCCCCCAGCCTGCTCCTTTCCAGCCTCCATTTTCTCCCCACCACAACAACCTTCAGCACACCAGGACTTTCCTGGGCCACCTCAAGTGGTGGTGGCAAAGGTGGAGGAGGTGGCATTTTCTGTTTTGCCTCAAGGCTCTCCCCTCTGACCTTTCTGTGGATCAGCTAAGGGAGAGGGAAGGTTGAGCAGGAACAACGCTGGATTCATGGTGGTGGGGGCAGTTTCCCTGCACAGGGTGCTGTGCTGAGGGGAGCAGAATGGAATAAATATTTAGGAGGAGGTGCCAAATTTTATTTTTATTCAGGGCACCATATTACCAAAGTCCTTCCCTGACAGGAGGTGGCAATGGCTCAAGAGGAGCCTGAGCAGGACGATGCAGTCCTGTCACTTAGAATCATTGCCTTCGCGGATGGGAACAGATCCACCTGCCCTGAAAGGGCACATGGTTGCAGTCCTGATGTTCTCACAAGGCGAGTGAGTGCCCTATACTTAATCTTTAGAAGCTCAGTGGGAGGGGCTGGGAAACTTGTTGGGACATCTTTGTCACTTCTGACCGGTTCTGAACTTCCTGTCCTGCTCCTGAACTCCTGACCTCCTGACTCTTGATCATGGTGTCTGTTGCTGAGTCTGTACTGTTACTTTTCTGGATAAATAGCTCTTCCATCCTCAGAGCCACTGTCTCCATATGCTGCGTGTGACAATACTGAGCTAGATGGACCAATGGGATGACTCATTCTACATGACGGGCAAAATGTTCTTCTCTCCTGATGTTCAGCCAATATCTACTATCCTGTAACTCAAACCCACTAAATTAAGCTTACCAGATTTTTTCCAATAAATCCAGGACACTTTTCAACTTCAATGGATTTTGTATGGGAACTGATTTGTAAATCCGGGGAATGTCCCCAAGAAACGGGGATGTCTGGTAACCTTACCCTAAATGCTCTGCCCTTTAGGGCATCAGAGAGCAAGGCTCTGTCCACATCTAAACAGCAACCCATACGGTATCTGAAGAGGGCTATCATTCATGTCCCTCGGTTCTCTTATTCCTAGGTTGGAGGTGTTGATCTAGTGTCAGAAAAGTCCTCATCCTTGTGGTGGTGAGGGAGGGTGAGGGTACAACAACAGCAACTTTATTATTTATACCCCATCCATCTGGATGGGTTACTCCAGCCACATACAAAACCATAATAAAATGTCAGACATTAAAAACTTCCCAATACAGGGCTCTCTTCAGAAGTTTTCTAAAAGTTGTGTAGTTCATTATCTCCTTGACATCTGAAGGGAGGGTCAGAGGCGTAGCAAGCCCAGGCAGTACCCAGTGAAGAATTTTTTTTGTCACCCCCACCCCACCTTGACAGGCTTGGGAGTCATGGGTAGGTGCCAAGTGTCACCCCCTGAGCGATGACACCTGGGGTGGTCTGCCCCCCTTCCTATGCCTCTGCGACTCCCAAGTACCTCGAGCCATTGGGGGAAGGGGGGAGCTATGCTGCTATCCGGGGGCGCTGGCAAAGCTGCACAGCTCGTCCTCTTGGGAGCCACGGCTCCCGTCTGTCCCCCTCCCTCCCCGGCTTGCTGTACCAGTGGCAAACTGGGAGCCACTTACAGCGAGCTGGGGAGGGAGGGAGGTTGGGAGGGGGGGCCTGGCTCACCGTAAGTGGCTCCTGCTTTGCTGCTTTATGGCGAGCCAGGGAGGTAGAGAGGGGGAGCCGTGTGTCCCGTCCGTCCCTCCCTGGCTCACTGTAAAGTGGCAAGGCAGGAGCCGCTTACGGTGAGCCGGGGAGGAAGGCAGACTGGGAGAGGCCCCTGCCTCGCCATAAGTGGCTCCTGCTGGTGGTGGAGGGATCCCACCACCATCCGCACAACGCTCCAGCCTCGCCGGTGGCAAACCACTATGTACAGTGCATGTGTGGCGTCACTACGCACAGCGCATACGCATACAGACAGTGGCGGGGTCCTCTGCTTCTGGCTGCAGCTGCAAACAGAGGATCCTCCACATGTGGCTGCGGCAGCGCGATGGCTGCTCACAGCAAAGCAACTGGGGTGGCAGGGTGAGCACCCCGTGGGGTGCGTTCTTGTCACCCTCCCAGACATGGCACCTGGGCACACCGCCACCCCCACCACTCCCTTGCGACGCCACTGGGGAGGGCGTTCTACAAGGAGGGCACCACTACCGAGAAGGCCCTCTATCTGGTTGCCTGTAACGTCACTTCTCACAGTGAGGGAACCACCAGAAGACCCTCAGAGGAGGACCTCAGTGTCCAGGCTGAACGATGCGGGTGGAGACACTCCTTCAGGTATCCAGGGCCAAGGCCGATTAGCGTTTTAAAAGTCAGCACCAACACTCTGACTTGTGTTTGGAAATGTACTGGGAGCCGGTGAAGATAATTTAGGACCACTGTTATATGGTCCCGGCGGCCACTCCCAGTCACCAGTCTAGCTGCTTTATTATGGATTAGTTAGAGTTTCTGAGCCACCTTCAAAGGTAGCCCCAAGCAGAGTGCATTGTAGTAGTCCAAGTGGGAGATAACCAGAGCATGTGCCACTCTGCTGGGATGGCGTACAGGCAGGTAGGGTCTCAACTAGCACACTGGATGGAGCTGATAGACAGTCCCCCTGGACACAGAAGAGGAATGAAAAGGTCTTCCTGCTGTAATGTCGAGTTGCACATAGTGTAGAACAAAGAACTGAATCATCATCATATATTTCTTGAAATGACTGCAATCCTGTGCAAAAAATCCCATCAGTTTAATGAACTTTGTAGAGGCAAATCTATGGGGAGGGTTGACATCATTTTAAAATGCATATTTTATGACGTTAATAAATATGTTCTGGTTTAACCGCTCTTTCTTGATGCTTGCTCTATTGCACAGTTGCTGGAACAGTTACTTAATGGATGGTAAGAGTTGCCACATTTAGCAAGCTCCTCTATCTGTCACACATTATGATGAACTGATGATTAATTAACCTGAATGAAGTAACAAAAAGCTACTACCAAGGTGATGATGAATAATAAAGAGAGCAAGCAACCCAGGGCCTGAAATATGAAATGTAACACCATGAATCACATTTATTCATCTCTAAATGAAATTTGTTTTTGAGTTTTTAACTTTTGTGTTGAAAAGGGGAGCTAATGTATGGCTTATGTGAAAGACCCTATTCACTCATACGAACCTGTCTGGGTTCTGAGATCCTCAGGAGAGGGAGCTCTTCTCTCAGTCCCGCCAGCCTCACAGGCATGCTTGGAAGGGAAGTAGGACAGAGCCTTCTCAGTGGTGGCTGCTCCCAGACTTTGGAAGTCCCTCCCTAGAGAAGCTAGACTGGCTCCTGTCCTTCCGCCGGAAGGTGAAGAGCTTCTTGTTCCAACAAGTTTTGGGAAATTGACTGCTTTTAACAAAACGGCTAGTGCCGTACGGTTATTATTGTAATTATTTTTATAGTTTTGATGGGGGGGGTGTCTGTGTGTAGATATAGTTTTAATTCTATGTTTAATGATTGTTTTTAGCTGTTCTTATTTTTATCTGTAAGCTGCCTTGAGTTTCTGCTAGGGAAAAAGGTCAGAGACCCTCAAATGTACTGAGGACAAGCTATCAGAGTAAGGTTCGTTATTTGACTGCTGATTCAGGACTCTAAACTGTGGTTTATATAATCGACTTTTTATTTTGTTCTGAATATACTGCAGTGTTCTTTTGTTGCAGTGGCTGCAAATAAAGTCTCATTCATTCGTTCACTGAGTACCAGTGGTGATCTTCATGTGGAGATAATCTCGCTCCCCACCCCCAAAACTGAAGGCAGTTAAAGGAGGGGTCACTGCATCACACTTTCATCTCTGGTAAACATGTTTTGCAGGTTTATGAATTATTTCAAAAATTTACAAAACCAATTTTATTAGAAGCAAGAGTGAGTTTTAAAAAGTAGTGTGTTCCATGGAAACAGACGCTTTCTCAAACTACTTTGAACTTTAAAAACCGTGACACAATATCGTATGCCGAAATGTCCGCTTCCAATTTCCACTGATGTTCTGAGGCAGATGTGCACTTTGGAAATCACTGAGGTTTCCACTGGCAATCAAAATGTGCTTTTTATTTCCCCAGTCATTAACAGCAGGTTTTGGGGAATTTTGCTGCCCCCCCCTGTAGATTGAATCTCTTACCATGATCAGGAGATGGCAAAAAGTCTCACTAGTGTTTCCTCTGCTCAAGCTTACAAGCTTCATTATATAAACAAGCATGATTACAGCCATTTTGCCTTCGGCAAATAACATGCATTGCGGAACTCTTGTCCTCCTGAGAACAAGAGAACACTCGCACACATTTAGTTTGTAGAGCTGCATGTGAAATCATTAGATTTATATTCTACACAGTGATGGAAATCAGGGTCACATTCAAAGAGTTGCACAGCTTCTAGGGATGTGTGGATCAGTCAATTTGGATTCTCTCTGCTTCTCATTTTTTCATAATTTCACTTTGCCCCTTTGGATCACTTTTGTAATCACAAAAATCAACATTTTATTGTGCAATAATATACACATTTTAAATTTAATTTCCCCTAATATACACATTTTTACAAGCAATTTCCCCATATAAATGCATTTATTTGTTATTTATATATGTGTTTATGGACACTCCCCTAACATGCACATTTTGGGTTTGGAGAAGTGCATCACAAAATCTGGACAAGTGCATATTTTGAAGGATACTCATGTTTCAGTTCATGCAAATTAGGCAACTGCACATTAAAAGACGAAGCATAATGAACACACACACACCATTATATATCATCTCCATCAGAGTTTCTGCATCACTTGCCTTCAAGTCATGTCCTAAGATTCCATATTTTTTTGCACTAAAGGGGTGCCGATTTCATTAAAAAAATATGCTTCTGATTGTAAATAAAAAATATCAAAGCAGTTTTTAAAAAGCCTCAAGGTGGATAGTCAGTGTGATGCCCTCCACAAATTTTGGATTCTCTCTCCCATCTCCCCTGACCATTGGTCCTGCTGGCCAGGGCTGATGCAAGTTGTGGTCCAAAACATGTTCCCTACCTCTGTGCTATTACTGGTGGTACTGTGGTTCTTTGCCTATAATATTCATAATCTACTTTAGATGGACAGGAAATAGGAACAAAGGAGGGGGAGGGTTGCCAGCTTCTTTTCTTATCTAGCTCTCCTGGGTGCTCTGCTTTCGTCTCCTGGGGTGGGCGGGATCTGCATGCTGTTAAGGCACAGGAGCAGAGCTGGTGAAGAAAAGGAGGTAACCCTGGGAATAAGTGGTGCCTGGCCTAGGATAAAATAGAGGTGAGTCAGCTTGTAGGAGGGAAACAGGTAAAGTGAGGTTGACACAATTCTAAGATGCTGCTAAAGTATTGCTACTCACCAATCTCTGTCGAGAAGTAGCAAGAGATTCCAGGTGTCTTGGCACATAACCAGGTTTTGTGTTTCCTTGGGAAAAACATGGGACAACAGACCCTAGTGTTTTGATGAAATATGGTTTATTCATACATAGTTACACCTGAGTTTTATGGAGAAGGAGTTCACAGTATTTACATTTCAAGAGGTGCTTGTCCCTTCCCAGCAGCACAGCATCGGATTCAGAGGCATCTTAATTATGTATTACATCTGTATGCCGCCTTTCATGCATAGCTCTCAGGGCGGTTCACAGCATAAAAATGCAAGATAAAAACACAAAATACATAATAAAAACAACAAGAACAAACCAAACCAAACACCTCCACCCACACCCCCAGGGAAGGTGGGAGGGACCATAATGAGTGGAGTTCACGGCACTCACTCAAAAATGTATCTATTTGGTGACCTTGCTTCTCCCAGCTTCTTGAAGGAAACAGTAATGCAATTATGTTATTGGTAAGAGTGTCTCTAAGTACAGAGTGCCCTTCCCTCATACTCACAACTTTAGCCAGTCCCAGCATAATTAAGGAGCTGAGAAGGGATGATAGCTCAAGGCTGCAGCATATGTTTGTATTCTGAATGCTCTGGGTTCAATCTCTGGCATCTCCAGGTTAAAAATGTGAGGCTGCAGGTGATTTGAAATGTACCCACACCTGAGGTACTGGAGAGCCATCAGAGTAGACAATGCACAAATGATCTGATCTGGCAGCTTCCTTTTTGCATGGATTAAGCTAGCCAGTAGCATCCTCTGTATATTCCAAGGGACCCATCACTTCTCGCAGCATTCTGATAACACAAGCAAATGTTTCTGAAACAGTTAGAGGTTGTCCTCTACTAGGCCTCCTAACCCATACAGTGGTACTACACCCCTTTCTGCATATGCCCACTTTCACTTTGACTGCAATCTGCTAATCCAGATTCCAACCTTAATTTCAGCTTTGTATGGCCCTCCTGATTCCTGCAAAGGGCGATGTAATGAAAAATACAATCCAAAAGATGTTTGCCACTGCAACAGCAAATGTGAACGACACCAGAACTGTTGTGAAGACTACCATAGCCATTGCCATCAAGGTGAGTGAAAACTCTGGAAGCTAATGTTACTAAAGTTCTCCTGTGGTCATTCCCTGCTTAAGCTGTCTTCCTAAAGCCATCTGGTTGACCTCCTCTGTGGGAAACAGATGGTGAACTAGGTAGGCCTTAGGTCTGGTCCAGTTTGGTATGACAGAAACATCCATATAAATAAATGGAAAAGGTTTATACCTGTCTGGTCAGGGGAAAAGGTGGGGTATAAAACAATAACACTTGACTAATGGGTTTTGGTTCTTGATGCTAGCCTATCACCACCACCACCATCCTTACAATTGATTATCCACCCTTCACTCTAAGGTCCCGGGGTGTGTTGCAACAATTAAAACACAATATTTTCTTTTTAAAATATATTACTATCACCAAGATGCCCTTAAGAGTCAAGACACTTCTCAAAAACAGTTTCATTTTGCACTGGTCAAGGGGCCTTAATATGGTTTGTGTGCAATCATTTCTCCTTTCTTTTATCAGCTAATGCAGATGGCAAAGAAACAGGCACAGTATTTGACGGTGAGTACTTGAATTGCTTTTTAGATGAGTTGTTTGTGACATGTAGAATAGCAAACCAGGAGCAGGTGGTGAGTTGGTTCGCTGGTGAGAGTTGTTGGTTGCTACTGTGGAGGAACCAAGGTGGCAGCATGCTTCTGAACACCAGTTGCTGGGAACCACAGGAGGGGAAAGTGCTGTCTTGCTCAGGTCCTGCATGCAAGCTTCCCACAGGCACCTGGTGGACCACAGTGAGAACAGGGTTCTGGACTAGATGGGTCATTGGGCTGATCCAGAAGGTTGTCCTTACACTCAAATGTCTGTCTCTCCCACAGGGGAATTCTCCAGTAGTGATGATGCAATCACCAATGAAGAATTGCAACAAACATCTGAGCAGCTTTACCAAAGCGACATTAACAGAGCTGGGGAGGCTGATATCACCCTTAACAAGCAACACTTAGCTTCAAAGAATCAGGAGAACAAGGACCAGTCACCAGAACCGTGAGTTCCACACAGACTTGATGCATGAAGGTGCCCTGTTTTTAAGAGCATTAAGTCTCTAGCTACTGGATCAGGCCAATGGCCTGCCTCTACTCCAGAATCCTGTTCTCACAGTGGTCAACCAAATGCCCCCAAAGTGAAAACCCCAAGCAGGACCTGAGCACAGCTGTATTCTCCAGTTGCAGCTCATTATTTGGTATTCAAAGGTAGACTGTTCTTGTCTGCCATGTCCACCCTTTCCCAGACCACAAAAAGCACTCTGCAGGTGCCCCAAGACCATTCAATGTTAGTGTTACACATTTCCAAAGCTGGCACTGAAATAACTTGCGGTGGGAGCTCTGATAAAACCCTATCAAGGTAGACTTAAGCAGCTGCAACTCCAGCGATGGAGCTGAAGCCTGCATGCATTTAATGTTTGTAAAGAGCAGATTAAAAATAATTATTCTCGTTCAATTGAGTGGATGTATCTTGTCTTCCACTGGGGAAGTCTGCCCCCTGGTGGCTGCTTGGTCCTGCAGCGGTTTAAATCATAAACTCCAGTCTGCAGATGGATGAAAAGAGCGAGAGCGAGCAATCAGGAGAGAGAGAGCTGCAGCTGTGGGGTGCAACTGTTTAAAAGTGCAACTCTAGAGCTCAGCATCTTTCCACTTCCTGCTACAGATTCCTCACTGGCCTTGCAGACAACTTCATTGTCCAGAAAGTGGGAGAAGCAACAAGAGGAACAGCCATTTTAGATCTGGTCCTAACCAATGTTGATGACCTGGTTAGTGGGGTAGAAGTGGAAGGATCATTAGGCATGAGTGATCATGCTCTTCTGAAGTTTACTATACAGCGGAAAGGAGCAGCCAAGCATACTAGGACTCAATTTCTTGACTTTAAGAAAGCCGACTTCATAAAACTTAGGGAAGTGCTGGGTGAGATCCCATGGACAGTAATACTAAAAGGAAAGGGAGTTCATGATGGCTGGGAGTTTGTTAAGAGGGAGATAGTAAAAGCACAACTTCAGGCAATACCAATGAGACGGAAACATGGAAGGTGCCTAAAGAAGCCAGGGTGGCTATCTAAAGAACTTTTAACTGAATTAAGATTAAAAAAGGATGTGTACAAAAAATGGAAAAGGGGGGAAACCACCAAAGAGGAATTCAAACAAATAGCCAGCACGTGTAGACACAAAGTCAGAAAAGCTAAAGCACAGAATGAACTCAGGCTTGCTAGAGAGGTTAAAAGCAACAAAAAAGGCTTTTATGGATATGTTCGTAGCAAAAGGAAGAACAAAGAAACAGTGGGGTCACTCAGAGGAGAAGATGGTGAAATGCAAACAGGGGACACAGAAAGGGCTGAACTCCTCAATGCCTTCTTTGCCTCAGTCTTCTCCGATAAAGAAAACAATGCCCAACCTGAAGAATTTGGAGCAAATGATTCAGCAGAGGAAACACTGCCCAGAATAACTAAGGAGATAGTACAAGAATACTTGGCTAGTCTAGATGTATTCAAGTCTCCAGGGCCAGATGAACTGCATCCAAGAGTATTAAAAGAACTGGCAGATGTGATCTCAGAACCACTGGCAGTCATCTTTGAGAATTCCTGGAGAACAGGCGAAGTCGCGGCAGACTGGAGGAGGGCAAATGTTGTCCCTATTTTCAAAAAGGGGAAAAGAGAGGACCCAAATAATTACATCCCAGTCAGTCTGACATCAATACCAGGGAAGATTCTGGAGCAGATCATTAAGCAAACAGTCTGTGAGCATCTAGAAAGGAATGCTGTGATCACCAATAGTCAGCATGGATTTCTGAAAAATAAGTCATGTCTCGTTTTTTGACAGAATTACAAGCCTGGTAGATGAAGGGAACGCAGTGGATGTAGCCTACCTTGATTTCAGCAAGGCATTTGACAAGGTGCCCCATGATATTCTTGTAAAGAAGCTGGTAAAATGCGGTCTTGACTATGCTACCACTCAGTGGATTTGTAACTGGCTGACTGACCGAACCCAAAGGGTGCTCATCAATGGTTCCTCTTCATCCTGGAGAAGAGTGACTAGTGGGGTGCCACAGGGTTCTGTCTTGGGCCCGGTCTTATTCAACATCTTTATCAACGACTTGGATGATGGACTCAAGGGCATCCTGATCAAATTTGCAGATGACACCAAACTGGGAGGGGTGGCTAACACCCCAGAGGACAGGATCACACTCCAAAACGACCTTGACAGATTAGAGAACTGGGCCAAAACAAACAAGATGAATTTTAACAGGGAGAAATGTAAAGTATTGCACTTGGGCAAAAAAAAATGAGAGGCACAAATACAAGATGGGTGACACCTGGCTTGAGAGCAGTACACGTGAAAAGGATCTAGGAGTCTTGGTTGACCACAAACTTGACATGAGCCAACAGTGTGACGCGGCAGCTAAAAAAGCCAATGCAATTCTGGGCTGCATCAATAGGAGTACAGCATCTAGATCAAGGGAAGTAATAGTGCGACTGTATTCTGCTCTGGTCAGACCTCACCTGGAGTACTGTGTCCAGTTCTGGGCACCACAGTTCAAGAAGGACACTGACAAACTGGAACGTGTCCAGAGGAGGGCAACCAAAATGGTCAAAGGCCTGGAAATGATGCCTTATGAGGAACGACTAAGGGAGCTGGGCATGTTTAGCCTGGAGAAGAGGAGGTTAAGGGGTGATATGATAGCCATGTTCAAATATATAAAAGGATGTCACATAGAGGAGGGAGAAAGGTTGTTTTCTGCTGCTCCAGAGAAGCGGACATGGAACAATGGATCCAAACTACAAGAAAGAAGATTCCACCTAAACATTAGGAAGAACTTCCTGACAGTAAGAGCTGTTTGACAGTGGAATTTGCTGCCAAGGAGAGTGGAGTCTCCTTCTTTGGAGGTCTTTAAGCAGAGGCTTGACAACCATATGTCAGGAGTGCTCTGATGGTGTTTCCTGCTTGGCAGGGGGTTGGACTCGATGGCCCTTGTGGTCTCTTCCAACTCTATGATTTTATGATTTGGTATTTTAAAGAAAATAACGGTGTGGGGGAGATCCCGATTGTGTGGGATGCATTTAAAGCTGTAATAAGAGGTCAATATATAATGAAAGAGAAGACTATTAAGAAAGCATGGTATTCGGGGAGGCAGGAAAAAATTAAAGAAATTGAAATATTACAACAGCATCAGCAAATTACTCAAAGGAGTAGACAGGGGCAATTAAGAAAATTAGAACAAGAACTAGATGAATTATATTGGTTCACGGTTTGGAAGAGAGATAATATTATTAAAAATGAGTTTCAGAGAACTTCAATAAGATCAAATAAGAGGTTAGCAAAATACTTAAGGAAAAGGTAGGATAAACAGAGGGTTAAGGCTATTAGAATTAAAATGAATATACTTATACAAAGCTCTAAAGAAATAAGGAAGAAATTTGCAGCATTTTATCAAAAATTATATAAAGAAGAAAACAAAAATATTAGCTGTAAAAGTTTAGGGATTAAGATAGGGTGCAACACCCTGGCCGATTGATGAAAAAGTCAAGGCCCTCCTGCTTCCCAACATGTTGAAAAAGTATCTCCTCATAGACCTGAGCAGCGCTGCGGAGGCGGCCATCTGACTTCAAGGGTGGACCAAGAAGACTACTGATCTACCAAGGGGTTTATCCAATCTCTGAGGCCTTCACGCCACACGCACCGGTCAGTTGTGGACATGGATGTTGGTCACGCATGGGATGACATTCGTGGGATTGTTGCACAGGGTGTTACTGCACCATACTAATTCACACACATGGGCTGGCCTTTTGCCCTGCAATGGACGAATGCCCCACCACGCAGGAGGGCTTTTGCAGCTCAGACCATCCCATACTCTGCCATCACCAGCAATGCATAGTTCACATCCTCTTGGTAGTACACGGAGTTGGCATTCATCTCCAGCAGCTCATGAAGGACCGCAATCCATCTGTCATCTTCTACCACGGCGCTGGAGCTTCACAAGAAAACAAGGCAAATAAAACACCACCATGACCATAGGAGGAGAGCAAAGTTCTGCAGTGGTGGTGGTGGTGGTGGGGATTGGTAACAATTAAGAGCCAGTCAGTAGACAGCTCAGAGGGAAGAGCGGTGTGCCAATGAGAAGACATGTCATTCTGAGCCACATTCTGGGGGCCACATGCCAGTGGTGGGCAGGGCCAGAGTGGGTAGGAGAAACTAATTTGTTTTTTGTTTGTTTTTTTACCATTAGACCACCAGGTCCATCTAGCTCAGTACTGTATGCACTGACTGGCAGCAGCAAGAGCTCTGCAGGGTTTCAGGCAGGGGATATTGTAAGCGCCAACTGGGAGATGCCATTAGGGACTGAACCTGGGGCCTTCTGTATGCACATAAAGTGCTCTGCCCTTAGCCCATGGCCCTTTCCCTGAAAGGTGGGGTTCCGTTTGTGCATTTCATGGTATTTATACACCGCTTGATTGTAGAAAACCCTCAAACATCCTAGTCCTCATAGTTTTGAAGAATGGGCTGGATTGAATAAGAACCCGGCTCAGTATTGTCTACATTGACAGGGAAGCAGCTTCCCAGTTACCTTTCCATCATTTCCTGCAGCCCAGGAGCCATGCATTCCAAGATCTCATCGACCAACGGCTGGTACTCAAAGATGATCTGGGGGAAAGACATTTTGCTCAACCCCCTGCATTGATTCATTCAGGAAATGGTCTGAGAGCCAATCTTAAGCTTCTTCCTCGGCCTACCAAAAAATAAATTCTTCATCATCATCACATTATTTTAAACTACTTACACACACACACACCCATCCAGGAAACAAGAGGCATTATCACATTTCAAAGATAAATTGCAGCCAGGCACAATCATTCATGGAGGGTGTGGCCTGGAGGAAGTCCCAAGGGCCACACAGAGAGGCCTCAAGGGCCAGATCTGTATCCCCACTGTCCCAGGCATAAGATTCCCTACTCCTGCTTTTGAAAAAGCGCCATCTTAAAAGAGCCAGGGCCCATCTTTAAGATGCCACAGCAACAAAACAACTTGATGTCCTGGGAGACCAGGGGCATGCAGGGCTCCTGCTCTCAGCTTGCTAGGGCAGGATGGAACTGGGGCCACCCCACTCAGGAGTCAAGAGACTAGTAGCTCATGACATGACATTCTTGTCTTGGGAAGGAGTGATACAGTGGCAAGTAGAAGGCTAGTCCCTTAGATCATGAGTAGGCAAACTAAGGCCTGGAGGCCGGATCTGGCCCAATCACCTTCTCAATCCGGCCCACGGACAGTCCGTGTTTTTACATGAGTAGAATGCGTCCTTTTATTTCAAATGCATCTCTGGGTTATTTGTAGGGCATAGGAATTCATTCATTTCCCCCCAAAAAATATAGTCTGAGGGACAGTGGACTGGCCTCCTGATGAAAAAGTTTCTGACCCCTGCTTTAGATGCATGCCTTTATGCAGAGTAACACAGTCAACTGATCCAGAGTTTCCTTGCCCTTCCAATCCTAGAAAAGAACTCTTGATTGCAACTGCCATTGCCCTGTTGATATAGAATCAGAGCTGTAGCGCCATTCATAACATAAGAATATTCTTCACAATTATGAGCAGGGCAGTGGAGAAAAGCTGCAAGCGGCAACAGCCTATGATTCTATTAAATTAACCCAGAGCAAGAGATGTAATCTCATAGTGTTCAAAAAGCTAAAGAGACCCTCTCCTTATCAAGAAGGCCACCTGACTTTTCTTTCCAGGGGCAAGATGGGTCTGCATTTCAGATCCACACCCCCCCAAGAAAACTACTACTACTTTTTTTAAGCTGCCACATTTCCCGAGGCAAGTTGCAAGGCCCCATGACTGGCAGCAGGTCCCCTGTAGCATAGAAAAGCTATTTGCCACATGGCTCCTGGAGCCTGGGGTTACGGGCGCAAAACCAGAATGGCTATCCCCCACTCCTCACCCCATATGCAGCAGCATTTTCTATTATAATTTTTTGTAGAGAATTTATTTGGCTATTTTTGCTGTTTGTGGCATTGGGAAGCTTGTAACCAGCCACAGAAAAACAGGTTGTACAGAGAGCACAATGGGACTTAAGTTTAGGCATGTATAGGACAGTAAAACCCAATGAACATCTTGGCTGAGTGGGGATTTGAACCTGGGTCTCCCCAGTCCTAGAACTACAGACTCTAACCACTACACCACACTGCTCACACTGGGGGTGAACTTTTTTCACTTTGCAAAGTCACAGCTTCTGAGATAGGTGCTGCTGCTGGTGAAGGGACACTGCCTCACTCTAGTCCATTCATGCCCACACAATGTGATTATTTTCAAAGCTCTGATGTTTTCACTTCTGTCAAGGAAAGCACTTCCATGTAAAACTCATGCAAATCTTTCCCAAAAAGTAGGGAATGCTGCACCATTTCTTTCTTTGAAGGGTTGGCCCCACCCCAAATTGCCACCGCAGCTGTCGCTTGTTAACTCGATGAGTAGACTAAGAGGAAGTCCGTGGGAAATGTTAAAAGGGAAAGGCTACCCTTCTGACATAAAAAACGGGGTTTCCCCAAGAAAAGGCACTTTACTTCGTTTTTCACTTCCAGTAAAAAACCCAACAACAGCTGCAATTAATGCTAACCACGAGGTAAAATTTTGAATGGGGCAAGCATTCTAATGACCAAGAGCAGCTGTGGGGAATACTTTGCCCCCTACCCCTGAATGTTACTGAACTACAACACAACTCCAGCCGTTCCTAGCCGTGCCGGGGAGGGCTGATGAAAGATTCTCCATCCCTGGAGTAATGAGCTATCCAATTTCGCCTGCATATTTTTCTTGCACTTAGTAAACTAAGCTAACAAGTTTGAACCTGCCAAGCTAATATTTATTTTCAAGCCTGCTTTGTCATTGTCACTAAATGAATTTATCTTTTCCCGGTCGAAATACGTAAATCCCCTGCCCACCCACACCACTGCCGCCGCCACTGCCAGTAAGGGCAAGAAAATTAACGCAGACCAAGTAAGGTTTATAGGCAGCAAAATACAAATGATCAAACAAAGCCAGCATCTTAGTAAACTGCCACCTGCTTCCAAAACCATTTGCTACAAACATAGGAACGAGCCCACCTCACAAGGCTGTTAGGAAGATTTCACGGGCAGGGGAGCTTTCTGGAAAGAAGCATCTGAACCACCCTGAAGTGCTTTGTAAAATGCCACCAAATTATTACTACGTTCAGTTTGGATAACCAGAGCAGCCTTCCCTCCCCACCACACACCACGCTGGAAGAATCCCTTTGCGTGTCCAAAACCTCCAGTCTGTAATTCCAACAACCCTAGTTTGCAATGTGCTTTTTTAAAAAAGTGCCTTACAGATTAACAAATTAGCAAGTTTATTAAATTCTGTCTTTTGAGTATCTCAATAAATAAACCCTTTTTGCTAAAACCAGCAAAATTCCCAACTCCCATCCCATCCTATTGGACCCATGTCTCCTACCTGCAGGGCGTGCCTCCGGGTTAGCAGGAAGTGGAAAGATGCTGAGCTCTAGAGTTGCACTTTTAAAGAGTTGCACCCCACAGCTGCAGCTCTCTCTCTCCTGATTGCTTGCTCTCCCCACAGTTTCCATCTAAGTGCCCTGAGTGGCCTCCTGCCCTGCCAAGCAGAAACACAGCAAAGTAAATGTAGATGATGCTCAACTGGTTGCACCTCAGCTACAGGAAAAAGGTTTTAAAGGAGGGCGGTGGAATCTACCTATTTAACATTCTAGCGCTTAAAACAAAGGTGGGAATACTCATTGAGATTCTCAACTTTAAAATTTGCATGAGGACATCCAAAATCTAAAAATTTCAGTTCATTAATTGCAAGTGGATATTCAATTTACAATTTTTAAGGGGAAACTATTCCTTTTACTGGGCTTTTGTGCATCACTACTTTGGAAGCAAGAGTTGAGTTACAGCCAAAAAACAAGTATACCTTTTTGAATGTCGGGTATCAGGTTTCCTATTTTCTTTAATGCTATAACATACACATGAGTAATACTGATTACTGAAACAAAGGGGGGAAATCTCAAGCAAATTTTCCTAGCCTGCAGCTTAATCCTATCCATTTTTACTTAGAAGTGTCACTGAGGCATTATCCCGGAACAGCATACATAGGATTGCAAAATGACAAATTTCATTTTGGTTGCCTATCTAAAGTTCCACCTGTATCAAAGGCGTTCTCACTGAATCTGAATCTCATCCGATGGTGGATCTCAAGCAGAAGATGGAACCCTTAAGCTGCAATCCTATGCTCACTTTCCTGGGAGAAAGAACTGTGCAAAATACACGGTTAAACCAACAAGACTTTCAGATTTACTTCCTGTAATAAAAATATTTCACCATAAATGTGAAATTTTGCATTTAGATTTTAATATTTCACCAAAGTTCATATCTCTCTGAAATTTCATCTTCAATTTCATTTCCTAATGATTGAGTGACAGACCTCAGTGATTGGAGACATTAAGTTACTTCCAATGTTATTGCTGAACTGTACCGGAAGAGGGAAATTCTCATTTCCTTTTAAATTAGACAGGTGCCTCAAAGGCAGACCAGGCTAAATTTTCATTTCTCTTCTAGGATTCTTTCCAATGAATAGAAGCAGTACATGGTGCTTGTCCTCTTCCCAGTCTCCTCCCTCTTCTCCATCTGCCCACTCATCCTTGTCGCACCACCACCTGGGCTCTGAGCCTTCTTCACTTTGGGAATCCCCAGCTGGTTTCTCTCACCATTCCTCTATGTCCAGCCAGTCCGTGACACTCCCCGCATGCTAGATTTGTATTATTAGAAAGTTGTTTCTTTTTAATACAAGACAGCGTTCAGTTGTGTGTTCCCTGAAGTAGTACAGTCCAGGCAGAGGGCATTTTAATAGGAAACATTCCATTTCTGTGTGCTTCGGCTCCTAACCTCAGCAGAGTGTTTAGCTGGGGACCCGTAAGAACAAAAAAGACCACCTTCATAGCAGGTATTTTTGTTTGTGTGTGTGCAGGCTCTTCAGCTACGTCAACCAGGAGAAGCTCTTCTCCAAGCCTACTTATGCCAGTTTCATTAAGCTGCTGGATAATTATCATAAAAGTGTAGGGACAGGGGAAGAATTCACTGCTGAGCAACTGAAGGAGCAGGATAACTTCCTGAGTGAGGTCATGAAGACTGAGGTGATGAAAGTGCTTTACAAATTTCTGCACAGCAAACGTAAGTCTTTCTTCATAATAAGGTCTCTGCCAGCATAGCCACTATGGTCCCTCCAGGTGTTGTTGTTTACCACTCCCATCTACCATGGCCCATGCTACCTGGGGCTTATGGGTATTATAGTCCAAATTTCTGGAGTTGGATATGCCTGACCTATGCAACTGAATTTAAGGGCCTTTTTGGTAGTGGCACCTGAGTTATGGGGTTCCCTCCCCAGAGAGGCCCTTTCGAGGTAAAGACATTTTTTCCAAGGCCTTTTAAATTTGTGAAATGTTCTCCCCAGGGAGGCTCACCTGGCTCCTTCCTTATACACCTTTAGGCATCAGGCACAAATGTTCCTCTTCAACCAGGCCTTTGGCTGATTGACATCCTTTTAAATGTGTTTGTGGGAGGAGGTGGGAGGGGAGGGAGATTTCTTGGTTGCAATGGTTTTTATTACGTATTTTGTGTTTTTATCTTGTATTTCTATGTTGTGAACTGCCCCAAGGTCTATGGATGAAGGGAGATGTAAAAAAGAAATAAATAAAAAGAAATAAATAATTCTTAATATATCTTGGAGAGCTTTTTCCTGCTATTTTATGTGGCTGCTGTTTTTATCTAAGGTGTGTTTGTGTGCTGGGGGGGGGGGGGGTAGCGGCAGTGCCTGTTGGATGATGAGTGCAACATCATTGCCCAAAACCCTCCTGTACCTATTCTCTCATTTTATATCCCTCTCTTTCCTTGATATTGTAGTTTTTCATTTTTGTGTTGTTGCTGTTTTAAAGCAAATCTCTCTAGTGCTGGGAACCCCAGGATTCTTGGGGTAGAAGTCATGACAGTTTAAACATTTTAGTGCAAAGTCTGGCTTTCATTCAAACACGACTTTTTCTGCGAGTGTTACATCATTAGTAAACACAGTTGGTACCCATTGCTTCACCCAAGCTCTGCAGAACATTAAAGGGGAGATATAGGATTTATTTGGGATATTTTATTTTGGTTCTTTTGAGTGAGAAATTAATGCCTTTTGTCTTTCCCTCCCCATCTCTTTCCTAGATCGTTATGGCACAGAGGCAGAGTTTGTTGCTGACCTAAAGGAGATATGGTTTGGCCTTTATTCCAGGGGCAAGGATGAGCATGACTCCAGTGGCTTTGAACATGTGTTTATAGGTACATTCATAAAAACCAACAAACCTCCACCTTCCACAGTTTCATGCAATTGCCCACCTCTACTTATTTGCAACCATTGTTTGTCCCATCTGATGCTGTTTTGACACCGTTTTCTAAACTTGAGAAAGTTTCTATTTTGAATTATCTAAACAATTAAGAAGCACATGATGATGTCACAACAACATGCAGCCAGTCAGGTCTAGAAACAAGGTGGCACCCTTACTAGCCTTCTCTGTGGTTTTGGCTACGTGAACATTTGCACAGGAAGACTCAAACTGGCATTAATATGTACAGTACTAGACCGCAAGGCAGCTTGCCCCACTCCCCTGGGTTCCCTCCAGCTGCACTGCTCCTGCTTACTGGCATGGAGAAGAAGCGGGGCAAGGCAGTGGCAAGGTCAGTGTGCTGGCCCAGTTGCACTGCACTGACTTCATTGCCCCTTCACACCTCTGCAACCAGGTTGGCTGAACAGTGCAGCCCGACCACAACATCTGTTGCTGGATACGTATATATGTAGATAAATACATATTTTCCTTTTGTTGTTCTCATCACCCAGAAGTAAACTTAAAATATCCATATTTAGTGGCAGCAGGATTTACTAGCCATTAATGGAAAATGTTTTTTTACTTTTTAGGGGAAGTCAAGAAAGGAAAAGTATCTGGATTCCACAACTGGATTCGTTTTTATCTGCTGGAGAAGCAGGGTATAATTGACTATTTCAGCTACAACTATGATGGTCCGGTGAGTATCACTGGGAATGGCTACAGTCTTCCAGACTTTTTGAAGGCATCTTGGAGAATGAAAGTTCCATTAAAAAAAATAATCCATAAATTTTGCATAACAGCTAAAATGAGACACAGACTTCTACCTCAATGACTGCAAACATTGTTTTTTTTTTTACTAATTTTTATTACTTTGTCATAAGTTATGTACAAATTAACACATAGCCATGTAAACAATAACAGAACCACACATAGATCAAGCATTTTAGAAAATTTATTTTAGCGCCACAGAAAGGAGCAGATGTTGGTGGGGCAGTGCCCAGTTGCCCCAGTAAAGCAGCCTCTGCTGCCTGTTCCTAGTCCAGGGAGCTATGTGCCTGATATATAGCAATAAACAAAAAAGGGCTTCATTGGGAGGTGCCTCTCCACGAAATACTGCCTTACACTGCCACCTAGGGTTGGGTGACAGAATGAGATGATCCCTAAGAAGCATATTTTTCAGGGGGAATGAAAATGCTGGATGCCAGACTCACCTGCTGCCTATAGCAAAGCTCAAACCACTCTATTAAGTAAACTGCATTCTGCCCTTTAACTGAACTCTCTTAGGCTGTGGTCCTGAATTTCGCACCTGTGGGCAACAGGATATCCTCAGGCATCTCCTCTAGTGACCACCAAGGTCCGAGCCTATTATGTCAATTAAAACAAACTCCTTTGGGGGATTGTGTGATAGGGAAGTTTCCTGCTGTTTTTATCTGTAAAATAACACTCTTTGGGGGAAAGTGTTAGGGGTTTTGTGAGGAGGGAGTCCTGAGCACTGGCAATTTTCTTCTGTGAAATGGGCATGTTGTGGTGCCCATGGCAATTCCTTAGATTTACAATGTGTTCCTGAGTCCCCAAAGGTTGGGGACCTCTGTTCTTAGAACACCTATTTCAGAGGGTGCCTCCCCTTTGAAAGGTCACAATTTGTTATGTTCTGAACACCAAGAGAAGGTAAAGGGGAACAGAGCACAGGGAATACATATCCTGACTTAGTTTTTCCAAAATATTATATGGCTGCTTTGCATCTCAAGGCAGCTTACCTCAGAACAGTAAAATGTAGATCCATCTGCACCAAAAAGGCTGTCTGTCTCTTGTCTGTGGCCAGCCTGTGCATAAGACCTCTGAGTGCACTCTCAAGGCCTGGGCAGGTTTACCTGGGTACAGTTGGCCATAGGAAAAGAGAAAGCAGCCTTCTCATGAGTCCATTTAGTTGGTCCATTTAGCTCAGTATTGTCTACATCAACTGGCTTTGGCTCAACAGGGTTTCAGGCAGGGGACAATCCCAGCCCTACCTGGTGGTGCCAGGTCCTTCAAATAACCTGGTTCCAAATAGTTGAGGGCTTTTTAGGCTGGAAACAAACAGGTAACCAATGCAGCTGGCACATTACAGATGTTATCTGCTCAGACCATGTGCCCCCACAAGCATCATTCTAAGTGATTTCCAAATTACCTTTAAAAGCAGTCCGTCCACCCACTTTATCTGCACCTCATGCAGAGCACATTGCAATCATCTAGCCTCATTTACCCATATGATGAACCCCTCAACTCTCACAAAAAAGTATACCTGTATTCTTCTGCCAAACATTGGAGGTGTGGCATGCTAGACCACTTAGGTACCACCACCAACACAAATACTCATATCCTCAGAACTGGGGAGTTTTCACAGCTTAACATTGCAAAATTCTCTCCCCCCCCCCCCATGTCTTTAAATATCCTCCTTAATAATTTCTGGTGCTTTCATTTTCTGGTTTAGTGGACCTCATACCCAGATGTGTTGGGGCTGCAGTTCAATTGGGATGGATTTTACAAGGAGGTTGGAACAGCCTTTATTGGAAGCAGCCCTGAATTTGAATTTGGACTCTATTCACTGTGTTTCATTGCTAGGCCTGGAAAAGTGTGAGTATAATGACATTTACAGGACATTTACATAACTATTGTGTCTATAGACCTCTCCAGTGTGTTGTGTTCTTTTTAGAAAAAAGGGAGCCGGTACTCACCATGAAGTACAATGTGTCCCCCAAAACCCACCATAGTATGCAAGGGAAAGGGAAAGGGAAAGGGAAGGAGGAGGGGAGAGCAAGCTCAAGCTCTTAAAGCTGCAGTTCCTAATTCGTTACTATAAATGCAAAATAAGTTCTTAAAGATACAGTTCCTAAATCAGCAATATATGATTTTTTGAAAAGTGAGAAGGGGAGATTTGTTTTGAGGCTCAGTGGATGTCGCTTTCCAATTTCAGTTCTGTTTCTTTGGTTTTAGCAATATAGAAAGGTAGATAGACCACAAGATTTTTTTTAAAAAAAATAGGTGCCGGTTCTGCATACTGTTAAGTACCACCAGAAAAAAGCACTGGACCTCTCCTCTATAAATTGCTCTTCAGCACAGTTTAGGCCACTTCTGCAGTTCTTTTAGACAGCCCAAGAGACTATAAAGACTTCTTACCATATTGGCCTGAATATAAGCCTCACTTTCCCCCCAAATTCCAACCATGAAAAGATTGTGACTTATATTCACGATCTTACGGTATGCAGCCAGGAGCATGGGGCAAACAGCGCCTACCTTGCGCGTAGACCCCCATCCTCTCCCCCAAGACCAGGAAGGGAGAGAGCGAGGAAGGAAGGGGAAAGGCCACCAGCAAAGCAGCACCGCTCCGCCCCCACCCTCCCAGTATGCAGCCAGGAACAGTGAGGAAGGGAGCAGCTTATATTGGGATATTTTTTCTCTCCCCCCTCCAATTCTAAAGGTGCAGCTTACATTCGGGTGTGGCTTATATTTGGGCCAATATGGTAGTTCACCCAAGAAAGAGTATATCTTCAATGATTTAGTCACACACACTTATAAAACAAAACAGCACAAACTATCACTGATCCTAGCATGTAAACCTAGCATCAACAGACAAACAATATAAGCTTGTCTTAGCTAAACCTAACGGGACGCAGGTGGCGCTGTGGGTTAAAGCCTCAGCGCCTAGGACTTGCCGATCGAAAGGTCGGCGGTTCGAATCCCTGCGGCGGGGTGCGCTCCTGCTGCTCGGTCCCAGCGCCTGCCAACCTAGCAGTTCGAAAGCACCTCCGGGTGCAAGTAGATAAATAGGGACCGCTTACCAGCGGGAAGGTAAATGGCGTTTCCGTGTGCGGCTCTGGCTCACCAGAGCAGCGATGTCACGCTGGCCACGTGACCCGGAAGTGTCTCCGGACAGCGCTGGCCCCTGGCCTCTTAAGTGAGATGGGCGCACAACCCCAGAGTCTGTCAAGACTGGCCCGTACGGGCAGGGGTACCTTTACCTTTACCTAGCTAAACCTAAAACACACTAGTAGAATTCTTTTAGATAGCCCCAAAATGAGCTTAATTGGGCCAGATAACAGAATCTGTTTTTTTAAGAAAAGCAAAAGAAAAGCCCTTGTAAAGTTTGATGCAAAGTTGTAACCATTGCAACATCCTGAGTGGGTTTTGGTTAGGACTGTGCAACTAGTCCAGACAGATTCCAGATCCTGAATCCGGCTTTGTCTGGTCTGGGTCACTGCAGATCAGGTCAACTGCCAAAAGGAGGGTTGTTGGGCAAAGAGGGGAGAAGGAGAAGATGCAAGGAAGAGCCTCTGCCTTATGTCTCCTGCCCAGACTGATACCTCAGTCAGTAAAGCATGAGACTCTTAATCTCAGGGTTGTGGGTTCAAGACTCCTGGGTGAAAGATTCCTGCATTGCAGGGGGTAGGACTAGAGGACTCTCGTGGTCCCTCCCAACTCTGCAATGCTATTATTCTTCCTCTTCCTGCACTCCTTAGCACCAACCACATTTTATTACAGTTTAAACCCCTTAATTAGACATTAGGACTGTGCAAGTACCCCAATTTAGTTCAAGGCCCAAATCAGTTCCTAATTGGATCAGGGCCTAATTAGGACCACTGATCAAAGTCTGAACTGCATTGGGGGTCCTTTGCACGGCTGTACTACTAATTGTATCTGTGGCATCTAGTCCCTGCTGTGCAGGGTGCAAAGCAAGCATGGAGTTTGTCTACTGCCTTTGGAATGGAGAGCCAAATACTTGGTTAGTTCAGATGACAGGTGGTCAAGAGGAGGGTGCAGATAAAATTTGAGAGAGAGGACAAGGCAGGTGGATCAGGAACAGTATTTTATTTCATAAAATGTATATGCCGCTTGATCATAAAAAATAGAGGAAGGAAAAGAAAAGCCCAACAGGTTCATCCAAACACAATAAGTTGACTTACTGTTTGTAGATGTTGCAGCCGTCTTATGACTGGTTCTGCTCATGTTCAGGTCACACAGTCCAGGACAATCCAGGAAATATGTTGAGTTGTGATCTGGGTGTTTTTTTGTAAGGCTGATGATTCCACATGCACCAGTCTGTCAGAAAGGGAAAGAGGGAAAGAGGGAAAGAGGGAAAGGGAAAGCAGTGTGTTGGTGGCAATGCAAAGCTGACTTGAATAAGAACTAGTTTTCTTCCAGTGTGGAACTTCTGATTGGAACTGTGGTCTGGTTCAAAAGAGAGAGCTGAAGGTTTGAGTAGCAAGATTATTAAATGTCAATCTTCTGTTCTTCAGGTGTCAACTGAAAATTGGGGGCAACAACCTGGGGATTCAGACTTATACCTGGGATAAATCCACCTATGGAAATGGGAAAAAGTACATAGCCACAGCTTATGTGGTTTCCCCATGATGCTACAAGATCCTGAGTATGAAAACATCCTGAATGGCCAGATGCAGCCTGCATGATGCAACCACATTTGTATGGGAGCTGCTCTACATAGCCTTTCATCTTTCGATTGAACATTTTTTTCTGTTTGTTTGCCTAAGTCATATGGAGTGTGCAACAGGTCTTGTGACTGGAACTCATCTGTGACGGTGAGCACCTTTCATGCTCCAAATAATACTCTGCCAGAAGTGACTCCACATTTTGCCTAAAGCACAGTCCAAGGTGGATTCACAAAAAACACCTGGAGAATGTAAATGGAAAGTGAAACAATCATCATCAACAACAACTGGGGGAAAACAAACTTTTCTATCCCACCAACATAAGAACATAAGAGGAGCCTTACTGGAGATCCATCTCATCCAGCCTCCTGATCTCACAGTTGCCAACCAGGTGCCCACGGAAAGCCCACAGGGAGGACATGCACTGGGGCACCCTCCACATTTTTGATCCCCAGCAACTGGTATTTAAAGGCATGTCACTTGAGACACTGAAGGCAGTAAACCACCACCATCTCTAGGAGCCACTGGTAGTCGTATCCTTCTATCTAAGGCAAAATTTGGTATAAAATGGAGGTTCCTACCCCCAAGAAATTTCAAAGGCAGCCAAACTAGAGTCAAGAATGCTAGCAACATTTCTCAGCAAGGGTGGGTCCAGGGTTGATGGTGTCCTCCAGGCAAATAGTACTCTGGTGAGCCCCCTGATCTGTCACTGGGTCCTCGAAGGCTGATCTAGCTCTTGTGGCAACACTCTAAGCAACACTGAGCAGCTTAGGGTGGTTAAGTATCCTCCTTTAAAGACAATATTTGAAAGGTTGGTGGAAGACATTCCACTATTTGAAGGAGGTTGCCTGGTCCAATAACCCTAAAAAGGGTGACCTTGAAGGTGACGATCAATAGTTACTACCTGGAGAGTAAACCAAACAGGCAGACACACAGGTCCCCTGGTCACAGCCTTTCCTATTATGGTGTGATGTATTGTATTTTTGTTAGTAATTCTTTCCAAAATTGCAACTTTACATATAAACAAGTGCCTTCAAATTTCGTGGTCTTCCTTTCCTGGTGATGCATAAATTACCCCCTTAAGGTTACTGGGTGTAATCATGTATTAAATTTTCCGCAATGCTCCAGACGAGAGTGGGGAACCTCCAAACACACAGGCTGAATTAGGCCCATTAGGATATTTTGGCCAAGCCACATCCTCCTGCCCTAGATATCAGGTGTGAGGCAGTGAAAGATGCAGCAGGGCCAAAGGGGCTTTGCTTCCAAAGTGTCACACTTTGAGCAAGCCCTGCCCACCAGCTCCACACCCTGCCCTCCCCTCAAACACTGTATCTATTTTATTTTATTTTTATTCTGCCATTGCCACCAAAATTGACTGGTTTGGACCTCTTCCCCTCTGATAAATGGGCTTCCAGTGAGGTCATACTGGGGGTTAGTCACCTCTGGCCTAAGGAGTCAAGTACCTTCTGTTCCATCTTGCCTGCCCAACAGTATTCCATCAGAAAGGCATCCCTTTCAAGTCATCAAATCAAAATGTGAGCACTTTAGAGATGTAGTCATTGCCTGTTTGATTTGACTTTGGTAGGTATCAAATCTGAGATCTCAAACTCTCCCAATGGTCCAATATTAAATGCCACAGCATGTTAACTAACAAAACGTTGTCACATCTTAAATGAAGAAATCAGATATAATATCAAATACTCCCATTATATACCCTTAAGCTGAAAATATCCAAACTTGTGAGCATTGCAGCCCGTCAGCAAGCTGTTTGTTCTCTGGAGATAGCCTTAATGAAAGCAGGCTGACCTGCAGCCACTTGGGGGCGCTTGAGGCACACTGTCTCCTGCTATGGACCTTGGCCGAAGGACTCCACATTCTAGGTGTTCTGTATCCACGAGCAAAATGCCTGACAAGTTTGATGGGTATAGAAAGGCAAAGGTGTGGGAAGTTCCTTTCTCACAGCCCCGCTCTCACCCCTGGTTCCTGAATTCAGCTCCTTTGCTGTCCGCTCTCCCCACCATCACTGAGGCAATTGCCCATGGCCAGGAAAAGTGAACACGTGGCACTTCAGAAATTGCTGGACTGTCACCCCTGATCATTGGCCATGCAGGCTAGGGCTGATGGGAGATGGAGTCCAACAACATCTGGAGAGCCATGGTTCCCCATCCATGTTTCAGTAGGAGAGGAGTCACACTTCCTGCCATTTGCTCTCTCCAACACCCCTCAAGTCCTGAGTCCCAAAGACAACAATGTTGTCCATCAATTCCTGTCCTATTGGACTCCTTCTCATTGCCTGAGATCCCATTTCTATTCCATGTGGTAGCTAGTGTCTGGTAGGACCTGTGGGGGAGAAAGCAGCAGTCTTTCGCCCAACGTGGACCAAGTGGCAAAGCCATTTTTTCCAAACCCAGCCCTGCCCGCTGTCTTCCCAAACTGCTTGACTCCTTATTTTAATGCTCCCCCATACTGTGGTTAGCCATGTGTACAACATTACAGAGGACAGTCCACTGTCTCAAGGCATCCTTTTTTTAAGGGATGGAGAACATCTGTGGCCTTACAGATGTTGCAGGACTCCCGACTCTCATCAACTCCCATCACCATTGTCAATGGTCAGGGATGATGATGGGAGTTGTAACTCCAACAATATTAAGGAGGCTGCAGGTCCCCCAAATCTGCTTTGTTTGAAGGGTTGTGCAGTCCATGTCCAGACCAAGATGAAGAACCTTAATGTGGGGCTAAGTGTGAGCAGGAGGGGCCTTGAAGCCAGCAATCAACATTTAGAACTTGGGCAGCAGGTGGACCAAGCCCACAGGTTGCCTGGTCACAGTCTTCCCCACTATGCTGAGATGTACTGCATTTCTATTGACGTTACACTAATATTTTTCTAAATTTGCATCTGTATTCGGAGATGGATTTTTCCTGCAACATAATGTCCTCTTTTGATGCATTCTTTTCCTTTTTTGCCAGAACGTAAGTAGCCACACTGCCCAGTCCATTGACCATTGGGGGCAACGGGAGAACTAAGCTGCCCTCCATGTGCACAGCTGAGTCCATCTAGCTTCTTGGCTGTGCTGCTCTGTCAAGGCTGTCACAGTCAAGCTAATCACAGAGTTAGAGTTAGAAACACACCAGTGCCAGCAAGACTCTTCTTGCTCAGGCATGGTCTCCCAGTGCAAACAAGGAAGCTTGTGCAAGAGAGCCCAATGGCCAGCCTGGATGGACAGGACTGATGAAACACCTCTGAGTACTTGACTGCCAGGAAAATGCTCCAATCAGGTTGCTCAGCCAAGGGGTAACTTTACAGAGAGCCAAAAGTTCCTGGTTCCAACACTGGCATTTCCTGACCTGCTAGGATAGTGTGACAGAATGTTAAGAGAAAGAGAAAGAGAGAGAATCACAAGGAATGGATTTTATACATCTATAACCCTATACATCTAACCCTATAAAGAATAATAATAATAATTTATTATTTATACCCCGCCCATCTGGCTGGGCCTCCCCAGCCACTCTGGGTGGCTTCCATAAAAACCAAAAATACAATAAAATATCACACGTTAAAAACTTCCCTGAACAGGGCTGTCTTAAGATGTCTTCTGAATGTCAGGTAGTTGTTTATCGCTTTGACATCTGCTGGAAGGGCGTTCCACAGGGTGGGCGCCACTACCGAGAAGGCCCTCTGCCTGGTTCCCTGTAGCTTTGCTTCTCGCAATGAGGGAACCACCAGAAGGCCCTCGGCGCTGGACCTCAGCGTCCGGGCAGAATGATGGGGATGGAGAGGCTCCTTCAGGTATACTGGACCGAGGCTGTTTAGGGCTTTAAAGGTCAGCACCAACACTTTGAATTGTGCTCGGAAACATACTGGGAGCCAATGTAGGTCTTTCAAGACCAGTGTTATATGGTCTCGGCGGCCGCTCCCAGTCACCAGTCTAGCTGCCGCATTCTGGATTAGTTGTAGTTTCCGAGTCACCTTCAAAGGTAGCCCCACGTAGAGTGCATTGCAGTAGTCCAAGCGGGAAATAACCAGAGCATGCACCACTCCGGCGAGACAGTCCGCAGGCAGATAGGGTCTCAGGCTACGTACCAGATGGAGCTGGTACACAGCTGCCCTGGACACAGATTTGACCTGTGCCTCCATGGACAGCTGTGAGTCCAAAATGACTCCCAGGCTGCGCACCTGGTTCTTCAGGGGCACAGTTACCCCATTCAGTGTTGGGGATAAGCAGTGTCCAGTGCACAGCGGAATGATGAGAAGTATGTGCCAACATGCTCTATACTACTTTATTTACAGTTCAAAGCTGGTAAGTTACAGAAAAAACATTTTCCCTCTGCCGGAGCAGAGAAAGCGTCATCTCTCCTCTGAAGCACGGAGAGAATCACAAACTGAAACTGCAAAGAACAGTGAAAAACAGGAAACCAGTGTACGTCATATCCAGTCTCCCGTTCCCGTGAGAAACCCAACAGTACAGACTCTGTGGAATGTAAACACCTGTCTCGTGACAAGCACTTCGCTGCACAGAGAAGAAAGCAGAAACCAACATCCTCCCCCTTTCTGTGAACATCTCTGGGCAGCGTGTTCGTACAATATCAGTACAAACCCAACTTCTGCACATAGGTACAGTGTTGATCCCTTGATACAATCTTGGACAATACATCAGCAGGAATTTCATTACCTGGCATATAGGACACCGTTACGAGTCCCTTCTTAATACGTTCCCTAGCATGTTGCAACTTCAATTGCAAGTGCTTCGTGCTTTGCTTACAACCTTCAGAATTCAGCAAAGCCAAACATGCTTTGTTGTCCTGGTAAACCTGGATTGGACATTTGACAGGAATTTTCATGTCTTTGCACAATTGTAACAACCATTCACAATCTTTAAGTGAATAAGACAGTGCATTCAGTTCAGCTTCACAAGTACTTAAGCTAACTGTTGTTTGCTTCTTGCATGACCAATCAAATAGACCCTGATTGTACTTATAGCAAACTCCAGACGTACTTTTCCTGTCTGTAGTGTCACTTCCAAAACTTGCATCTGCAAATATCTCAAGACCACCAGACTTCTGATTGTTAAATCTCAGTCTGTAATGCATAGTGCCTTTCAAATACCGCGCTATGCGTTTCAGAGCTTTCCAATCCTTAACAGTAGGATTGTTGACTTGTCTGCTTAGCAAATTACAGCTAACAGCAATGTCTGGTCTTGAACAACTGGCAATGAAGTTTAGCTTGCCTAGCACACTTCTGTACAGTGTAGTGTCAGAAAATGCTTCTTCAGTGTCATCTACCTGATAACCTGTTATCATCGGTGTGTCCACAGGGTTAGCATCCATCAGGTTTAGTTTGCTTAACACATCAGCAATTTTCTGTGACTGGTGTACTAGAATGTTACCATCTTGATCTCTCTCTATTTCCAGAGATAGGTAGTTGTTTACCTCACCAAGATCTTTCATGTCAAAGTGCTCTTTCAGTTGAGCTAGGGCGTTATTGTACATTGTGACATCTTTCCAAAAGAATAAAAGATCATCAACATAAAACAAACAATACAGTTTCTTTTGCCCCTCCTCTTTGACAAATACACATGGATCAGCTTTCCCTTGCTTAAAACCTAGAGAAAACAATACTTCAGTGAGTTTTGAGTGCCAACACCGTGCACTTTGTTTGAGACCATAAATTGACTTTTTCAGAGCACAAACAAATCCCTGTTTTACCTGTACGCCATCAGGTGGAAGTATATAAAGTGATTCACCTAGAGATCCGTACAGAAAAGCTGTATTCACATCATGGTGACTAATGTGTAGATTTTCTTCTGCAGCTAGCTTGAGCATAAGCCTAATGCTCTCATACCTCACTGTAGGTGAGTAGGTCTCGTGATAGTCTTCACCTGGTACCTGAGCAAATCCTCTGGCTACCAATCTGGCTTTGTGTCTGACTATCTTGCCATTTTGATCAGTCTTCGCTTTGAAGACCCATTTGCTTCCAAGCAGTTTCATTCCTGGAACTATTGGAACTAGGTCCCATGTTTTGTTCCTTTCCAAGGAATCAAGCTCAGCCTTCATGGCATTTAACCATGGCTCAGCTTCCTTTGAATCCAAATCCTGGATTTCTTGGAAACTTGAAGGTTCAAAAACCTTCTTGGAGCTTTTAACAGCTGTTACTGCTATCTTAGCAAACTCATCAGCAAATCTCTTTGGAGGTCTGCCTTTTGTGGCTCTCTGTGACCTGCGAATTAGCCTTAAGTCTTCAACACTCTCCTCTTCCTTCTTAGGAGAAAAGTGACCTATTGTGAACAATGGTTCCTCCAATTCTTGATCAGAGCTTTCAGAGGGTCGCATAGAGGCTTTCGCACTCTTGAAATCCTCTGAATCATCTGATTCAGTTTCAGACTCAGAATCAGAACCTTCATCAGTGGGTGTGGGTTGTTGCGGTTGCTTTTGACTATCCTCAGTCTCATCACTGTCATCAGGATAACATTGGAAAATTCCCACATTCTCCCCCCACTTGGCATTGTACTCAACACTTCTTGTGAGCTTAATTTCCTTTGAGTCAGTCATCATTATTCTGTAAGACCCTTTCTGATAACCTAGAAAGATACCATGCAATCCACGCTTGTCTAACTTGGAGTTTTGTGGTGAGTGAACCCACATGTCCGAACCAAAAATTTTCATGTGTTTGATGTATGGCTTCTTGCCAAACATCTTCTCATAGGGGGTACAACCAATCGCTGAAGATAACCTGCGATTGTAACTGTAAACAAAACATGAGAGAGCTTCGGCCCAATAACTCTCTGGAAGATTTGCATCATGCAGCAAGGTTTTTAACCCTTGAAGCAATGTTTGATTTGCTCGTTCCGCAAGTCCATTCTGCCATGGCGAGCGAGGACTAGACAAATCGTGTTGAATTCCTTTCTCAGCCAGAAAAGCTTCAAACTGCTGAGAAGTGAATTCTCCCCCCCGGTCAGTGAAAAGAATTTTTATCTTCTTACCATGCACATTTTCCAACCAAGCACAGAATTCCTTGAACTTAGGAAAAGCCTCTGATTTCTGCTTGAGATTATACACAAAAATATACCTGGAAAATGCATCAATAAGAACCATGAAGTACCTATTTCCACCCAAAGAGGGCGCTAGTGGTCCAACCAAATCAGCATGAATAATTTGGTATGGTTCTGTAGCTTGCCTACTAGACACCTTACCTTTCGCAGCCATTTTCACCTTGTTTGCTGCGCATGCCTTGCACTTCATGTGGTACCTGCAGGGTTTAATAGTCATACCTTCAACCAAGGCAGGCATTTTAGATACTGCCTCAAAATGCAAATGACCAAATTTCCTGTGAAAATCATGAATACATTCTGCATGCAAACTTTTGTTAGAACCTGCAATGCAACAAGTGTCATCCTGCACAACATCATCATAATACAAAACAAACAAGCGATCAACATATTCAGCATACAATACATAATCATTTTTCTTTGTGATGATGCACCTTTTGTTCTTAAAGGAAACGTCTATTTTCCGCTCATTCAGCTGTCCAACGCTAAGCAGATTATGTTTGGCATCCGGCACATAAAGCACATTCTGTATCGATAAGTCCAAACTGTGAAGAACAACAGTTCCGTAGCCTTTACTGGGGATAGTGTGGTCATCCGCCTGGTGAATCGCACCTTCCTGCGGTGTAAAAGACACGAACAGTCGCTTATCGTTGCACATGTGATGCGTTGCAGCTGAATCAACAACGAAGAAAGATCTAGACGTCTTCTGGACCTCTGCAACCTTTGGAGCGAAGCGTGAGACCATTGCCTTGTGCTGCGTTGTCCTGGACACCGGACCTTTGCCTTTGCCTCGGCCTTTTCCACGCGATGAGCTTTCGCTGCGCTGCTCTGTCTTGGCCCTGGGATATTTGCATTCCCTCTTCATATGGCCTAGACGTCCACACGTGTAGCATTTCACTGCCTCCAAAGCTTTGGCGCCATCTGGTGGTTCCACTGCACTATGGGATGACGTCTGTGAAGTCTCCCCATTTCCCATGCAGCTATCACCCCGCCGATCTGCTTCATTCTGAATCATGGCAGTATCACAAGCTACTGTGAGTTGAGCATTTGGCTGATCAGTGGTATCAAATTCCCCACTTGCCTCATCCAGCCTTCTGCAGCTAGCCATCATGACTCTGGCATTAGCCTTCTGCTTATCTGCTGCTTTAAATCAGACTGCTTTATACATGCTGCGTTTGTGTACAGCTGCTTCAATCCAAAAGCAAATTCAAAAGTGAAAGTTCTATCTGCTGCCTTAAATTCTTGCTGCGTCACATTTGCAGCTGCTTTGCTCCAAGAGCACCTTTAAAAAGTTACTTTCGATTTCCCCCAGCATAGGAAATTGTTTCTTTGAGCCATTTGCCTGTGCCACGGCAAAACCGGCTATAAAAGTTCTTAAAGCCATTAATTAGAAGCTGGCAGGCTGCCCGGAGCAGTAGCACATACCTTCATCAATCATTTTGACGCGCAGAGCAGATACCGTGCGATCCTTTCCTCTGCCGCTGTTCCGATACTTTGCCGGCACTTCGTCTCTTTGCTCCTTTGTTCCTTTGCCAGGAGCCCGACTTCTGAAGTCCATTCTCAAAACACTGCGTTTTTCTGGGCCCGGAACCAAATGTTGGGGATAAGCAGTGTCCAGTGCACAGCGGAATGATGAGAAGTATGTGCCAACATGCTCTATACTACTTTATTTACAGTTCAAAGCTGGTAAGTTACAGAAAAAACATTTTCCCTCTGCCGGAGCAGAGAAAGCGTCATCTCTCCTCTGAAGCACGGAGAGAATCACAAACTGAAACTGCAAAGAACAGTGAAAAACAGGAAACCAGTGTACGTCATATCCAGTCTCCCGTTCCCGTGAGAAACCCAACAGTACAGACTCTGTGGAATGTAAACACCTGTCTCGTGACAAGCACTTCGCTGCACAGAGAAGAAAGCAGAAACCAACATTCAGGACCAGGGAATCCTCTACACCTGCCCACCTCCTGTCCCCCAGAAACAGTACTTCTGTCTTGTCAGGATTCAACCTCAATCTGTTAGCCGCCATCCATCCTCCAACCGCCTCCAGACACTCACACAGGACCTTCACTGCCCTCAGTGGTTCTGATTTAAAAGAGAGGTAGAGCTAGGTATCATCTGCATACTGATGAACACCCAGCCCAAACCTCCTGATGATCTCTCCCAGCGGCTGCATGTAAATGTTGAAAAGCATGGGGGAGAGGACAGAACCCTGAGGCACCCCACAAGTGAGAGCCCAGGGGTCTGAACACTCATCCCCCACCACCACTTTCTGGACACGGCCCAGGAGGAAGGATCGGAACCACTGTAGGACAGTGCCCCCAGCTCCCAGCCCCTCAAGACGGTCCAGAAGGATGTTATGGTCGATGGTATCAAATGCTGCTGAGAGATCCAGCAGAACTAGGAAACAGCTCTCACCTTTGTCCCTAGCCCGCCGGAGATCATCAACCAGCGCGACCAAGGCAGTTTCAGTCCCATGATGAGGCCTGAATCCCGACTGGAAGGGATCCAAATGGTCCGCTTCTTCCAGGCGTGCCTGGAGTTGTTCAGCAACCACTCGCTCAATCACCTTGCCCAAGAATGGAAGATTTGAGACTGGGCGATAATTGGCCATCGTGGTCGCATCTAAAGATGTTTTTTTAAGAAGCGGTTTAATAATCACCTCTTTCAGTGGGTCTGGGAAAGCTCCCTCACAGAGGGAAGCATTCACCACCCCACGAAGCCCATCGCCCAGTCCTTCCCAGCTAGCTTTTATAAGCCAGGATGGGCAAGGATCCAGGAGACAGGTGGTTGGTTTCACTCGTCCAAGCAGCCTGTCCACATCCTCGGGGGTAACAGATTGGAATTGATCCCACACAACTTGACTAGACAGAACTCTAGCACTCTCCCGCCCCGGCCCTGCTCCCACGGTGGAGTCTACTTCTTCCTGAATCTGAGCAATTTTATCTGCAAAAAAACTTTGCAAAATCATTGCAGGAGAATATGTGGCCCGTACTGGGCCCCGATGTTACAGGTGGTTCCGCTAAATTGTGAACCACCTGAAAAAGTCTCCTGCTGTTGTTTTCTGCAGATGCAATAGAGGCGGTGAGGAAATTCTTCTTCGCCGTCGCTATCGCCACTTGGTAGGCTCGACGTTGAGCTCTAACCTGTGCCCGGTCAGATTCAGAATGAGTTATCCGCCACCGGCGCTCTAGCCGTCTCAACGATTGTTTCATTGCCCTCAGATCCATGGAAAACCACGGGGCTCTCCGGGCTCCATGCAATCGGAGAGGGCACTTCGGAGCCAAACAGTCAATAGCCCTGGTTAACTCCGCATTCCAGCGGGCCACCAGGGAATCAGCTGAAAGGCCATCAACATGGGATAAAGCATCCCCTACCACTCTCTGGAAACCATTTGGATCCATTAAGTGGCGGGGGCGGACCATCCGAATTGGTCCCACCTCCCTGCAGAGGGGATGGGTCGCAGAGAAGTCCAGGGCTTTGTTTCAGTCAGAACTTGCTGGAACTCAGTTCTAGCACCTCTCAGGTGGGTGCCATTGCCATTATAAGAGAACAAGGGAGGCGTTCATGGTGAGTTCCAGCACCTTTTTTTCTAAAAGAACAGCACTGCGCACAACCCTTATTTTTGCAGGGAGAAGGGAGCAGGCAGGAATAAAGCATCCCAGAGTCGGTCACGACTGGACCTAACAGTCAGGGGTCCCTTTACCTTTACCTCTAATGGCTCTTGGCCAGATGTGAAATAGGACTAGGAGGAAAGTGGATGGACACCTCCAACCTCTGTAACTCACCAATATTGTCCAATGACTGGAAACAGGTGGTCTCCAACCCTGTGTTGGAGATAGAAGCCAGATGTTTATGGTGAGTTGATCCCAGCAGATAGATTTTCTGCAAGCAAATGGTCTCTACTGTATTCCACCATGCCCATGAACCAGTCTACCAGTCTTCACATGAAATTGGTTTGAACCTAACATGTCTGCACTAAGCTGTTACTTTAAACCACAGTTTCCCCGAGTTCAGATGTAATAGGAAATGGTAGTTCGTTTAAAGATTTCAGTGTCCTCCCATCACATGCAGAGGGGAGAAAGTGGGAGTGCACAAATCCAAGATTCATTGCAGCTCACCCCCCATGGCTTAGCATTACAACTGAACTTGATCACTGCATTCAATGGGAACTTAAAGGTAAAGGGACCCCTGAGCATTTTGTCCAGTCGTGACCGACTCTGGGATTGCGGCGCTCATCTCACTTTATTGGCCAAGGGAGCCGGCGCACAGCTTCTGGGTCATGTGGCCAGCATGACTAAGTCGCTTCTGGCGAACCAGAGCAGCACACGGAAACGCCGTTTACCTTCCCGCCGGAGCAGTACCTATTTATCTACTTGCACTTCATGCTTTTGAACTGCTAGGTTGGCAGGAGCAGGGACTGAGCAACGGGAGCTCACCCCGTCGCAGGGATTCAAACCGCCAACCTTCTGATTGGCAAGTCCTAGGCTCTGTGGCTTAACCCACAGTGCCACCCGCGTCCCTAATGGGAGCTTACCTCCAAATAAATGCACAACAGTCTGTATGATCCCTTGAATGGCAGAACCCATTGTAGCTGGAGGCTAGCCACCACACTGAACCTCCAGTTGCTGTTAAGTTATGAAACTCTTTCCTCCATGTTAATACACGCTAACCATGCCAGAGGACTGGTGCAGACCCAGTGATCTGCAACAGCATTCTTGAGACCTGTTGCTCAGGATGACAAACCCATCTACCAGTCCAAAGTGTTGCCAGCTCTGCATCAGCTCTTTTGCCTGTTGCCCCCTTCCTCAGCCAGTGTGAGAAGGAACAGTAGTTTCAGGAGCGGCGGCAGCAGCAGCAACCCCAGGTCCCAGGGTGGAGATACAGCTTGAACAGGGGCCTAGTGAACGCTGAGCTTCAAGCGGGAGCCGCTGGGAGCTGGGACATCCGTGGCCTGACAGATGGCTCAGCTGCAACAGTTTCTGAGCAAAGGGGCGGGCCTCCCTCCACCATCTGCCAGGGGGTCACAGGTGACACCCAAACATTGTGGTGGGCGGGGTGGGGGATGGAGGAGAGAATTTGCAGACGAGAGAGAGAGAGAGAGAGAGAGAGAGAGAGATGTCAGGGCTTGATTTATAGAAATGCATTTGCTTATTGAAGCCTATGGCTGGCTCCACATGGCAGGAGAGTTTGTTTATTCCAAGTGACTCTGCAGCCAGTTTACAGCTGTGGCCTGCATAGGCTTCCCTAGTGGAGTGAGAAGGGGAGGGCCATGGACACCCCCCCCCCGGCCAACAGCACTTGAGCTGCCATGAAGGGGTGAACTGGCCAAAAGGGACACAGCACACCACACATAGCACAGTTGGCCAGTTTTTATTTGGAATTCTCCCCACTGCTGTTTATCTTGTGGGATTTGGCCTCTGCTGAACATCTCCATCTAATAGGAACCTCAATTTATTCAAGGTTGGGGGCTTCCCAGAGCAGTGGAAGGACCAAGGAGTAGCTTGTTTGTGCTGTTGTACCTCTTAGAAGCTGACTGGGTGGCTTAAGAAAGGACCTGCTGCTGCCAAAATTCATTTTAAAGAACTATTTTTAAATCAAAATCAAATGTAGTTCCAGATAATAAAAAGACATGCTCAAAGAAATCTGGCCATTTTATTGAAACCTACCATTCTTTCAGTAAATCCACTGAACATTAGTTGCAGACTAGGGAATTTTCAGTGTTGTCTCAAGCAATCTCATCTATCTCTATCTCTATCTCTATCTCTATCTCTATCTCTATCTCTATCTCTATCTCTATCTATCTCTATCTCTATCTCTATCTCTATCTCTATCTCTATCTCTATCTATCTCTATCTCTATCTCTATCTCTATCTCTATCTCTATCTCTATCTCTGTCTCTGTCTCTGTCTCTGTCTCTGTCTCTGTCTCTGTCTCTGTCTCTGTCTCTGTCTCTGTCTCTGTCTCTGTCTCTGTCTCTGTCTCTATCTCTATCTCTATCTCTATCTCTATCTCTATCTATCTCTATCTCTATCTCTATCTCTATCTCTATCTCTATCTCTATCTCTATCTCTATCTCTATCTCTATCTATCTATCTCTATCTCTATCATCTAGATCATCTAGATCTATATCTATGTAACAGGTGCTTTCTTATGATGTTATAATCCTTTATGTGCTTAACCCTTTCCCATAATCTCATCAGTTCCTGAAATACCACCTTTTTGCACCAAGGTCGTATATGTGTACTTGAAAATGACTTTGCATTTGCGCAAGTTTAAGGTTACCATTCCCAATTCAGTGTGACACTGGATAAAAAAGTTGTTCATAGAATCTGTGTTGCAATTCACCCATGAGCCAAAATGTATGTGTAGAACATAAGATGAGAAGAGCCTGCAGGATCAGTCCAGTTACCCATCTAGTTCTAGTCCAGGTTCTTGATCTTACAGTGGCCCACAAGATGCCAATGGGAATCCTGAAAGCATGACCTGAGCACAACAGAGGTCTCGCCGCTTACAGTTTCCAGCACCTGGCATTCAGAGGCACACTTGAGCCATTCAGGGGCAATATCTAAGGACTGAGTTCATAGCACTTGCAGTACTGCTACATTTGAGAAATAAGCAAATGATGGGAATGTGGCTGGATTCAGGCCAACAATGGACCTAGCAATAGAATTATTCTTTGCATCTTGAGGATTTATTAATACAGGCAAATTCCTTCATCCTGGGTATTCACTGCTGATTTATCACAGTTATATATCAACTGAACTGAACTTCCACTAATTGAATAATAATAAATAATAATAAATTTTATTTATACCCTGCCCTCCCTGGCCAGCACCAGGCTCAGGGCAGCTAACATCTGAATATATAATACTTTAAAAACATGGGATCAAACAATCTGTTAAAATACAGCTTAAAATCCAAGTAAGGTCAGAATTTCAGTCCTGATAGTGTCTTCAAACTTTTACAATGATTAATGTAGTCAATAAATTTACCCCAGTCTCTCTGAAATTTTGTGTCCTCCTGGTTCCTGACTCTGCAAGTCAGTTTTGCCAGTTCAGCATAGTCCACCATTTTCTTCTGCCATTCCGCAATCGTTGGTATATCCTGTAATTTCCACTTTTCGGCTAATAAAGTTCTTGATGCTACTGTAGCATACAAAAATTGTCTTCGGTCTGCTTTCACAATTTCTTCCCCCATCAACCCAAGAAGAAATGCTTCTGGTTTTGGGGGGAAAGTACCACATATGATAAAAATCTCCATCCTTCTCTTCACATTTCCAACACATTCTATTATTCATTCTGTAGATTTTAGCCAATTTTACCGGCGTCAAATACCATCTGTACATCATTTTCATTACATTTTCTTTTAATGTCACGCAAACTTTAAATTTTAAATTTTCATTCCACAGTTTTAACCATGCATCATATTCAATATTATACCCAAAATCTATTGCCCAGACCTCCAAGGTGTCATCATTTGCGGACCATAAGGTCCTCCATGGGGCATATGAGGAGAAGCGGTCCCATAAGTACAAGGGTCCTAGACCGTATAGGGTTTTAAAGGTTAAAACCAGCACCTTAAACCTGATCCTGTACTGCACCGTGTAGCTGGTATAACAGTACTGATCCTGTACTGCACAGTGTAGCTGGTATAACACTGAATGAATGTGATCCAGTGATGAATAGGCAGTGGGAAAAGGCTCTTCTTAGCAGATCTGTATTTACGGGGTATCTGAAAGCCATCAAAGAAAAGTTGCTGTGAGCCTTCCTTTGGCAGGGAGTTTCTGCCGGAAAGGAATTCTGCAACCATCAAAGCCCTGCTTTGTGTTGTCACCTGCCATCCCTCAAATCGCTGTCGGCCTTTGAGCAGCGCTTCATTGGATCATCTTAGCATCTGGGCGGAATAAGAGATCCTGGTGCGCTACAGCCTCCAGTTGGACTGGCAATCCATAAGCCCATGGGTAAGGGCTGTGGAGCTCAGGGTCGGAGCACCTGCTTTGCATGCAGAAGGCCCCATGTTAAATCCCCAGCATCTTCAGGTAGGGCTAGGAATAACCCCTGTGTAAAACCCTCGAGAGATGCTGCTGGTCAGTTTAGACAAGAGTTAGCCAGGTGGGGCAATGGTCTGGTTCAGGGTAAGAGAGTTTTCTATGTTCCACACCAGCAGATGAGCTCAACAATCTCCCCTCCCCCCCCCATCACCCAGCAATCTCTATGGCAAACATCCTTATTTTCCCCTGACAAATGTTGGAGATTTTATGGCTGTTTCAGGTGTTTTTTCCTTTGCCAATTTCTTTGGGCCTGGGCCTGAAGATTATGGAGATTATACAGATCCTTTACAGCAGAGCTTTCCAAACTTTTCATGTTGGTGACACACTTTTTAGACATGCATCATCTCACAACACAATAATTCAGTTTTACTAGCAAACTAGAGGTTAAACTAACCCCTTTCCAGTGTAGGGAGTGTTCACGCGACACACTTACACACTGCAGCCGAGACACTAATGTGTCACGACACACAGTTTGGAAAGCTCTGTTTTACAGTGTTCCCTGAGAGCAGGAGAGAAAAAGCTCAGCTCTGTCTTATCGTTCACTCTGATTTTCCATTCATCTACTAGGTGTTAACATATTCTGGGCTGAAGGACAGAGAGAGGGGGGGGGAGGGAGGGAGGGAGAAGGCCTTGGGGAAATCCAATTCAGTGGTGGGTGTTGGAATACAAAACAAAACTTCGGTTTAACAAAGACCTGTGCAACGGCCTGGGAAGAAAGGGAGGTGCAGAGGCCGGCGAGCCGATTGTCAGACATCTGTTGCCAATGGAGAGCTGGAGAGATGACGTGGAGCTCCCCCAGGCCTGCATCTGACAGGGGGAGCATTATATCTCAGAGGGGCTGCCAGAGCCTCGAGCCCCACCTGAGCACAGCAAAGTCAGGGAATTTAAGATGGGGACGCCAGCCCCTCCCACCAGGGCCCCGTGGGGTCCCTTTTCGTTTTGTTCGGTTAATGACTGTGCAAGGGAGCATCTGGGTGACGGTTGGCCAGTGGTCCCCGTGGGCTCCTCCCCGCTGAAGCTCAAAAACAGCAGAAGGGGCTGCTAATGAGACAATGGCTCAGCGCAAAAGAAGCAATTCTCCTCAAGTTATTTCATCTGAGAGGCACCTTCACCACCTTTGCGTTTCCTTAAGTGGCCCTCCTGATGCTGGTGCCATCCCCAGGAGAGGGAGTTCTCATAGCTGATAGGTGCCTTAAGGCAGACAGTCTCCTAATTTGTTACAGGGAGCCTCTCTAAATCAATATTTTTTTATAAAAAAGAAAAACCATTAAAATCCCTTAAGTGTAGCTTAGGGCATCCCCATGAGGCATTACTACAAAGCGGCTGCATGCCATTAAAGGATGACGGACTGTCAGTTTTCTGCTATTATATGTTCACAGTGTAGGACAGGGGTAGTCATTACAGTGCCTTCTAGATATGGTTGGCCTACAATTCCCATCACCTCTGGGGCTGATGGGAGTGGGAGTCCAATAGCATCTGCATGGCACCTGCTTGACTACTGCAAGAGGTCCCCATTTTGATTGCCTCTGGCCACAGAAAAGCTTGGGGTGACCCAAAAGCCTCTCTCTTCTGTGGATTGCTGTGCTGAGGCACGGCGCATTCTCTTATAACAGTTTGATCTGAGCTGCTGCAAATCAGGAGATTCCCACTCCCACAACAGTATGGGACCTGTCTGACTTTTGGCTGCTCCATATCTTCCTGCAATTGCTATGTTTGTCAGGTATTCAGCATCCCAAGGATGGAGACTCGTGGGCCATAGCATGGGAACTGGTGGACACGTCACAGAATGTAGCCTAGCCCACTCTTTAACTGAGCAGGACTCAAGGAGGTAGCCCAACAGTAAAGTAGCAGAGCTACAAATGTGAAGGTCCAGGAAAATAGAAATGTTCAAGAAAAATATGTGTGATTCTCTCTCTTTTCAATTTTTTTAAAGGGAGGATTTGAATTCAGGAAAATCCCTTATTTGTAATATTTTCTCTTTCAAAATAAGTGCTCTTTTCAGGAAGTTGCTTTAACCTGTGTGAAACCATTGGGAGATCTAGCTCAGCAATGTCTGCACTGACTGGCAGCATCTCTCCAGGGTTTCGGATGTTCCCAGCATTACCTGGGAATGCCGGGGGCTGAACCTGAGAGCTTTTGCAGGAAAAGCCCAACATCTGCTACTGAATTAAGTTGTGCTTTAAAATTATGTTGTTAGTAGAAGAAGAAGCAGAGCTTGGATTTGATATCCCGCTTCATCACTACCCGAAGGAGTCTCAAAGCGGCTCACATTCCCTTCCTCCCCCACAACAAACACTCTGTAAGGTGAGTGGGGCTGAGAGACTTCAGAGAAGTCACTCCTGAGGCACTGAGCATGGACCCCAGAAGAAGAGCCCTCACTGGGCCTAAGCCTGAGTCCCTGCATCTCCAAAGAGCAGGCCTTTAAAATGAGCTCTTTGGCCTTGGCATGTGATTTGAGTCATCCAAAGAGCTGGATCTGAAGCACAAAACCCCGAAAGGAACTCTGAGCTCAGGAACTGCAGCTTTCCCAGAATGAATGACCCCTGACAGAGAAGTGTGAGGGACTTGATTTTTCCCTGTGCATTGATGCAAAACCCAGATTAGTGAAGAGTTCCAGCAACAATGCTAATAGCAGCCAGTCTAAGTAACAGCTTCATTGGATGATCTGAGCCAAGAACCTTTTATTTCCTAATATTAGAAGCAAAGAACATAAGCACTAAAACAGAGCATATGAGATTGTGCTTGTGTGGGTGAGGATTTACCTTGCATTTATATCTGTGAATTAAAAAAAAATCTGTTTCTGAGTAGCTCCGCACTCCCTCTGCTATAATCTGCATTTTAGGTTCTAAGCCACTTTGTATAAAGTTCTCTGTTCCCCAACTCATTGTAATAGGGAAACTAAAAATGGCTGTAACTTGTTCCTGTTTTGGACAAAGTGCATGAAATTTGTGGGCACAGGAGACCCTCTGCCCTGCTGCTGTGAATTAATTCTGTCAAATTGCAGACAAATAGGTCACAGGGACTTTTATGAGTGAATAAAAAGGGGATTCACTTTCCTTCATAATCTGTTATGAAAGGAGAGAGGGAGTTCATCTCTTTCTTGCTGCAAAATAATTAAGAGGTAGATGAGTGGTGTGCATTCTTGCTTGTACATTTAAAAAAAAAAACACTTTGCAGTTAGTTTCACACTGACCTTTTTTCTGTTGGTTGTTTCTGTCTCCACATAGGCCTTACCAGCTTGGACTTTAATAGGTCTTTGATAGGTAGGGTGGGCTCAAGGCATTTTGGCACCTGAGGCGAACCATAATATGGTGCTCCTCTCCCCTCCTTTCCCTCACACCTTGTTCTCTGGTGGGGGAGGGATCAACTCAATTTTACCTGATGGCTGAAGAATGAATCAAAGGCTATCACAGAGGTGGAGGGAAGGGGCCCACTCTGACTCACGCTGGCTGGGTGTAGAGAGCAGCCTCCGCCATTTCTTCATTGTGGGAGCAGGAGACCAGCAGTGCCTCCTTACTTGTTGAGACACCACTTTAGAGCACCACTGGGGCGGGAGTGGGGCTTGGGGCTGCTGAAGAGGTGGCAGATCCCACTTGCAAGGAGCATGCTGCAGCCATCGCTGCCATCATGGCGGCAGCAACAGCAGCAGCAGCAGCTGCAGGCAACACAGTCCTTGGAGGCTGGATCTGTTGCCCCTTTTGCCCCTGCTGCCACAGGCAGTCACCTCACCTTGCCTCAGGAGTGGGCCGGCCCTCCTGTCAGGACTCACAATGTGAGGTTGTCTAGAGTGCTGCCTGCAGAGCTCAGAAAAGGTCTTGAGTTTTGTTGTTGCAAAGACATTTGCATCCTAAGAACCATAGCAAAGTGATTAACAATAGAATAATCAGTACTAAGAACATGTAAAAACAACTTCTAGTCCAATGAGGATAGAGAATTTCTTCATGTAAAAGTCTTCCTGGAAATGGAATATCTTCAGCAGCTGCCAGGAAGATAAGACAGTGTCTGGCTGATACGTAATGAGAGGAAGTTCTAAAGGATATAGGAAAAGGAAGCCCTTCTACATGCAGCAGCATTTCCCTCTGGGCAACTTCCGGGGGGGGGGGGAGGTGTCACATGCCGGGGGGGTGGGGGGGAACCATAGAGGAAAGTGGATGGAGCAATGGATAAAATTTTTACCTTTGTACAGTAGGCTAGTTTCCACACACATACTTGCAGACTGCTCTCTATCCTTCCCCCAGGCAATCAAGAGTCATGATCAGAGTTCAAGGACACATTCCAGCCAGGCAAAGCAAGGCTGGTAAGAGGAAGTGCCTGGGGAAGGGAAGAATCCTAAGGGCCATGTGGAGAGGCCCTTTGGCCACCAGGCTGGAAGTCCCCCAGCCTGCATTAGGCACAGATTTTGGGGGGCATGGGTTGGGAAGAGACGCCACCTTGTCCTTCTTCTCAGGCAGTGAAATATTTTGGGCTGGGTTGGCTCCTGGCATTGCCCTAATCAGCACCCAGGATTTCATAACAAATTCCAGTGGGTATGGAATTTGGTCTCATCATATTTCCATTGGAATTGTCTATAAACTGTTTGCTTGCTCATGCAGGTCTGTCACACAGACTGTCAGGGTGCCAGAACAGCAATCCTGTTGCTTGAGAACTAGAGCTCTGGATTTGTAGATGCTGCTGGCTCTTGCCTCTGAGTCCAAAGAGAATCCCAACTATTACAGCTACCCCAAAGCGAGGATGAAGAGGGTTAGAGCCTCCTCTGAGCCTGATTTCAGTAAAGCTGACTGCATTAGACACTAATCTCCAAGGCCTTTGGGATGCTCGCTAATCCCTTCCAGTAAGCGATATGGCTCTAACTACCCTGATGGGACTCTGGCCACATCTGGTTGCAGAATACATGGAGAAGAAAGCCCAGTTACATTTGTTTTACCCAACAGGATGAGAAGACCATGTGCTGGTCATAACATTGCAGTATGTGGCTGAAGGAGAAAGTGGTGATGGTGGTCAGTTGAAATGATTGGAAAACAAGGTGATCAAAGGCCATGGGAGAGGAGGCTTCTGTGATTTTGTATAGAGGTACATTGAAAAGGGAATTTGCAGAATTTGCAGACCAGAATTCCCTTCCCTAGGCAAAGGGGGCAGAGCCCAAGGCTGGTCTGAGAGTGTGGATCCAGAGTAACGAGGTTGGTGGTTTCTGGTGGGTTCAGGGGCAGTTTTTGGCAGGACCAGAGGCCAGGGCCAAAGCCTTTGACTTGCCTAAGACAGGGATAGGGAAGCTGTGGCTTCCCAGATGTTGCTGGACTCCAACTCCTATCATTCCTAACCATTGGTAGTCTGTCTGGGTTGGATGGGAGATGGTGTCCACCCTGAAGACTGGAAAAGAAGGGGAGAGGTGGCGCTGGTGAATCAGCCTTGGGGGAAAACATGGGGGAAGCAGCCACCTTCATTCTGTGCTATGGGCTTCCCGGAATGATCTGGTTGATGGCTATTGGAAAGAGTGATGGACTAGATGGATCCTTGGTATGATGTGAAGCAGCTCTTGTTTTGCTTGTAGCTAGGCTTGGGAACTTATGACCCCCAGAAGTAGTTGTACTTCAGCTCCCATCATCTGTTAATGTTGGCCATGCTGGCTGAGGCTGATGGAATTTCTGCCTTCCCACCATGTCCTCCACCTTTCTTACATGTCTCCAGATTTTCATAGGGAAGAGGGAGGTGGGGAAAGCCCCACCTAGTGGGCATGACTTTTGTTCCATCCATAGAAGGAAAGTTAAGACTGACTGACTGACTGACTGACTGGTGACAGGTTATCTTTGGTTCCCTTGAAAGGTCTTTATGGTATCCCAGGTATGAAGAGCTTATATGTACCAGTGCAAGTTGAGGAACGATGCAGAAGAAAGCATTGATCCCATAGTTCCAGCTCTCCCTTAGTCAGCCTGGAGGCCAGGAGATGACACTTTCATGTCAACTTGCCTTGCCCCTGTGAATTAGAGCATCTAAGATAGCTCCTTTGAACTTTGCAGAGAAACCACCACAATAATTTGCAATAATAATTCTGGTCCCAGAGTTTTGGAGTTTCCTAGTACAGAATGTGGAGTCACGGTCCTCCGTGCACCAGAAGCAATTTAGTCATGCTGGCCACATGATCCGGAAAGCTGTCTGTGGACAAACACCAGGTCCATCAGCCTGAAAGCGAGATGAGCGCTGCAACCCCATTGTCGCCTTTGACAGGACTTAACCATCCAGGGCTCCTTTACCTTTACCTTACCCTCATTTTAAAAATATAAGTGTGTGTGTATGTGTGTGTGCACGCGCAAAGTGCTGCTGCAAGACGGCAACTCTATCCACAGAGCTTGCCAACCACAAGGGACAAGGGGAGGCAGCTGAGCTCTCCCAGCGTTCAGTCCAGGCCATTTGGTGCAGTGCACGCACAATGTGCATTTCCCTTTCCCGCTGTTTGTGCCGAGAGCGGGGGTGGGGGGCAGGCAGCAGGTCTCCTGAGCATGGCTGGCAGCTCGTTGAAAGCTGGGCATTAAACAAAGCAACTTGGAGCAAAGGTTAATGAGGAAACTGTTCTTTTTGAACAGAAGAATGTGGGGCAGTTATCCCATATGGACGCAGGAAGCTCTCGCCCAGGAAAGAGACTGGGGTGTGTGTGTAGTTTTAAAATACCAGATTCACCACCCACTGGGTGAATGGATGAAAATCTCCCCCAGGACATGGCACAAACCAAACACAGGAGGAGAAGATGCTTAACGTAAAGAGATTGGGAAAGGACCTTGCAGAGCACACACAAATCTGTCATTCCATTCAAGAGAAAGCTTGTGCAAGGGATATTCTATGGGTCCCTGCAGACAACCTATTTACTGTGCATTCATCCTGATCTTTTTGTGCAAAGCTTATGCAGAAGTTAGATTATACCTGGTCTTTATTGAACATTTGTTCTAACTTGTTTACAGGGTGGTTAGATAGCAGTCTTGTGTTTTTCTTATTTGCCCGTAGCGTGTTTATACGATTTCATGTTGGTTGTTCATTCATCCTACACTTTTCATGGCATTTACTCATCACTTTTCAAACTGCAAAAAGCCTCAGTGTGGCTATTTTAAAAGTGGATTTGTTGGACTCAGGTGACAGCCCCCTTTAATACCCTTTAAATGCAAAAACATAAAGTCATGGTATGCACGTGAATCGCACCCACAAAATACTAACAGTCTGAAGGTACCCTATTCCATGTCCTACATTAAGTGGTCTGATTCTCTTGACCATTTGACAGGAAGTTCCAAATAAGCAAGCCAACAGAGGGGAGGGAGAGTTTGTTTTCAAGGAGTTTGACAAGAAGGGTGGTCCAAGATCCCCCCCCCCCCGCTTGCGGGTTATGGTCTTTAATTTAGTTATTCTAGATCAACTATTCTAGAGTAAAAAAGCATGATTCTGTACACATTGCTCTGGCAGGGACAATGCTTTGTGTGCATTTTGTCTGCTGTTTGTGTTATGTCTGATTTTTAAGGAGCAAACAGTTTGACAATGCAGTGGTACCCCGGGTTAAGTATTTAATTCGTTACGAAGGTCCGTTCTTAACCTGAAACTGTTCTTAACCTGAAGCACCACTTTAGCTAATGGGGCCTCCTGCTGCTGCTGTACTGCCGGACTGAAGCAAAGTTCTTAATCCGAGGTACTATTTCTGGGTTAGTGGAGTCTGTAACCTGAAGCATATGTAACCTGAAGCATATGTAACCCGAGGTACCACTTCATGAGTTATAGAGAGCTGTTGCAAGCTGGTCTACGGAACAAATGCTTATGGAATGCTGTTCCTTGGAAGGCCCATCTGACACCAACCACAGTGGCGTCCTCACATTACAATCAATGAGTTTATATACCTGTGCACACAAACATGTAACAGGGACCCTAGTATTGTCTGTACACCTCTGTACACAATAGTTGAGCTGTGGAAATCAATGAGCATGCAGTCATTCATACAAATGCTTGTACCTCTGTAAGTATAACTGGTGAATGAGTCTCTTGTCATTGTTTTGGGTGCCAGGCAAAGGTGCTTATGTTTTCCAGGGCATTTGGTCCACACCATTTATACAACTGTATTGCTGAATCTTTACTTTAATAATTTTATGTGCTTTTCATTATTGTCCTTTTATTTGCTTGTAAATCACTCTGGGGATTTTTAAACCTAATCCTAGTTTGAGGAAACAGTGTTGTTAGTTTGAAGAAACAGGAGGAATTTTCTGCAGCCTGGTCAATACACATTAAGGACCTGAATAAGTTGCATTACGAAGGAGCGTGGGTGGAAGGCTGGGCTCTGCCAATCATGGGTGAATACAAGTGATGGTTTCAGGTAGGGGTGGGGAAGAAATTCACTTCAGTTCACATTGAAAGGTGAGCTTCCCTAAATTGCACTTTGCAAAACGCAGCCACCCATCAAAATCTTCCCTTGCCCATTTTTTGCAAGGCACTTCTCCAGCCAAGTTACATGTAAACAAATGCACATACTAGTTTAAACTGTGCATGTGAAAGCATATGTTATATAGTATATTAGCGAAAACTGCTTTGCAAAAAAATGTGCGCATTAGCCAAAATTCTATATATTAGGAGAAATAGTCATACAAAAATGCTGGTGAATTTTCATGAGTACTTTTATGCTTACCTGGGCAGTACAGAGAATGGAACTTAAGACCGGACAAGTGAGAAACTGGGAGAAACTGACACCTTGTCCCATCCCTAGTTCCAGGCAGGGGGGTGGAGGAAGCCCAGGGAAGGGGAATCTTGCCATCATACCACTCCTCTTTGCTGGAGCTTCTCTTTAGGAGTGACTGGCTCTTTCCACAGCGCTCCTTGCCCCCTCATGCGTGGCCTCCTTATTGGACTGAATGCAGCCAACTGTTCCCCACGGTGGTGGCGGCCTCCATCCTAATCCAATCTATCAGGGAGGTAATGAAGTATAAAAGTGTGGATTCAATTAAAAGGGATTTTGATGTAGGACGGAGCCCGTGGGCAGACAGGGACAGAAGCCTGCTCTGTTTTGAAAGGGGCCATCTGTGCCACCACGTTGTAGCTTTTGTGTTGTCCTGAAAGGGCAACTGCACTTGACAAAAGTGACGGCGACGCATGTAGGCGCCTCTCCCCACCCCACCCCAACACAACACATCTCCCCGCCAGCCACTTTAACTTTTGGATCTGCAGGAAAGGAGAAGTGCATGTCCTTCAGACCCTCCTGTCTGGGAGCCTTGACCTCTTTTTTCTTTTTGCATGTCCTTGCTGACCTATTCAACGACCTTGTAGAACTTCTCATAGGCATGGATGGAACCTGGTGTTAAGCAATACAGTGCACACTGACTATTGAATCTAACAGGGGTGAAAAAATTCCTCACTGCACAATGGACGGCATGCAATGTGTTCCAGTGGATACCAGTAAGACTTTGGGCAATTGACATTTCTTGCTCCTGTTGCTTTATTGAGTGCTTTTTTTTTTAGAAAAATGCAAAGTGTGAACAATCTAAATATTGACATCTGCCTTCTCTGGGTCAGAGCTCAATGGTAGAGGGTTTGCCTTGCGTGCAGAAGCTCATAGGTTCCATCCCCACCCAATGGAACACTAAAATTTGGGCGCCCTGCCTCTCCATTCTACATAATTGTTGTGGCACCTCCTGCAATGCCGGCACTCAGTGCGGCTGAATCAGTCACACTACCTTAGAACTGCCTCTGATGATGTAACACAAAATTAGAGAGTGTTGCCATTGCTATGTCCCTGCCCCTGCTGCCCCACAGAACCTCATGTTTACTTTACCTAGCTATGTCCTGCTGGCTCTGATTGTGGAGATCACAAAATATGGACTTTTCTTTCCCTCACACATGCAATGATGCTGTTGCTCTCTAACCAAAACCACAGGACATTCCAAAATACTAATAAAAATTCACAAAGTGGTCACATCATGCTCACTCTCTTGTGTACATGTACACTCACTGCACACATTCTTGTAAAATGGAGGGAGCACATGGAAACACTAGAGAATAACCATGAGTGTGGTATTCTCCACTAGTTCTACTCAGCGCAGATCCATTTAAATTAATGGACCTGGCTGATTTACGTAGGTTCACTACTTTCAATGGGTTTACACTGAGTAGGACTTCATTAAACACAAACCAACATGGGAGTGATGTCATGTAAATTCTGCCCTTCAGAAAGTGGGTGGGAAACTATGCTAATGTCACTGTAAATGTTTAGATTACCGCCTCAATCTTGACTAAGCATGGGGGCCAGTCCTAGCATGGTGGGGGTTCTGAAGGGAAGAAATGAAGCTCTTGGTGGAGGCAGGAGGTGGGATTGTGCTCCTTCCCATCCAGCGTTCCTGATATGACAGCTGTCATGTGCAGACATGCCCTGCTTTATTATAATGCACAGTTCAGGAGACCTCCCAGCTTAATCCCCCCCAAACGGATAAAACTAACAGAGGAGAGATTTGGAATGATTTGCGAAATCTTGCTGCTCCGGCGAGATTAGGGCTCTGTTTTAATCTTGTACAATGAGGGTTTGGGGGATGGTTTAATGAGAGTTTGAGCAGGAATAATCCTGTCTTTAAACTCGTCCTGCGCAACAATCCTCCCGGAAAAGTTGTAATCGGGCAAGATGTTCTTAAGGCACAGATGCAAGTGGATGGCTGGGGGAAGCGGTGGCCGAAGGAAGAGTCTTATGGCGAGGCAGAGAGATATCCTGAAGGAGGGTTGTCATCAGGGGTCGGCACCAGCAGGGACTGCCTGATCCCTGTGTCCTAGCAAGGAGCCCATTGCCAGAGCCTGGCGCCTCCTGCCCCTGCCCCTCCTTCCCTCCCTCTTGCTGCCTGTTGAGCTGCCCTCTTCGAATGAGTGAGCTGTGAGAGATGAGACAGGAGAAGATACAGCAGCCTATTTGTCCTCTCCTCCTGGGATGTGCATACCCCACAAGTGTCCTGGAAAATCCAGGACATCCTGCTTTTTCCCGCGAGAGCACGGCAGCCACTGTGTTCTTGTATGATTTCACATCAAGAAAGAGTGCTTTCTTTGGGCCCATGATCTCACATGGCACCCCAACACATGTGCTTTGGGGCACTGTCAGAGCATGGTTCTGAAAAAGCATGTGATCTCACATGGGTCGTGTGACTTGCATAGGAGCACGGACAGGAAGACCCTGGTTTGAGGACTCAACATGTTGGACGGAATGGAAATGGTGTGGTGATTAGGCCCAGAAGGAGAGGTCGGTGCATGGTGGGGCAGTTGCAGGGGACAGACAGGCTGAGAGCAGATTTCCTGAGGGGCTGCCAAACCTGGAAACTGTTCTGAAGGTGAATCTCTAGGTGAATATCTTGGTGCCATTTCAAACAATTTAGAGTGAAGCTCAGATTGTATTACAGATTCAGCAACAGCCCTATCCCCCCCCCCCTTCCAAAACAGAATTAGCTAAAATCTTCCTGGAGGAGACTCTCATAGGGAGCAATGGGGTCTGCTACTAAGTATGGCAAATTAGGCAAGACCCATCATCACAATCTAGTATTCGGAGCTGTAGAGTGTTCTGGTGTAATGGTAGTCACAGCTTAATCTGTACTTTCAACAAGAGGGCCATAGGAAACTGCTTTACACTGGGTCAGTCCAATGACTGGTCCACCTAGCTCACTATTGTCATATTGTCTGCAATGGCTGCCACTGGCTCTCCAGAGTTTCAGGCAGAGTTTTTCCCACCCCACCCCTGGAGATGCTGAGGATTGAACCCGGGGCTTGCACAGCACATGTTCTTACCACCAAGATATAGGAAAGGAAGGAATTTTGGCAGATACTGTAGGGGAGTGAGAAATTCTGCCTACCAAAGTGTCCTCCTCTATCAACAAAACTGAAGGGGTCCTCTGTGGACTCTAGCAGAACCAGCAGGATTTAATTTGATGAGACATCAGGGACAAATTGCCTCGTCCAGGCATGAGGGGGGAATGCAAAGAAGTTGGTGTCAGGCCAGCTTTCTATTTTACTGGTTATCAGTAACTTGCAGTGCTGGTTACCTGCCATAACATGGTTTGACAAGGTCAGCTCATAGGTCATAGAATTGTAGAGGTGAAAGAGACCTTGAGGATCATCTAGTCCAACCCCCTGCAATGTGGGAATCTGTGAGCTCATTGCCCCATCACCCATGAAGCCCACTGGGTGACCTTGGACCAGTCTCTCTCTCCCTCTTTCAGCCTAACCCGACTCACAGGGTTGTTGTGTGGATAAAGCAGGGAGAAGATTATGTGTGCCCACTAGTGGGTTGTGACCTGATCCAAGGTGGGTTGCAACATGAGGACTACCACCATGTGGTAAAAGATTCAGAGATGGGATGCATGTTTGGGTTAAAAGAGGGTCCTGGGTCTGAAAAGGTTGAAGATACTGACATATGCTATCCTGAGATTCTTGAAGGAATGGTGACAATAAAAAGTGTAATAAAGAAATGTGGAGTAACTACTACCAGTTCTTATGAGGAAGACAGTGGCATCCAGGTCAGAATATATTGTTTCCTGGCAGACTTCAGTCTCCATAACTCTCAAATTACTTACCCCATCACTACGTCTGTGGCACTTTTAAGAATCCCTGAACTTGGAGTGTTTGCTGAAGCAGATCTCCCCGCCCCCTGACATAGGGATCTCCTTCTGGTTCCCTAGGGGGCTGAGGACGCGTGTGGGTTTCACCATGAGGCCTGAGCTGTGGGTTTCTGCTGACCTCGGTGCTGGCAGTTCAGCCAACCCCAGCCTTTCGAGGCAGCACAATAGCCCAAGTGGGGCCTCTGCCCCTCTGTGAGGGAAGCACCATCTGCCGTGAAAACTGACACCAGCTGACAAAGAGGCAGAGAGCGCCGCTGCCACCCCCACAGCGAGTGGAGATTAGGATGTAGACAGGTCACCCTGTTCCTCGATCTTCCTTAGACCTGGAGAGGAAGAATTAAATTGGCTTCTTCCTGGAAACAAGAAAGATGAAGAAGGGAAGTGGAGGAGGAGACCTGGAAGAACCGGGAGAGGTGTGTGTGGAGGCTTAGTGTGAAAAAAAAGACCATCCTTCATACTGCATCACAGGTGTTTTCAGAAAAATGACGTAAGAACATCATACACTCCAGCATTGCTCAGATGAACTGAACCTAGGCTCTGCCACTGGCTGGCTGGACCATGGTAGCTTCCCATGTTGTTCCTTTCACCTCCCTCTCTCAACTGTGAGTGCCCTGTCACAAGTGTTGGACTGAAAGTAATCAGGAGAGAGGTCCACCCCACGGTCATCACAGAGATCCTGAAATCCTGAACTGCTCCAGACGTGGTGACTCAGGAGTCAGAGGGATGTTGAAATGTCCCATGTCAATCAACCTTTGGATCCTCAATACCACCTCTGAGGTGCCAGTCAGAATAGACTACCTTTCCACAATCTGGTGCCCTTCACATGTTTGCACTCTGATTCCGCTCAGCTCCAGCCAGCATAGCCGGTGGTTGGGGATGATGGGAGTTGTAGTCCAGCAGCATCTGGAGAGCACCAGATTGGGGAGGGCTGGAGCATGATACCTGGCTCAATTGGACAAATAGCAAAAGGAGGCAGCTGCCTTTGTTTCATTTTTATTGTGCATCATTACAAGGAATATGAGAAAGTGGAAGCCAGCATGTCCTCTTCATTGTCATCTCAGAAGCGCAATCTCAGGAATGTACATCTTCTAACATGGTCTTACAGGTGTGCAAACCCTGTTCTGCATACAAAAGTGGTGAGGCACAATTAAAAACAGCATTTTGGGAGTGTCCTGGGTGGGGAGAAAGGAAACAGGATATTTTGTAAAAACAACCACCCCAGAATAGAGGGGCAGGCAGTGCCCCTGATCATTGATGGGAGCTCCTGTCTGCCTGCTGTTAGATTTGCTAGCTGTCTTGTTTGTGGCTTGTCTGAGCAGATGCAAGGGAGGGGGAGAGGGAGGAAGCCCACTGATTAATCTCCTGGCCTTTGGCCACTGCTAAGCAAACATTCTGTACCTCTCTGAAAACAGATTGAAAATGCTGGCTGATCTGGAGCTTACAGGGGGTTTGCTGAGCGTATCGCAGATTTACCCGAATTACCAGCTTGCTTCTCCTGTTCATTGGGGGAGAATTGGGAGGCACGGCTCTGGAGCTAAGAGAGAGAGAGAGAGAGAGAGAGAGAGAGAGAGAGAGAGAGAGAGAGAGAGAGAGAGAGAGAATTTACAGTAAATCTAGACCATGTTTCATCAGAAACAAACTTCTATGACTTGGTACAGTGAAGGCCAAGCCACGGGGCATAGTTTGGGTGATTTCCAGTTTTGCACTTTCACAAACAGCCCAAATGAAATATAGCCTAGCAGCTTGACTGTGTAGCAATCATGTTTGTTTGCAACATGTGTTCTTTTTCAAAGCTGAAGCTTTGGCATAGCTCTGCTTGTGCAGTTCCATACTGCATCTGAACATGGCTTGGTGTTGCAGCACACAGTTAAAAAAATGGGAAGGCCTGGCTGGGAGGTGGGTGGGTGGAAGGACCATCACGTGGCAGTGAAGCCTAGGCTATTGCAGGAACAGCAGGGATGTTCTTGAACTACACCTCCCATCATCCCTGACCATTGGCCATTCTGACTAGGGCTGATGGGAGTCAGAGTTTCCCAACCCTGAGACAGAAGGTCTCAAGTTCAGCTCTTCTTATCTCTGTATGAAAAGGACTTCAGGTAGGACAGTATTTAATCTTAGTATGTTTCCTCTGATGAGAGTACATAACAGAGCAATGAGAGTAGACCAGCGGCCAGATTCAATATTGTATGAATGATACATGCTACAGCAGTCCAAGAATCAGGAAGTCCCACGACAGCATCACTTGCCCCACTTTCATGCAATGTTTGCGCCTGCCAATTACTATCTCCCTCTAATATGCAGCTGCCTCAAATTTGCAAAGGAAATACTCGCACCACCCAACGTTCACTCCCATTGCTACCTAAACTTCCTTATTGTCAACTGTTCTTCCTATAAGGCAGATGCAGAAAACAGAGAAAGGGAGAGAGGGAGAGAGGGAGGGGGGAGGGAGGGAGGGAGAGAGAGAGAGAGAGAGAGAGCAGGCTTGATCACGGTGTGCTGAGAGGGTGTTTCGAGCAATCAGAGCAAGTTAGAATATATGCCACCAAATTTCAGTTTCCAATGTCCCAATTAAAATGCATATTATATTTAAAAGCATGGTTTTAGTAAGCTGACAACCACAACAAAGAAGAAGCACCAGCACCAACATGTGTATTTGGCAACTGGGGACGCAGGTGGCGCTGTGGGTTAAAGCCTCAGCGCCTAGGACTTGCCGATCGAAAGGCCGGCGGTTCGAATCCCCGCGGCGGGGTGCGCTCCCGCTGCTCGGTCCCAGCGCCTGCCAACCTAGCAGTTCGAAAGCACCTCTGGGTGCAAGTAGATAAATAGGGACCGCTTACCAGCGGGAAGGTAAATGGCGTTTCCGTGTGTGGCTCTGGCTCGCCAGAGCAGCGATGTCACGCTGGCCACGTGACCCGGAAGTGTCTCCGGACAGCGCTGGCCCCTGGCCTCTTGAGTGAGATGGGCGCACAACCCCAGAGTCTGTCAAGACTGGCCCGTACGGGCAGGGGTACCTTTACCTTTTACCTTAAGTTGATGCCTGTTTGAAACATTTATACTTATAATTATTAATGGTTTTAAAATAAAATCAGATCTCTTAATTCTGTCCTATCCTTTCATTTCAAAGTTAAATGTCTGTAACCCAGATAGGCTGAAAACTTAGAATAATAATTGAAGCTTTGTAGAAGCCATGCAACTTTGACAGCGAGCCGGGCGGATGAAGAGGGGTGGGGGTGGGCCGCCCTGGGTGCCATCTCTGAGGTGGTGACAAGTAACTCCGTGGGGGGGGGCTCACCCCACCACCCTGGGCGCGGCAGCGTGAGCCAATGCCATCGCGGCAACGCGTGTGGAGGATCCTCCGCTCACGGCTGCAGTGGCGGAGGAGGGATCCCACCGCCATCCATACGGTGCTCGAGCAGCGCCGTCGGCAAACCGCCCATGGTGCATGCACACCAGCACGACATACTGCGCCTGTGTGGCACCGATATGTACTGCACACACGCAGCGGTGCCACACATGCGCCATATGTACGGTGCATGCACATGTCCCGCCGGGCTGTTTGCCTGCCCCTGACACCCTGCACCGGGTGCCGGGTAGCCTTCCTTCACCCCTGACGGGTCTTAGAAGTGACCATATAGCAGAAAGTATACATTTGAGGTGTGAGTGTGTTTGGATTTTTTTGGATGTTTTGAGAACAAAGGGGTGCAGTTGGAACTGCGGTGCAAGCAATCTGGGCTTTGCTCCTTGCTCTGTTCCTTTGTATTGAATTATATTTTCAGGAATGTAAAGAGGACAATATCAGAGACATTTTGGTACCTAGAACCTGGATTTTGACAAGGATGCATAGGGAGTTCTGTTCTGTCCCTGATCCCAAGGGCCATCAGATGAGATAACCACATAGTAGAAGTTTCTCCCTATTAGTCGCCACACAGAAGCAGATGGTTCAGATGGTTTACTGTTGCGGAAGATAAGGCTCAGTAAAACAGTTCTGGATGCAGATATACAGTGGTACCTCGGATTAAGTACTTAATTCGTTCCAGAAGTCCATACTTAACCTGAAACTGTTCTTAACCTGAAGCACCACTTTAGCTAATGGGGCCTCCTCCTGCTGCTGCGCCGCCGGAGCACGATTTCTGTTCTCATCCTGAAGCAAAGTTCTTAACCTGAAGCAGTATTTCTGGGTTAGCGGAGGCTGTAACCTGAAGCGTATGTAACCTGAAGCATATTTAAACCGAGGTACCACTGTATACAGCTTGTAGACTTTTGCAGATACAGATATATACAGATACATACAAGCAGTGATTTTTTTCTTTAAAAATGTTTAGAGGTACTCTCATTTTCCTACTCATATTCAAATACTGTCCCTTAATGAGGCCAAACGTAGATTCACAAAACATTTAGGGGTATGCATCCCCCTACATCCCCCAGAAAAGGCACTGCATACAAGTACAAAGTATCTTTGTTGCTCTGAATAAGTTCAGCAATTCAAGACTTAACACTGGCAAGTAACACTGACTAGATAACAGACTAGCAGACAGACAAACTGCAGACTCACAGACTGACACACTACTGAACTGACATACATTAATCACAGATATAGTAGTGGCACTGGACCATTAGCATAGCAACTGACTTGGATGACCTTGCACCTTTGATTTGCTCATCCATGGGTGAGCAAATTAGGGGAATTAACCCCTTCTCATGTCCAGTCACTCCAACACAACTTTCACTGATGGGAGGGACCACGCATCTGTCAATCACCTGATGTCAATATGACATCAGATGATTTACAGGTGGGTGGTCCTGTCCACCTGTCAAAGTTGTCCCACCCAGATGGGGGAGAGAAAGATATGGCCCACAAGACCATAAAGGTTCCTCATCCCTGCTCTAGGTAATTGGTTCCATTGCCAAACTACTTCTTACCACCCAGACATTTCTTATAAAGTCAACTTAAACCCCATTAGAACTAGTCATAAGAACATAAGAAGAACCCTGCCAACTAAGGCTGAAGCTCCAACTAGTCCAATATACTGTTCTCACAGTGGAACAACCAGATGCCTATGGTAAGACCATAAGCAGGACCTGAGCATAACAGCACTCTCCCCACCTGCAATTCACAGCAGCTAGTATCAATGCCACATGCTCAAGCAGTCCCAACCAGCATGGCTTGCCCCACGTTCAGACTTTGTAGGGACACTCTTTTTGACTTGAATGCAAACATAAAGAAGAAATATTATGTGGCACAGTCTTCCCTGGACTTGTATTGCTTTGCTTCCTGTTGCAACATTGGGCTTTGGCTGAATTTGGATGAGTGGCAGCTGAAGGTGAAAAGTGATGTCCTGCCATTCATACCCTTCTAAGAACCCAGTGTCTTTCATTATCCCTCTGTTCTTAAATTGTTCATTTCTTGGAAGCTGATGGCCAAAATCTGAAACTGAAGAGATGAGGAGGGCCGTTAAAAAGAAGAAGAATGAAAGATGATTTATCCAAGAATTGACAATTCAATAGTTGGGCTTAGCAGAGATGAAATCCTCAGACTTCATTCAGACAGGCACATTAGAGGCTCACTGGCTCATGGAGTTATCAGATTACAAACTATCAGAATTATAGCCTATAAAGCAGGGTTTAAAGGGGCTTAGTAATTATGTGGCTCTATGCTCCCCAACCAGCAGATTGGAGTTGGGAAAAAGAGTGGGGCAGCTGATTTGGGGTGGAGAACCATTATTCTGCATTTGCCTCATGTAAAAGCTCAATCGTCACCAACAATTCCACCAGTGAAAGCAGGGAAAACACTGGTAAACACACATTGGGGCTGTGTACACACCATACAATTGAAGCACATGGCTTCCCACAAAGAATCCTGGGAACTGCAGTTTATCCCTCACAGAGCTACTATTTCTAGGACCCTTAAGAAACTACAGTTCCCAGAATGGGGGGGGGGGGAGAGTCGCTGCATGAGCCCCATCCCCTCTAGTCCACATCATAAGCAGATGTGTTCCGTTTGTAGCATTGTTGTCCCAGTGTTATCCCTTTTATATCTAAATTACTTCTTATTCTTCTTGTCAAGACCTCTAAAACCAATATAAAAAGTAATAGTGATAAAGGACAGCCATGTGTAATTTAATTATTCCATTTCTTATTTTTTTAAAAGTGCATGAGTACAAGTGCGCGCGCGCGCACACACACACACACACACACACACACACATGTAGGAGGAGGAGGCAGCTCTTCTGGGAGACAGAAAGCCTCACACAGCTGCAAGCTGAGTCCCGGCTGGGCCAGCAGCTGCTCCAAGCTTCTAGAGCATCAGAGTTCAACCATGATGGAGCTGGCACAGTCTCATAACAGTGAGGAAAGCTGGGAACTTGGCACATTGTCAGTCACTGCTTCATATTGGATGAAGGGAGCCAACCTAACCCAGAGTCCAGCTGTGCTATGGCTCAGCTTGCCGAGGGAGTCAATGCCACTGGTGCTTTGAGATTGTTCTTCCCACTCCACTGTAGCAGACACACCCGTAAGCAATGCACACCCTTGCTGATGGTCGCTACTTAGAAATCTTGCAGCCCCAGAGTGTATGGAGAAGACAAGCAAAGAAGAGGGTTAGAAATTAATTCCCATTGAAAGAATGCAAGAGATTTTTGCTCATTTCAGTCAAGGAAGGAGAGGGAATGTGTCCAACACACCAGAGGCCTTTAGCATCCCTGGAAACAGGGCTGACCTAAGACATTTTGACACCCGTGGTGTACCCCCAAATGGTATCCCCTCCTGCCAGGGAAGAAGGGGTGAGGGAAGAGCTACATCAGGAACCAGGAGTGGGGGAATTAAGATCCACATCAGGATCTGCTGCCCTTGTGAATCTTGCCACTTTGAGGCCATCACCTCATCTTGCTGGCCCTGCCAGGCTGGGGGAAAGGACAAGAAGGTTAATCAAGTACCTATCAGGCAACCCTCCCACACACAAAAATTGATAAGTGCTTTTGATTTCTCATTAGAGAAAGGGGCATTTGAGAGGATCCTGGCTTAGTGAAGCCTTCTCTAACCTGGTGCACCCCTGATGTTGTTGTACTACAATGCCCATCATCCCTGACTGCTAACTACGCTGGCTGGGACTGCTGGAAATTGGAGTCAAACAACTTTCAGAGGGCACCAGACACCAAGAAAGGGCTGACTTTGTGCTAGATCTGATGCCTTCATTGCTGGCAATCCAGGGTTCAATTTCCATAACTTTCACTTGAAAAGGATGTCAGCCAGCAGAGCTGGGAACAACCTCAGTCTGGGGTCCCAGAAAGTCACTGCCAGTCAGAGCAGGAAATGGTGAGTCACAGTTGTCTATTCCCTGGTAACTTCAAAGTATTAAATGAGTGCAGTGTGTATTTTATGAGTCACAAGAAACCTTGTTAGGCCAGATCTTAAATTATTAAATTACTGCACTGGTTGCATATCCATTTCTGGGCATAAGTAAATATGCTTTAATGGCTTGGGATCCGGATACTTTCAGGATCACTTTCTCCCACACAAACCTGCCCAAATTTACAATCAACACCATAATTACTCCTCCTCCTCTGAGTCCTCCACCTTTCCAAAATAGAGTGGGTGTTATTGGAAGGGGCTTGCTGGGCAGGTGCAGAGCTCAGGAGATCCCAGAGGGCAGCCCCTGCCATGCCCTCTCTATGGGTGAGAGGAGACCAGCAGCACCACCTATTTGCTGAGATGCTGTTGTAGAGGTGGCAGGGGCTGGGGCTACCGAGGGGGCAGCAGATCTGGCCTCCAAGGAGCACACCACAACCATCGCTGCCATCGCGGCAGTGGCAGCAGCAGTGGGCAATGCATTCCTTGGAGGCTTGACCTGCTGCCTCTGTGGATCTTGCTGCCCGAGGTGATCTGCTCACCTTGCCTAATGAGTGGGATGGCCCTGGCCTTGGCCTATCCAAGAGCAAACTTTGGGCTACCTCTTTCTCATGAATCCTGATGCTTCCCACTGAAATCTCCTTGCTTGGCGCATTGAAATCTGCCATAATAGCCCTATCCTGGTCTGGCAGTCAAGGCATTGTGATTTTTGTTTCTTTCCTGGTTCCGGTTTAACTGCAAGTGAAGTCGTTGCAGTTTGGATCTGGTTCAGGCCAATAAATGTCTAGTAACCAGGTTCAGCACCTGTGAAGAGGGAGAAGCAAGGGTTGTATATGTGTGTATTTAAAGCATATATCATAAAGACACCACAGTCATTCCAAAGGAATCAGAACTCTGGATAAGTACCTGAATCTCACACTGCCCTGAAATTGAGGTGGCATGCAACAATATGAAATGTAAATGCTTTTGACTATGCAATAGTGCAGAGGGAAAAGGCTGGCCTGGAATGGTGGGAACATATGAGATGCAACTGAGATCTTTCTCAGGGTCAGCCCCTGGCTGCTGTTTCTCTGCCCCATTACTCTTGGTTGGCCTCCCCTTCTAGCTGCCTGAGTCCCTTGTATGTGCACTGGGGTAAGCAAGCTGCCTGAGTTCACACACACACACCCCTTATGGGGATCAGGTAGATGCTTCTCCTGACTCCCCTTGGGCTCAGCACACTGGAAGTGGCAGCCACAGCCTCTCTCTCTCTCTCTCTCTCTCTCTCTCTCTCTCTCTCTCTCTCTCTCTCTCTCTCTCTCCTCCCTCTCCCTCTCCCACTCCCTCTCTCCCTCCATACACACGGCACTGGCAGAAGGCACTCAGCTGTGCTGGATACATGTGCAGCCAGAGAGACTGGATGTGCTGGAGAGTGCTGGGGAGACTTGCTGCTGTTGCCACTGCCCGGGGGATGCCAAGCTGCACTTTACAAGGGATTAGGCAACAGTGAAGAGGCCAAGGGAGGAGCTGGCACTAGTGGAGGAGGAAAATGCTGTTAATAACACTCCAGCTGGAGCCATAACCCAACAGGGAAAGCTGTAGGCAGAGGGGGCTTTAGGGGATTCTTCTATGGGTCAAAGAAAGAGGGATAATCTTTCCTTCTGTCTGTATCTGATTCTATTGATGTTGCCAATGTCCAAGATTTGGGAAATGTTAACTTTCACCTGTGAACACTGAGCATCCCAGATGATGGATGCTTCTGGAAATGGATGGCCATCTCTCTCTTCCCCTCCCCCTCCCGGCCCCATTTTGCAGGTGTGCAATTGCAAATGTTGAGAGATCTTTGAGGAACAGGTACAGCACAGCTGTAGAACATGCCTTTTACCAGCAAAAAGTCCCAGGTTGAATCCCTGGCATCACAGACTGCCCCACTCCTGTGGCCTAGAAAGAAGCGTTCTTAAATCACATGAGCCTTTTAGTTGAAACAAAATTCACCACTTTTATTTGGACAGAAGAGCCAATTCTGTTTTCTTTACAAAAGGATAAAATATATATACTTTAGTACAAAAAGACCCCCATGAAATAAACCCAACCATCATCACCCTCCTTGTCCTAGAAGCTGTTTATTAACAAGTTCCTTCAGAATACAATGGTTTTCTTGAAATTCTAATCTCTGCAGATAATTCCTCTACAGAAATGGAGGGCTCCTACTTGGTCATAAGTTCTCTAGCTAGAGGCTAGACAATGATGGAACAGGGTGTGGGCAGCCAACAGGAGCCACCCGCACCCCCCAAAAATACACCCCCTCAAACCCAGAAATTTGCTTTAAAATATAAAAATCCCCCCGGATGGGTATGTAGTCCCCCCAAAAGAGGACATGTCCAGGATTTCCTGGATGTATGGCAACTCTAACTCTGGCTTAACTTGAAAGGAAAACTAAACTGAATTGCATAGCCTTGGCAATTGTTATTGCTTATCTTTGGCTGCACCTGCGGCCAATAGTGACAATCCCCACAGAAGTCACCTCTCAAAGGGAACACAAACAGCATATACAGTATATAATTACTTGGTGAAACTGTGGGCTGGAGGCCCCCCATCCCCTGAAACAAAGTGGGGAGAGGAATAAGTTAAATAAATAAGAGCTAATAAATATCCATGGAGCAAAGGCACCATGAAATGAAGAGTGATCGAGAGATGTCTCCCAACATACACATTTATCCCCACAATTCTACACCTCCAACTAAAAATACTTTAAAGTCAATTCAATGAAGCAAGCAAGCAAACAAACAAACAAACAAACAAACAAACAAACCATAGGTCATTTAGCATGTTTCACATTTCATGTGAAATGAAAAAGGAAATAACTTAAAAGAATCTGGGTTAATAATAAATAATAGGGACACTTTAGACATGGCTTTTACTTGGGCGGCTGCCTTCTAGAGCAGGGGGTCACAAAGGAGCACAGTGGGTATCCTGTCCCTTTTGATGAGGCTGTGGGTTCCTTTTAATCTTCTTCAGCTGATCACAGGGCTCCAAGCAGAGATGCTAATATTATCTTCACATTTTATAGGAGGCAAATTTCAGTGACAACTTTTAGTGTTGGAAACCCTGGAGTTCCAAGGTAACTACCTAGAACAGTGTTCACATAGGATGCTCACAGACAGCAGTACTTACCGCAGTTGAGTTATATATAACTTTGGTAACACACAAATAAAAATGAATACCAGTATTCATATTGCTTAATAACCACTAGTAACAGGAAAGAAAAATCAGGGTGATGCTAATAAAATTGAAAAAAATACCTTGGCCATGCCACACTCCATATGTTGTTGGACAATAATGGCCACCATGCCATCTGGCATTGATGGGAATGGGAGTCCAACAACATCTGGAAAGCACCCAGGCGGGGAAGGTTGGCCAAAGCAGAGTGCTTTGATTGGGTAATCAGGGTTCCCCATACACTCTCCTGACTGGTCCTTCTTGAGCTCTGTCTTCCGACAAGAAGTTAGACGCCTGCTTTTCTTCTAACTTTGGACTTATCCAAACACATTTCCTCCACTCTTTCCGGGTACAGGACTGCGCTTTAAAGTCCCAGAGCTTTCCTTGCAAAAACCTGCTCTTTAGCATTTGACCAGAGCAAAGGGTTCTGGGTTTTTCCACAGATTGCTGTTTGCTCCAATTGTGCTTCCAAGAGTAGGTTTTCACAGGGAAAGCTCAGGAGCAAAAAAATCGGGTGCTTGGACACAGAGTTTTAAAGCATAGACTCTGCTGGAAAGAGAGGAAGAAAGGGAAGTGTGGATCACACACATGCTCAAGCAAGATTCCACCTGAGTCCCAAGACAGGCTCCACCTCATCTGTGACCTTTGCCTGGCTGGCATCCAGGAGTTTAAATTACATTAAATTAAATGTAAGTTCTGCAGTCACTGATCACGGCACATGCAATTTCATTGGAGAAGCGTTGCATTTAAATGGCTGGACTAAAATGAATAATAATAATGTCAACAGCAATGTGACATCAGCATTCTGAATAATACAGAGAGGCAGCCCTGCAAATTGGATTGGGCACTGGAACCTGAATTGTCCATGTATCGTGCATTAGCTGGGATATATAACAAAATACACCATTGTTTGTTGGCTAGCTGGAGAGAAGAGGACCTGGAAGCACGTATATCAAGTCCTCACAACCAGCTTTTAGACTTTTGAGTGTTCAGCTTAAAGATGGCAGTCAGTGGTAATGGGCTTCATTTGCTTTTGTGAAGTCCAGCAGTTTTTTATATCCCCACATTCTTATGCATGTTTATGCCTTGGTTATTGTAAGAAGAAAGGGTGGTAGAAGATCCAAGAACTGAGCCCTTTCTAGGGCACAAGCAAATGAGCCGGTTTTTTTAAAAAATGGTGGTGGGATGTGAGTCTCTTGCTTGACTGGAAAGATTGAAGATCCACCCATTGAGGTTTAGTTCAGTATTGTGAAAGAATGAATGACTACATTGTATCTTGCAACGGAAGTGATGCAGCTGGTCTGGACCGGAGAAGGCTAGCCTTCCATTTATTGCTGCTATACTGAAGTCATGAATTAGCAATGCCACATTGCACACACAGGCTAGGCAATGGAGGAGCTGGAGATAAATCAGTGTGATATTCATATTGAAAGTGAGACATTGCGCTTTAGGAGCATCCTTCCTATAAGGTGCACTGGTGATTGTGAGCTCCTATATGTGAATCCTCTTAGTGTATGAGAAGATGCTGGCTCATATGTGGCTGCTGCTGGAAGGAGCTACTGCCTTGTACATTTTCAGGAGTGTTGTTAGTCTTTCTTTCTCCCTACAGTTTCACCAAAGCCCCTTGGGAAGAAGCCTGAAGCCTGTATCATTTGCTTGATTCTCCTAGACACTATTTGGGATTTCAGATGGTTGAACATATGGGATTAAGATTTATGATTCAGGGGAGTGAGGCTGCTTCCCAAAACTGGAAAGTGTGGTTGCAGAGTCAAAATCAGAAACAGGGGCCTGTGACCTACAATCTGTTGTTGGACTCCAACCCCAGTCAGCCCCAGCTAGCATGGTCAATAGCATAGGAAGATAGGAGCTATAGGCCAAGCACATTTGGTCTAAAGCGATCATGACAGTCTGTAGCCGGGTTTGCCCCATGCGTGTGTTTTCATGGTGCTATGTATAATCCAGACTAAAGCTGTTGGGTTGGAAGAAGGATCTCTTAACTTTATTTCCCCATTAACAAAACCCTGTCGTTCCTAGTGGACAGGAAGCAGCAAGTGTTCTTCCTGTCCATCATGGTTTCACACTGGTTGTTTTTTTCACAGGGAGCAGGCAGAATCTCTGTGGTGTCTCCTTCCTGGGTATTGCTCTTTTCTGACTTCTGGGGAACTACAGACTGTCAAGAGAAATGGGAGTCTATAAATTCAGTGAACTTCGCCACTTTCTTTAGGGCTGGCATTGATTTTGTCTTACTACAAAAATCAAGGCCAAAATGGAGGTGCCTTCGGAAGTGAAACATCTGAAAGGCTGATCTAGGTGAGTCTAAAGAATTGTGATAAGTTTAATAAGCATAAAGCAGTGGGGGGGGAGGAATAGGTGTATCACACACCTCTGTTAGAGCTGGTGGTAAGTTTTGCACCAGGGCAGGGGCAACGGTCATAGATTTATATTTCCCTCCTCATAGGAATTTTATTGGGGAGCCATAAATCAAAAAGTGTTGCTGCACTTGTCTTGATTTCATTGTATTACCCACCCCCATCACCCTAAGGTCCCATGTAGATACTACTCTATCCCCTGCTGCAGTCTATTATTTAGAGCAAGCATGGGGAGCCTGTGCCCCTCTAATATCACTGGACTAAAACTCCTATCATCCTTGACCACTGGCCATGCTGTCTGAGGCTGAAGGAAACTGAACTCTAGCATCTGGATGGCCCTGGGTTCCCCATCCTTGATTGAGAGAGGTGAAAGGAAGGGGAAGAGAAAGGTCAGGAAGACAGATGCACTATGATAATAATACTTTGCCTTCCCATTTCCCAGGCTTTTGCATAAGCCCTACACCACACTTTTTATACCAGCTTTGTGCCTGGTTTCATGGCAGTGTGTTCTGCAGATTTGTGTGGAAGCACTGAACACTCAGTTTAGGGCAAAATGGCAAATCTAAATGTGAAGAAAGAGAAGACACAACAGTTTCTTTGCCTGTGGTGTGACTCTGACTCTAGTTTGCTTGGCAGAAATAACATTGGCTTAATCGGTCAGCTGCCTGCCTCTCCCCATTGCATTGAGTGGGCTTTCCAACTTTTATTTTATGTACTCATATTAATTTATATATTAACAATCCACCTTTTTTAAAAAAAGAAACTTTTTAACTGCATTTGCAAGGCTGTTTTGGGATCTGAATATGGTGGTGTAATGGTGATGTCATGGGTGATAGTTAATCAGCACCACCCACTGCCAGCTTCTGCTGCAAACATGCAGAGCCGTTTTCATTCCAGTGTTTGACCCTGGAAGGGGGGGATGTTTGTAGTGGATGCAATGAGGGTACTCCAAATCAGCTCCATTTTTAACTGTAAATGTTTTGTCTGCATCCTAAATGCAAAAACCATGAAGAAACTTGGAGCTGCACTTTAGGAATGGGGACCTGTCTGAAAGCCCATAAACCAACACAACTAAAATATATTTGTGCTCAGAGGAATGCGGTGTGACTGCCCATGAAACTAGTCTGATCATAGTAGAGCAAGTAAACTCCTTTTCACAGTATTAATTCTACTGATGTCACACCATCTCTACAAAGGATCGCATTCCTTTAATCCATGAGGGGATTCATCTTCTTGGGTTATTCACTGAATATTGCATTGAGCTGGGCCCCAACCACATGATGAGGATAGGAGTCATAGCTCATATCTATGGGGATATCATACCTGGGCACTGAGGTTGAGAAATGAGAGCTGTGCCCATGAGTGCTGCTCAAGCTAACAGATGGGTAGTGGGTCATGAAGCTGTATGATTTTTCCAGGTCTGGAGAACCATCTTGCTTTAGGGAGAAATTTCCACTGATGCTCAGGGGAGGTGTCAAGGGGCCCTCATATGCCGGAGATGTGCAGTCTTGGTGGTGGTTGCCAAAGGACGGATCCACAAGGCTTTTGAATGTGGGAGGCTTTAGGTGTACAAGGTGGGCCTCCATGTTTCCGTACGGTGGACTGGGCAGCCCAGGAGACTGGTAAGAAAAACTGTGGCTGGGCACAGCTGAGTCAGAGACAGGGCTTTTCTCCTCATGTTTCTCCAAGAACAGGGTTTGAGGTCCCAGCTGCAGGCAGCCAGCCACCAAGTTGCTGGTTGGTTGGGACAAACCTTTACATAGCATCTCGACAAAACCTTTCCCTTCTGGAGTCTGCCCACTTTCCAGAACCTCTGACAAAGCCCATATATAGTTCCTGGCAAGTCTGAGTGTCTCAATTTTGGACAACTTCTGTGTCTTGGAGTAGCAGGGCATCACCTGCCTAAGGTTATCCAGAGCATCATTGAGCCCATGCATCCGTGTTCGCTCCCGGGCATTAGCCTTCACCCGGCGGGCCCTGAACCTCTCCATTCTTGCCTTGGTCATCTTCTTCTTCTTTGGGCCCCTTCTTTTTGGCTTCCCACCATCTTCCTCCTCCTCCTCCTCCTCAATACTGTCATGCTCTTCATTAAGTCCAGCAAGTATCCCATAGGAGGCTTGCCTGCTATCTTCTTCCTTCATCTCATCTTGGGAGCTTAGGGCTTCATCTATCCATGGTTGAGATGATATGAGCTCGGCCATTTCTTTGGACTTGCTGTAGAGTTTGGTCATCCCTTGACCCTGGAAAAAACAGCAACCACAAATCCAAATGAATTCAGGAATGAGCAGGTCCACAAGATGATTTTATCATTTTATATAAAGAGGTATGACCCAGGAAATTATGTTCTACCATTCTGTTCTAGCCTGTGGTGCTTGTATGCAATGTCCGTCATACACAGTGCAGAACCATTGAAATTAGTGGACAGAAGTAACTTAGGTCAATTAATTTTAATGGGTATACTCTGAATAAAAATTTGATGGAGACAACCTTGTCTATTTAGCATATTGTGCAGCTTAACCCTGACCTTTCTCTAATCTTCCTATAGCTTTTTATCTGGAAGCAGGGGTTGGGAACCTGTCGCCTTCCAGATGTTATTGGACTCTCATCAGTATGCTCTCAGTGTGGCCTACAGTCAGGACTGGTGGCAGTTGTAGTCTCATAACATATGGAGGGCCACAGGCTCACCATCCCTGCCATAAACATAGACCTGCACAGCTTGCAAATGCACAAAACCAAAAGAAGCCCACTAGCCTGATGGGTGCTTCATACATCACCCCCTCGTGTTTTTTAACTTTTGGGTAGGAAGCAAAAGCAGAAGGTTTACAAGCCCTGGTGGGGAGACTGTACTGGCTGGTCATTGGCTGCACTGGTCTGAAACAGATGATCAGAATATTTCCTTTAGGGGTGAGAGAAGATTAAATCCACAATTATACCTTGTAACCTTGCAAGCAAATGAAAAAATGCCATAGGCCACATAACAGATTTGTATGGAAAAGCTAATTGGAGTTGTCACCAAATTTTACCAAAAATAAAATCAGATGCTAATTGGGGTGAGGGGCATCTTCATTCACAGAAACATCTGTAAGAACTTGGAGAGGAAGTTAAAATATATTAAATAATAAAATAGGAATCTCTCTGAGTTTTCATAATCTCAACACTCTGCTACTCTGAGCATAGTGAGAAGGTGGGATAAAAATCTATACCTAAAGGTCCTGATTCAACTAAAGTTAATAATCATTCCTGAAATAGAAGATGCAGTCGGACCTCGGGTTACAGATGCTTCAGGTTGCGTTTTTTTGGGTTACGGACCGCAGAAACCCAGAAGTACCGGAACGGGTTACTTCCGGGTTTCAGCGGTCACACATGCGCAGAAGCACTAAATTGCACTTTGCACATGCACAGAAGAGCCGAATCCCAACCCGCAAGTGCGCAGACGTGCCACTGTGGGTTGCGAATGTGCATCCTGCACAGATCATGTTCGCAACCCGAGCGTCCGCTGTACATAGAATCCAACAGAACAAATTAGTTGAGATTTAATTTAAACCCAGTTGTTTTTAATGGAACTTATTAAGTTTGGTTGGACATTTTTAGTGATGGATTCTTAGCTTCATAATTTATTTATCAGATGTCTGTCCTATCATCTATCTATCCATCTCTGTTGTTTGAATTTTGAGGCAGAATTTCACATTTCAAATACAGGGACCTACAACAAAATGTTGTGGTGCAGATTGATCCTACTCAGGGTAGGAGTCAGCCTCTGGTGAATAATGAATGCTACGAGAACACTACAGAGAAAGAACAGGAAAAAACAACAGCCTGGGTTTCATGATAATCAACTGCTTGTCAGCTTGACGTACTCATTTAATAAAGCTTAATGTGTAAGCAGCTTTGTTGAAAATGTGCCATCCAACTAATCGGTCAACTGGCCGCCGCCTCATCCAGTGTAGCAAATCCTACTTTTAATATGCCTGATGGGACTTGTATAATGGATTAAAGTGTTAATTGTTGTGCAAATGGGTAGTGTGTCCCATAGGCTCCAAGCAGACCCTAATTACGTTTTAGTAAGTAATTAGAATGTAGCAAACCTAGCCTTACCCTGGAACACATGTGGGCCAGATACTTGCATGCACCTGATCTGTCACAGTGGGAGGCCCTGCTCCTAGGGGTGCAGTGCAGTGTTGTGGGGCAAACATTGAACTAGCCCTGGGGAGATGCAGGTGCACAAGGCTTACTGGGTAAATATGGACCAGTCACTGTCTCTTGACAAGAGAGAACAACTTGGGATCCAGCGAGTGAATGCAGCTCCTTTGATGGCTCTCGGGAACTTCAATGAATGTCACCCTTTTTGCTGCCTACACAGAACTGAAAAACAAGCAAGGAGGCTAAAAAACCCTTAGTAAGTCACCGTACATGGCTAGTGTACTCTCTCTCGTTTGGTGGGTCACACAAGGTGTGCAAATCTGCAGGCTGCTGTTGAGTATGGTGGTGGTTGACCTGTTGGGTATAAGTGAGACTGCTCAGGCTTTGGCTGCAAGCTAAACCCTGGGCTGGGTTGTGGTGGGGGCTTAACAGAGCAGGAGGGTCAGCATCACATCTACAGCCCTGCTGCTCATACTGTCCAGGGTAGAAGGCATCAGAGGGAGGGGCAGGCAAATTGCTGTGCTGACCTGAAGCTGGTGCAGTGACTGGGCCTGGGCTGGGCCCGCTGCTGTCACACCCGGGTGAGGGAAATGTCCTTCAGATATGCCTTGAACTGACACACACTACTCTGTCTGAGCTTAAGGACAACTTCTGTTTCCTTCTGCCATTGCCATATAGCTTTGTGAAATGATCTAGAAATGATGAAAGTTTAAATCTCAATGATCTTTGGATGAGCTGAAAGTGTAGGCTCCCACTCTCTCACAAAAATTGTCATTGGCAGGCCGGTGAGTGGGGGGTCCTCTAGCACTTTTTTCAGAATTACATGTGAAAGGGCTACAAAAGTGTTTAGTTGTTAGAATGATCCCTGGTTGGCTAGAATTTCTTATATATAGCTGTCATTGCCCTCATTCAAAATGGCTCCCTTTCCATTGTGACACCACCAGCAAAATAATATAGGTAATGCTGTGTAGTGACATCATCACATCCAGTTATGTGATCCAGGATTGACTGAGATTCCTTGAGAAGAAAGGAAATAGGAGGAAAATGGTATTGGAAGCAACACCACAAGGGATACTAGTGATTGTGACAAACAGCTGTGAACAGGCACAACAAATTGTAGGACTAAAATACAACTTTAAAGGTAAAAAACAAATGACTAGATCTTTCAGCTCAGCTCTAAAATATCCACCATTTTAACTGAGAACAGAGCAAGACACAATGACCAGGTTGGTTGCAACTCATGACAAAAATATATTTCTAAATATATTTGGCAAGTGGGAAAATCAAGAATAAAATATAAAATATTTATGGATGCAAAAGAAAGAGGAGATTTTCCCCTGCCAGATATGAGACCATAGTATGAGGCATCCTGTCTTTGTTGGTTGAAGGAATGGATGACGTTAGAGAATTCACATATTCTAGACTTAGAAGATCACGACAATATTTTTGGTTGGCACACTTATTTATGGTATGAAAAGGTGAAAGTTCATAAAAGATTTACAAATCATATAATTAGGAAAAAATTGTATAGGATAAATCCAAGAATTTATTAAAAACACCACTTTGGTTCTCATCATTGAAAGCTATAGTGGTAAAGAAAAATAATATGATAGAAGGGTAGAGAACTTACAGAAATTTATTAAAACAAGAGGGAAGAGAGTATAAATTAAAATAATTTAAGGAATTATAAGGAAAGTTACCAGCATTGAAAGTTTGAATGAAGAATTTAAGAAAGATAGGATACGAGGGTTTTGGGAACAAATATCACAATTGGAGAGAGACCTGATGGAATGGAATGTAAAAGTGCTGTCTAAAATATTATTGGAATGGCAGACAAAAGATGAGCAAGTAAAATCCTCAATGATACATTGGGAATAGATATTGGGCATAATATAGACATGGAAGCATGGGAACGATTGTGGAATATGGATATAAAATTTACAACATGTTATGGTCTAAGAGAAAAATATATGAAAATGATATATCAATGGTATCTAACACAGTACACTGGCAAAAAATGTATAAATCTAAATCAAGTGTTGGAAATGTAAAGAGAAAGAAAGTACTTTTTATCATCTGTGATGGTCTTGTAGTAAGGTTAAAGCTTACTGGAAAATGATACATAATGAAATGAAAGGGATGTTTAAAATAATGTTTGTAAAAAAAACCCAGAAGCTTTCCTTTTGGGAATTATAGGGACAGAACTACCCAAACTGTATAGAAACTTATTTATGTATGCAACTACAGCGGCAAGAATGTTGCTCACCCAAAAATGGAAAGAAGCAGAAGTCCTAGCAAAGGAAGAATGGATACAAAAACTTATGGAATATGCAGAAATGGCGAAACTTACCAGAGGAGTAAGAAATCAAGATAAACTTTTTATAAAAGAATGGAAATGGTTTATTGAATATTTATAGATAAGAACATTGGCAGGCTTATTGTAATAACATGCAGTTTTACAGGAGTATATATTTAAAGTAGATGAATAAATGAGCAAATTAAGTTAATTTGGATATGCAGAAGATATTAAAGTAAATTTTAGGAACTGCAGAAAGAGGGGAAAGGATGTCAAGTTTTGAAATGTTAAAATAATTGTAAAATTAGTGAAATTATAAATCTGGAAAGTATCATTTTTAATGATGATGATGACGATGATGATGACACAATGACCAGGATTCAAATAGCCATGCTACATTAGCCCAGTAGGATGCTTGACTACTTGCAATGAACAGCAAAACTCTGTGATGTATCACAAAGTGGTTATCAAAGTCCCCTCAATTTCAGAAGTGATTTACTGCATAGCACGAGAGGATGCTTTTTGACAAACATAAACTCAAATCCTCCTTGATTACGTGATTCTTTGGATTCAGCCAAATGGGTCACAATTTATGCGCATACAGATTTAAGAATAGCATTAAGAGAAATAGAAAGAAACTCTGCTAACTTAACATCTGCTAACCTGAATCTGCTTGGAGTAAAAATGTGCATTCTCTTAGTCTCTCTCCCGCACATACAATTCCCATTTATAAATTTTATTTTATAAAGTTTAGGGCTTATGAAAGTGCAAAATAATTTTATTTGACAGGGTAAAACTTTATGCTGTTGCTTCAAAATTCAACACAATTAAATAAGCATTTCTATTTTTTAATAACCTTCTTTACTGAATTTAAAAAACCAAATTTGAACAAGCAACAAATGTATTAGGTTTCTTTTAAGATTAAAACCCACTGCAAATTCTTGCTAAATTTCAAATGTGAACCAAATGTCATCCCATTTATATAGAAAATATAGTTATGCAATTGGTTATTCATGTGCATTTTATTATTATTATTACTATTATTAATTATTATTATTATTATTATTATTATGAAAACAACCCAATAATTAGGATCTGCTTTCAGATAGGGACTGTACTAGATAATATTCAAGGTACTTCCTGATTTCTCAATAACATGTACCTAAAAGTTTGTGTCTGGAATTCTGGGCCATTCTGCACATTATGGTGACATTTATCACATGCTTTGCCGATAAAATATTGTTGATTAGGGCTTGGTCTTCCACCCCTACCCTGCTGCCCCACTAGGATTAGACCCTGCAAGAAATATATTGATGGAGCAAATCTGTCCAGGTGAAAGAACCCTTGCGAGAAAGAACCCTACCCCTGGTATGATTCCTCTCTCTTCCCAAAGCAATGGGATGGAAGGGTTGGCTAACATCTGGTTAATATTCCTCGACAAGCTGTCTCTCAATGCACTTGGGGAAGTCTCGGGTAAAGCGGAGCCAGAAGGGGCACAGCCAAGGGGCACAGAAAAAAAAGATAATGTTTCCGCATTTGAAATAGCCATGGGGGCACCAGATATCTGGTTCCGGCTGCATACACACCATACATTGGAAGCCCCCCCCCCAAGAATCCTGAGTACTGTAGTTTGTTAAGGGTGCAGGAAATTGTGGCTCTAGGGGAGTAAAATACAGTTCCCAGGATTCTTTGAGGTTAAAAATGTGCTTTAAATGTATGGTGTGTATACATCCATATTCTACATTAGTTTTTCTTTTTATAGATCATAATAGGACCTTCCACACACATACACACACTTATATGTATCATTGTTCCACACATTTCATTTATTCTTATCGGCTTCCAAATAAATGGGGCATGTTTGGCTTACTAAACAGAGCAAGGGACCACACAGAGTGGCTGGGGCAACCCAGCCAGATGGGCAGGATATAATAATAATAATAATAATAATAATAATAATAATAATAATAATAATAATAATAATAATACAGTTGCCAAAAATATACAGGAAGAGGAAAGACAAATGTCAAAGATGTAAAATGACTTGTCCTCCTAAGGCAAACCATTGCTCCATCTATCCCAGTATTACTGACTGATAGCTGCTGTCCAAAGTTTTAGCAAGTGGTACTGGGACCTGAAGCTAGGACTTTCAGTGTGCAAAGCCTGATTTCTGTTGCAGAGGTATAGCTATTCTCCAGTGCTTAGAAGCAAAAGCAATGGATTCATGAATTTGCAATAAATTTAAGCAGGATGGGAGGGGCTCTTTAGAGGGATGGAATGGAATAACAAGCTGCTCATGGAACAAACAAGATGCTTTACCTCTCAAAGGGAGATTGCAAATATATATGTCAGCGCAACTGCAATGCATGGAGCTGTACATTAATCAGTGTTAGACTTATAATTTGCCTAACACTTATTGTGGGTTACATTACGTTTTCACACATGTCTTCAAAACAAGCTTTCAAAGGAAAGCATCAGAATTTGTAGTTTTAGGGATGACCATAACAGCAGCTTCCCCAAAGTCCCCCAGTAAAGGTCATGAGTTGGGATATGAATCTAAATTCCCACAGAATGAATTCCAGAGCTTTCTAATGGGTCACTAGCTCTGGCTTAGATAAACAGTCCTAAACTGTTCACACCCTCCGCTTCCCATGGATGAATTAATCTCAAATTCCAAATCATCAAGTCTATGTAGAGAACTATTAATACAAATCAGAACCACCTGTTCTACACTTGTATCACATACATAAAAAGTCACACCTTTTGTCCAGGAATGATACATTTCCTTCTGTTCTCATAGATTCTCATTCAGATTTAATTGCACATTCTTTCCACTCACCCACAAGCACTGAAAAACATGCAGAAACTCACTCATCTATCGTTGTTAATCACCTTGACTGTGCATTAATGCCCAAGCAGACAACCAAAATACAGTGTGAGCATTCTCTCACCTCCAGGTAGTTTGACTATCTGTACTACCTTACCACATATTAGATGTAGGTGCATGGTTAGAATCTGTGGTTCAAACAGCCACCAGTTCCCACCCCTAAATGGTGCGCACTGAACTGAAAATGTGCCGAGGGAGGTAAATAATATGTACAAAGTGATTTTAATTATGTACCTTGTAGACTGGAAGACAGCTCAAGCATAATCTTGGGGTAATGCTCAAACTGATTAATTACGCTTTCCTGAACTCTTAACCCTATTTCGTACCGATAATTAACATGAATAAAGACTTTAATCACACCTGGCTTACACAAACTTACTTTTGCACGTGGAATTGAGGGTTCTAGATGGGAACAAATTTGTGAGTTCAGATTCAGACCTGTAGGCCGTAACTTAAGGAAAAGAACATACAATTTCAGTTTGCACCACCCTTTTAGTCAGAAGGAAATGCCTTTAAAAAAAAACAAAAAAGCAGTCTTTAGCAAATGACTCCCAGCCCCTCTTACCGTGCTAAAGGGTAGCCTTTTGACCACCTCCCGCTTGCTCCTTGTTGACAACAGAAGCCAACAAAAGTTTCTTGAGTGTTCAGTGTTCCTCGAACATTCTTCCACAGCGGTAGGACCTTTCAGCACCAGAGGCCGGGGACAGCTCCCTCACCTCCACTATAGGAAAAGAGCCTCTGTCTTTAGTCCCGGGTTGCCTTCGAGCCTTTCCCGGTCTCTCTTTTCTCCCGCCCACTGGCGCAGGCTGGCGCTAGAAAACACAAAATAACAGGCTCCCCTCTGGGTCACGGCTGTCGACCCTATGCCTCTCTGTTCGCTGGGTTTTCAGCGCGGTCTCGGCACTTAGTGGAGGTTCAGGAACTTTCTTCTGCTGCTTCCTCTTCCAGAACCACAAGTTCTCCGGGCAGCTCCTCCTCTTGCTTCTGGAGAACTCCTCGGGATCCCGACACTTTTGAAAAGCTTTCTGGTGTTGGCGATTTCCGCTTGACTGGAACCTCCGGGAGCTCCTCCCACTTGGGGTAGAGAAAAGAGAGCGCAAAGCAGCAAGGACGCCTGCACTGGACGTCTGCAAGGAAAGTTTTCTAGTCTGCTTCCTTTCCCTCCCTTTAGTTTCTGGAAGCCCAGCCAGCGCTGAATTTCTGAAATAAGAGGTTTAGCATCCCACCTCCCAAAAAGCTACAGAGCTTGACATCAAAGCACCTGCCTTCCCATCTCTGCCATCTCAGATGCAGGGCAGAAGTAGCTGTGGCTTCTTAGGGCATGTGTGCGCATGAAGAGAAAACCTGCACATGTTCCGAGGCCGTTATGTAGATATATTGTGGAGTTAAAGCTTTCTTTCACACCCTTGCTCAGATTAAGCCTTGTTAGCAGAGGGGGAGGAAGGACGATGCTAACACCACTTAAGGCATTTAAAATCCTACTAGGTGGGAAATGATGTTTAGTTTCTAAAATGAGAGGGGATGCCTTGTAAGCCCTGACTGCTGTGGACATTTTATTGCAGCCATTCAGCGCTGAGGACTCTGTACCTGAACACAAGAAGGGCCCTGCTGGATCAGACCAAAGGCACTTCTAGTTTCCCAAAGTGGTTATCCATATGTCTGGAAAGTCTTCAAGAAGGACCACTTGTCATTCCCCGCAAGTGGCAACCAGGGGCATATTGCCTCTGGCTCTGGAGGTAATATATAGCAGTCATTACTAGGAGACATTGATTGCCTTACTTCCATGCTCATCCATGCTCAAATGTAGAAACTTTACCATTATTTCATGCCTAAGAAGGCCAAGCTCAGCTACCAGGGGACAGGCAAAGCCCCAGTGAGCCTTGTCTCAAATTAAGTCCTGCTGTGACAAGGCTAAATGTCATGTTTGGCATGAAACCTATCTTGTCTTATATGCATGCATGCTCACACGTGTTGGTAGTTTCCTAGAGTATGTGATGATAAATGCAAACAGATGACAAAAAACTAAAATTAAATTGATAAAAATACAAAATGTTAAAAATTCCACTCACTTCTGTTCAGAAGAGTGTCTCATGTTCACCCACCTCTATCCAGTTCTAAATACAGGTAAGTAGCTGTGTTAGTCTGACACAGTTGAAATATATATTTAAAAAAATTTAAAATGTCCAGTAGCACCTTAGAGAGCAACTAAGTTTGATCTTGGTATAAACTTTTGTGTGTATCTGAAGAAGTGTGCATGCACATGAAAGCTTATACCAAGAACAAACTTAGTTGGTCTCTAAGGTGCTACTGGACAATTTTTAAAAAAATTTATACAGTTCTAAATATTTAGTCTTGCTTACCAAAGTTTAACTTTTCAGTGTGTGTGTGCATGAACACCCACACAGCAAGAATATACCATAAGAGAGGTTGGGCAATAGATTTATTCACTGGCTTTAATTGCATAGGGAGATTTACTGCATTTTCATCCTAATTACCGTATCTTAATTTGTTAAGAGCTTCCTGAAACATCAACTTGAAGACCATTACATGTTTCAGGTGGATGTTCACCATGTCCTGCACCAACACCAGCTATTACGCTTCTCTCTCTCTTCCTCACCTCTTGTGAACATGCAGAATAATAGGGATAGAGTTGGCAGGGGTCTTACAGTATAGGTCGTTACCATTGAAGAGTTTCCTCTATTCAGCTAAAATCAAACACCAGGCACTTGTGACTTAAACCCATTAATCTCTTCCTGTCCTCTGGGGCAGAACTTTTTTTTGTTATGGCAGAAGCAGGAACACTAGAGATGTGAAGTCCCCCCGCCCCAAGCACTAGAAATATTACCTCTGCCTGGGACTTCCGGGGTGGCGCCTCCCTCTGAACTGGAGGGACCAGCTCCGCACGAAACGGGTCGTATCCGCTACGGCGAAGCGGGGACCCTTTCAAAAATCACAGGTGGATGAAGCCTGTGACCATGGGACTCGGCGGGCACCTTTAGTGCCCCCCAACCCGCTAAGGAACCCACCAACGGGCTCCGAAGTGAAGAGGGGGAAGTGGTGCGGTGCTGAGAGTCATTGGCTATTTCCGTGGAGCGAAGCCGCATAGCTGTTGCCGGTGAGCACTGCCTTTTTCCTGGAACAATTGGGACTTTAAAACAACAACCCTTGAGTAGTGCGGAAATTGGATTCTTTAAATATCTTTAAATTCGGCACTGATCGGGGAAGGTCCAAACAGGAAGTCTGCCTCCCCTTTCTGTAAATATTCTAAAGCAAAGAACCTCCAACTAAGGTCGTGGAGAGCTTTATTTTTTGCAAAAGATTTTAATTCTGCTGATTGAGATTACAAGAAAATTTATTTGGAAGCAGGGGAACCTGTGGGAGAAGAACTAAATTTAAAAATTGATGTGCCACCCCCCCCGGACCCGGGAGTGGTCTGTGAGAGCCGGTTGATGAGCAATTGAACAATTTGACAGCTGTCAAGTTAGCTGTCAAGATACAAAAAGAGGACTTTGTCTCTGCTGCTTATATTGGTTACAAGTTTATGTTTTCAAAGAAGGAAGGACTGCTACAATTTAACGTATGGAACTTTTGGTTTTGTGCTGAAAGGAGTAAAAAGAAACTTAAATCCCCCTAGAGGGAGTCTTGGGACATTGCATTAAGAACCAGCTGAGAAATTGTTTTTTAACCTTGATATGCTTAAGAATGGCAGTTGGTAAGGAAATCCAGTCTGAACTGAACAGGACTTTCTTTCTCTTGGGAAAGCTGCAAGGTCAAATAGGTGTTTTGACTACAAATGTTACAACTTTGGGCACAAGAGCTAGTACTAGCAATGAACTTGATAAGAACTTGGTACAGGAATTCTACTTAACTGAACAAACAGAGAAAATTGAGAAGGAGAATAATGTTGCCTTTGAAGAGAAAAAAGTGGGGGACTCAACCCTGCAGATGCAAAAGGTGAGCTGCAACTTCAGGCCTGACATGATGGTAACAAGAAGAAACAAATTTCTGAAAATGGAAGCCTGGCCTGAATTGGAAAATGCAAGATGGAGAGACCTCCTTATCTGGAGATCATTTGACCCTTGGATTATAAATTTGATTCAGCTGGAAGTTGGAGCTATGGGGACATTTGGAATTCAAAGGAGAATGAAACAAGATGTGGAATACCCTATAGGTCTTATCTTCAAGTACGTAGGCCTGGTTGGAAGAAACGTGGATGCTGCAGGGCGGGAGTCTCCCTGAGATTTGGTCTTGAATATTAAAGACTATCAAAAAGACTGGCAGAGGAGCTATGAGAGAGATTTAAGAGCCTCGGGTTGATGGTCTTATTTTGAGATTTGTTGGAGGCTTAAACCGGGAAGGGGGATGGGTGGAATGAAAAATGGGAATTTAAAGTGTACATAATATAAGTTGCTTTTTTGTTTTATTTTTTGTCTTACTTTTAGGAGAATTGGAAATTCGTGGAAGGGAATTTTCTTTCGACCTTAGGGAAATGTTTTAAGAACAAGTACCATTATATAGGTTTGGATGAGAGTTAAGTTTGGATAAAGTAAAAAAGTGGTTTTCAAAAATATGGCAAAATTAAGGTTTTTGTTGATAAGATGTTTGAGAAAGGAATTGGATAAGGATTTGCTGAACCAACAATTTGAATTGGAATACAAAAAAGGGAGGAGGTCTGGGAAATATGTTAATGAAAAATAAGTAACGGAAATTTTATGTGTTTTTAATCATTTTTATTTTTGTATGTATGTTATTTTTTCTTTTTTTCTTTTTTTGTATGTATGTTATTTTTCTTTTTTTCTCTTTGATTTTTATTACATTACTATTGGAAACTTTAATAAATATTCTTTTAAAAAAAGAAATATTACCTCTGCCTTCCTCACTAGCATGATCCACACCATTTCAAACCTTTTGTAATAATCCATGAGGACTAGAAACCTTGCAGTTTTTTTAACAGTGGAAGTTGAGGCAATAATTATAAATGACAGAAAATGCTTAGCAACTGCTGAAAAGAAGACCCCACATCTCTTCATCCACCTTTCCCTGCTAACATTTATCTTGCCATTGTGTCATTGATTTCCCTGGCAGACAAAGAAGCGCAACAGGTATAAACAACCAAAATAACATGACTTCATATATTTTGCCTTATGAAATAGGGCAGAGAGGAGGAGACGCAGAATTGTCACTCTCAACAGCATCCATGATGGTCGCCGTCTTAAGCAGACTTACTTATGAGGACAGGTGTCAGAGCTGCCTCCAGGTCCCAGCTCACAGAGGACCAACGCTAGCCGGTAGTAATGTACAAAAGTCTTTATTGAGGTTCAGTTTCCATTTACAAGCCGCAGCGTGCAGCCCTACGTCTAGACACTAGATCGGCGAAGCCCTGTCTGAGTCTCCACCCCCTGTACACCAGTTTAAGACTCTAGCCTTACTCCACCTTTTCCGTTGCTCCTTTCTCCTCTGGGTCCTTCTGCCCCCCGGTGTCTCCTCCTTCCTGGACTCTTCTGACGCTGACCCCCCTGACTCCTGTCCCTCCTTTCAGCGGGCTTTAGGACCTGGCTCTCTATCCGGGCTACCCACTGTGCCGCTCGCCTGTACATTTGAACTTGGCGCGCGCACCCATCTTCCAACCTTCCTCTCGACCGTTTCCTCTCTTTCCGATGGAGGCGTGACCAATCCTGACTCATCTCCTCCCGCTGGCGGTGAGCAGCCAGATCCCGATACCTGGGACTCCTCCCCCCTACTGCTCTTTGGTGGGGAAGCTGGTCCCGATTTCCAGCTGCTGCTCTCTGAGTCCCCTCTGGCCCCTTCTTCCTGGGGTGTCCCCCTTGCTCTGACCCTGGGAGCCCCTCTCTGTGAGTCTTCCGATTCGCTGGAAAGACTCAGAGACCTCGGACCACTGTCATCGCTTAGGTTTCCTTCGGATTCCTCCCCCTCGCTCTCCGTTTCCTCCCTTTCCTGTGCCTCTGCTCCTGAGCCCCTGACAACAGGAATGAGGAAACTTTGGCCCTTCAGATGTTCCTGGCTGAGGCTGATGGGAGTTGGAGTCCAGGATCATCTGGAGGACCCCATCCCTGTACTAGGAAGTAAGCCACAACGGGACTTACTTCTGATTAAACAACATGCTCAGAATTGCACTGAAGGGTGAGAATGAAGTCTATTTTGCCACGGCTGGCTCTCTGCTGAACATCCTTGCAACGGGGCAGCAGAAAGGTGGGATGGGAGCAGCTGACTTGCCATTGCCATTAACTCTCCCTTTTCTGTTATTAGTAGCACCAGCCAGATTCACCAGGCTCCCTGCTGAATGTAATTACTGTACTGGTTTGAGCTCCTAAGAGGGTCTATATGGCATGTGCTTCTCTCTCCCACATGCCAACACCAGGCACACTCAATTCAAGTTATCATCATCTCACACAGAGCTTGCCCTCTTGGAGTCTGGGATTATCAGGACTACTAATTAATTCATTAGCTGATGGGTGGTGTTATGTCCTCTTCATCTCCAGACTGGGATGCTCAGGGAGGGAAGTGTGTGTGTGTGTGTGTGTGTGTGTGTGTGTGTAGCAGAGAACAGATTGCGGCCCATCAATCTGCCTGTTGAGGCACTCGCTTTGCTTGTGCCACTTCCCCCTCCACCAGCAGATGGTTCCAACAGGTTCAGAGGGTGCCTTTCCTTTGGCAGGAGACAAAAGCAAGAGAGGCAGCAGCCAATGAGAAAACGCTGGCAGTTGGAGGGGTGCATGAATACAAATATTCCTGCTTGTGTGTTTCCCGGATGGGGCATGCAAAGGAGCAAGGATTTGAACTCACAGAATGAGAAGCCCTCATGTCTGCACGAGTGACCCCTGATGAACCCAGCAGAGAGCGGCCAGCCCATTGTTTCCCCTTCAAAGCAGAGCTTGAGGAGCCCACGTGCCAAGGGGCTAATCCTATTGTCAAGAGGCCCCACATCTGTCAGACTTAATGGGGGGAATCTCCTCTCCCTTAGTCCCTCTCTGGCCAGGAAGCTCGCAGTCAAGGCGCTCTCTTTTCCTGTGGGACCAGGACCCTCCCTGCAGACAGAAAACAGAGTATCAGGGAAAAGTCTATGCTCAGCTATATGCCCTGCAATGCTGATTTTCTGTGTAAAGCATCCTTCCCACAAATGGGATACATTCAAACAGGCAACACAGCCTGCTTTAATACTCCCCATGCAGCTGCAGGGGGGGGGTGTTTTCCCATCATAGCCAGCATGATTGGTCCTCTCTCGTGTGGAGGAGCTCTATGTGCATATCTAAGCATGTACATAAAGCCCCAAGTATTTATTACTATTTTTTATTATTACATAGCTTGCTTCCAGGGACCTCAAGGTGAAGTTCATGGTTCTTCCGCTCCTTAGTTATTTATTTAATTATCAATCTCCTTCCACACACATGGCTCAAAATTATGGACAAACTGCACCAAAAACCACTCAAAAACAACACAGAAAATAACAACATGGCTGAGTGCAGATTTGAATCCTGGACTCCCAGGTCCCAATTTGACACTCTAACCACTTTATTGGGTCCTCCCTTAACATACCAGCCAGCTTTCCTTTAAAAGCTTTTAACAAATGTGTGCATAGGGCTCTGCCATGCTATTTCCCCGGTCCTTGCATTACTTTGCTGCTGTCTCTGCTGCTCTCTCAGGGTCTGGCAGTTAATCTCAGGCGAAAGAGCTTCACCGCAGGCCAGGACCAGGTACTGCAGTATGTTTCCATCTGGGTAACTGTGCAGTTTGCAGTCTCTGTCCCTTCCTGGTGGCAGTCATGAGTGATGAAGATGGGGGAGAACAAAAATATAAAATGTCTTAGAGCTCTGTATGGCTGGGGATTCTGTTTCCCATATGTACCTACTACCTTTAGAAAGTATTGTATCACACAAAGCAACCAAGCCACAAAACTGTTGTCTATCAAGATGATCCTCTTCCAGCAAACACTCAACCCACCAAACTCCACAGTTTTCCATTTTTCTTTTTCATAGAATCATAGAGTTGGAAGAGACCACAAGGGCCATCGAGTCCAACCCCCTGCCAAGCAGGAAACACCATCAGAGCACTCCTGACATATGGTTGTCAAGCCTCTGCTTAAAGACCTCCAAAGAAGGAGACTCCTTGGCAGCAAATTCCACTGTCGAACAGCTCTTACTGTCAGGAAGTTCTTCCTAATGTTTAGGTGGAATCTTCTTTCTTGTAGTTTGGATCCATTGCTCCGTGTCCGCTTCTCTGGAGCAGCAGAAAACAACCTTTCTCCCTCCTCTATGTGACATCCTTTTATATATTTGAACATGGCTATCATATCACCCCTTAACCTCCTCTTCTCCAGGCTAAACATGCCCAGCTCCCTTAGCCATTCCTCATAAGGTATCGTTTCCAGGCCTTTGACCATTTCGGTTGCCCTCCTCTGGACATGTTCCAGTTTGTCAGTGTCCTTCTTGAACTGTGGTGCCCAGAACTGGACACAGTACTCCAGGTGAGGTCTGACCAGAGCAGAATACAGTGGCACTATTACTTCCCTTGATCTAGATGCTATACTCCTATTGATGCAGCCCAGAATTGCATTGGCTTTTTTAGCTGTCGCGTCACACTGTTGGCTCATGTCAAGTTTGTGGTCAACCAAGACTCCTAGATCCTTCTCACATGTACTGCTCTCAAGCCAGGTGTCACCCATCTTGTATTTGTGCCTCTCATTATTTTTGCCCAAGTGCAATGCCCAGCTCCCTTAGCCGTTCCTCATAAGTCATCGTAGGACCAGATCTAAAATGGCTGTTCCTCTTGTTGCTTCTCCCACTTTCTGGACAATGAAGTTGTCTGCAAGGCCAGTGAGGAATCTGTTTGACCTTATGCTCTTGGCTGAGTTTGACATCCAACAAATATCCGGGTAATTGAAGTCCCCCATTACTACTATCTTCCTTCCTTTTGCATGCTTGGCCATCTGTTCCAGGAAGGCATCATCTATGTCCTCCGTTTGGCTTGGGGATCTATAGTAAACTCCCACAGTGAGATCGCTGTTATTCTTCTCTCCCTTAATTTTGACCCAAATGCTCTCATTTTGGCTTTGAGGTTCTAAATCTTGGATCTCTTCACAGGTATACACATCCCTGACATATAACGCTACTCCTCCTCCTTTCTTGTCTGGTCTGTTTCTCTGAAATAGATTGTATCCCTCCATTATTACATTCCAATCGTGGGACTTATCCCACCAGGTTTCAGTGATGCCTATTATGTCACATTTAGTTTGCTGTACCAAGAGCTCAAGCTCATCTTGTTTATTTCCCATGCTTTGTGCATTAGTGTACAGACATTGAAGTCCATTAATCATTCCCCCGTGTCTCTTATTTAAGGATTTTTTCTCCCACCACTAGGTCTGCGTGCTGTTTGCTCCATTTGGTCTATGACATTTGGATGATCATCTTCATCAATTGATAGACTCCTACCTTCAGGAGCACTGTCTCCCTCCCCCACATTAGTCAGTTTAAAGCCCTCCTGATGAGGTTTCTGAGATTTTTGGCAAAAACATTCCTCCCAACCATTGTGAGGTGCAGCCCATCGCTTGCCAGAAGTCCATCTTCAAGAAACTGCAGTCCGTGATCTAAGAATCCAAACCGTTCCTGTTTACACCATTTGCGAAGCCAGCTGTTCACTTCCACTATTTTTCCCTCTCTCCCTTGGCCACGTCGTTCAACTGGGAGGACAGATGAGATGACAATTTGTGCATTTAATTGCTTCAATTTCCTGCCCAGAGCCTCGTCGTCTCTTTTGATCTTCTGGAGGCTATTGCTTGCAGTGTCATTGGTTCCCACATGAACCAAGAGGAAGGGGTATTTGTCAGTGGGTTTTATGATTCCTTGCAGTCATTCAGTTACATCTTGGATCTTAGCCCCGGGGAGACAGCACACTTCCCGAGACATCTTGCCACATCTGTGGATCACTGCTTCTGTTCCCCTCAGTAGGGAATCCCCTATCACCACTACATGCCTCCTCTTAGGTTTGGTCGGGGTTCTTCCGTGAGCTGTCCATTCCAAAGTCGCCTGCACATTCCCTGAGGACTGACTTTGCTGCTCGTCTTCATATACCTGATCGACTGTAATGAGGGAGAGATCCTGAAAAGGAGTCTGCTCTTCGTCTTCCATGCTAGGGGAGAGGACCTCAAAGCGATTGTGTATTTCTAAACAATCAGAGCGGACTCTGGGCCTCCTACTTCTTTGAGTCACGTTTCTCCATATATCTGGCTCCTGTGTTGGTGAACTAGCCTCCTTCTCCGGGGAGTCCCCTGTCTCCTCCTTGGTGGAGACAGTGTGCTCTGTTGCTTCCAAGAAGAGCTCCAGCTCTCTAATTCTTTGGAGCGTAGCTACACGTTCCTCCAGTTGCTGGACTTTGTCTTTTAAGAGGGCAATCAACGTGCAATTGCTGCAGGTAAAGCTGCCTGCAACCTTTGGCAAGATGGCAAACATTGCGCAGGAACCGCAGGCGACTGCAGCTGTTCCCTCACCCTCCATCTTGAGAACGTGTGTCGTTAGGGGTGACTACAGTGGTCCTCCATCATAAAAAGTGTGAAGACAGGACAAATAACTCCCCCCCCAAAAAACCTAGGTCTCCCCCAACAAATGTTTGAGACTAGCTCCCCTAAATCTAATAGATGGATCAAACTGCTCGTGCCGCTGCCCTGCAAGCTCTGATAATCTCCTCCCACAGCTAATCACCTGCCTCAACAGAAACCCTGCCCCCTCTGACCCTTGCACAGGGAGAGCAGCTAATCAGCCACAAAGAAACACACACACAAGAAAACCCTTTTTGCTCCTTCTTCAGCTGCTACCGTGCAAGCTCTGCTGACAGTAAATGTGGTTAGTAGTCCTCATTGTGCCGGGGGGGGGGGTTTGGAGGGGGGGGAAGTGCTATTCCCTTAGGGTTGTTTTTTTTCTGCTTCTGCAGACTACAGGGTTCCCCTGAGCATGCTAATACATCTCCCTTGTTTCTCGGGTTGGTTTGTGTTTATTGAGCATTCATCCTTTTCTCTCTCTGAGGAGGTTAGACAATGAGCATTCATCCTGATTTGCTGGCAGGGAGTTTAGACGAAGTCCCCCCAAGCCAAGTGCTACTCCCTGTCACTTTCCTTAATGCAGAAACTTCCATCTTTGGGGGGAAAGACTCGCAAATAACTATAATTCTGTTATCTGAATTTTCGAGCATGTGCTTGAATCCTGACCACAGCAATGGCCTGGAAATGCCTTCAGCGACCCTGCACTGGTTCCATTTCTGTTGTCACTTCCCCCTTGAGTTTACTGTTAGAGGGAGCGATTCTTATTGTCCTGTACCAGTTCCATTCTGCAAATGAGAATGATAATCTGGATTTACAAAATGGAATTCCACTACCCAGAATGAAGCCTGGTCTACCAAATGATGCTTCTTTGTCTGCAATTGCAGCTTTATTAAGTACCTGTATGTCACTGTGTATTTTACTCGCCTGTTCTCCATCTCCCTGCAAATCCTACATGCCTACTGGGCTTTCCTGGGGTAATCTCCTTTCTACCTCTGGGTCTTCCGCAAGACACCCGTTCCCCCCGCATCCTCTCACTGCATCAGGCAGCTTTCCTAAAGTTTCCAGATACTGCCTTTGGCAGATACCTTCCACGTGCTCAGATGTTGACACCAGAGCCCAAATTTGTGAGCCTTTTTTTTAATCCGTTCCAGAGCTGACTGTCTTCTTTCCCAGGCTGCCCTGTCATACACGCCCCAAGCGCCGACTTGGTGACTCTGAGCCAGCCAGCCCTGCTGGAGCCGGCAAACGGCTTCTTCTTTCAGCACACATGCTCCCCTGATTGGATCCGCTGCTGCACATTGTATTCCTCCGGCACCTCCTCAGAAGGCCCAGGGACCCATCTGTCAGCCAGCAGCACATCAACAGGCCTTGTGGCGCTTCTCCCCCCCCCCCCACTACCGCCCTCTGTGCCCCCGCTTCCTCCACCCATTCATTCCCCTCCAGGACCTAGAGATGAGAATCCTCTCACCATTCACTATTCCATGTGAAATTTGGATCTACCAACCAGGACCAGTTTGGGGTCCTCTGCTGTTTTTGGTGGGGAAGACAAAAGCTGCGTTAGTTGCAGTGATTATTCCCCTTGTCCAAAAACAACATAAGTAGCTGTGCAGAGGAGGAGAGGAATAGGACCAATGAAGGGGGCAGCCAGAGACGAGGGGAGTCCCTGGGGAAGAGAGGGGTCCTACTTAACGTGGGGTGCCATACAGGGTGAGAGTGCAGCACGAGGGTGTGGGGGGTTGCGGCACCCAAAATGGTTGCTGAGATCTCGTGTGAAAAAGCAGGATGTCCCTTTTTTCTGGGGCCCTTGGAAGGTATGGAGCTGTAGAGTTGGAAGGGACCCTCAGGAACATCTGGTCCAACCCCCTGCAATGCAGGGATCTCAACTAAAGCATCCATGACAGGTGGCCATCCACCATCTTTTGTCAAACAGCTCTTACTGTCTGAAAGTTATTCCTGATGTTCAGTTGGTATCTCATTTCTTGTAACTTGAATCCATCAGTTCCCATCACCCAAAAGTTCTTGGGAGATAGTTCCAGAATACGAATGCATTTCAACATTCAATAAACAAGAAAACAAATCAAAAAAACCTTTAACGTCAATTGGTTAATTTCTGAAATCTTTTTATCAATATTTTCAATCAATATTTTGTACTGTGATGTAAACAGCTGAGAGACACCTTTCTGATTAAGCAGCGTGTGAATCTTGCTAAATAAGCAAGTGTCCAATTTGTACCTATTAGTTCCCATGTCCACAACCTTCTTTAAAACAACCATAACAAAAAGCCTCCTCTGTCTGCAGCCACCCTTGCTTTGTGCTTCCACCCGCTGTTCCCACAAGCCCCCACCCTCTTGCACTGCTGTCCTGACTGTCCACTGCATGAGATGCAGCTGTGAGCCTTGGCACTTCTATCTGTCAGGAAGGAGAGCCCTCTGGCCACTGCCCTTTGTCATACAGAACAGGCTCCAAACATCCCTGCCTTCCCCCCACAGTGCTAGTGCCATCACTCAACTTGACAGGCGTGGGCCAAGAGACAGGCCAGCATGATCACTGGCCAGGCCAGCAGGATGCAGGGCCTGCCATTGCTGTGCCTCTTGAGCAGCTAACACCTGATTCCCCCTTTAATTGTATCTTCCCCACACTTCCCCAGTGTCATGCTAATCGGAGCCCATTTGCTGCAGCTGCCTCTATTCAATTAGGGCCATCACATAATATGCAGTAATTCTATTTCCATGCAGAATCTCAGGCCCTCTTGGGCATAGGGTGCAGGGGCTGGGGGAAAGGGGGGGAAGGCATGCAGTGGAAATGTCCTTTGCCAATATTTACTTCTGCATTTTGATTCCATTTTTCTTTTTGAGAGAGGGTGGGCTAGGGCAGGAGATTGGATTAGCCTCTATTGTAGGAGCTAAGAAGTAGAGGAGCACAGCAACCAAGCATGCATGAGAGGATGCCCACCATTAGCTAAGGGAATTTGCATTAGGCACTGAACATATAGGGTGACCCAACCAAAGGAGGGTCACCCTACATGCAAAGGAGGAGGATGGCCCTGTGTTCTAACAGCTGTGAAGGAGAGAAAATTTTCACTGCTGGAACTTGTTCTGTGGAGAGGAGAAACACTGACTACTTTGCGTGGCGAGTTCCCGCCCCCACCAGGATAAATAAAGACACCAGACACTGTATGTAAGGTTAATTGGGCGAATTAGGCCACAACTTTATTGAATTCAGGAATGAGAGGCATTGGCATAGGCATTGGTCCTAACGGCTATCCGGCTCCAGCCCATTTGCTGGAGACACGAGGAAGGGTTAACCTTATATCAGGGGAGACTCCCGCGAGGCACGTTGGCTAGGAGCTCCCCCGGGTCACCGCTCTGGGGCGTGCCTTTGGCCCACACCTCCATAGGCTTCGGACAGGGCCACGCCCCCCGGGGTCCTTTAACGGACCACCCTTCGCTCGCTGGGGGGAGGTGATGGCGTTCCTCCCCCCCCCACATCGTCTTAACCCCATCTTACCAATGCCTACCGCCAATGCCGAGAAGTTGTGACGAGTTGCTACGAGGTAGGCGAAAAACCAAAAGGCCCGAAATTGCCAATTGGGAAAAATTCCTACCATGCCCCATGCGGCGACAGACCGAAGTCCATAGCAATGTGAAATGAGCGCCTAAGCCTAAACCTACTTAAAGGGAGGGAGGGTGGGAAAAAGCGTGGGGGCGAGCCGGCGAAAAGAGGGCAAGCCCCCTCCGCGCCAGCTATACATAGGTCAAGCCACGCCCCCCCGCCGGCCAGCTGATTGGCCGGCTGGGGGGGGCGGGCCAGATGGGGATTCCCCTGCTCTCGCGGGGGCTGGAGCCAGCCCCCGCTCGCGTGGGTGGGCGTGAAGCCCGCAACCCCACCTCCTGGGGCAGGCCCGGAAGTGGCTTTGCAAGAAAGGAAGAGAAGCTGTCAGGTCTGACCCTTCGATGGCCGGAGCCTACGGGCCCGTAAGGGGGCTGTATTTGAGGACGCTGAGACTTCAAGGGTGGTGGGACTAGACTCATGTCATTTCCAAGGGCCCGTTATAGGATTACCTGATTGCACATGGGCAAAACTAGGAATAGTGAGAAAAGATGAAGATTCTGGGTTTGAAAAGGGCCACAAAGTTATATATTGCCCAAATGGATCTGCAACAGAAGACAATCAGTTTAACCATCCACCAAGCCAGTAAAGGCCACCTCCCCTTGTCTCATTCCCATAACTTTGGCCATCTCATACTGGCTCTGAAACCCAATAGCAGTTGCAGCTCAAGCCATTTCTCCTGGTTCTCCATGTATATTTATTCATGACAGCATAACAAAGCATAAGAAAAGTCCCACTGGATCTGGCCAAAGGCACATCTATGGCAGCATCGTCTCCTCACAGTGGCCAACCAGATGCCTGTGGGAAGCCCACGAGCAGCACCTGAGTTGCCCCAGCCACTTTTGCACCTCTCTCCACGGCTCCACCCACCACTGGTATGTGGCCCCCTAGAAGGCTGACTATAAAGGAATGTGGCCCTTGATTCTGTAAAGGTTTCTCTACCCCTGCCTTAAAGGGTCACTGGATAGTGCGAGTGATGGACTTTGAATACTTGATACCGCGATGCAAATGTTAAGTATTATTATTACTGCTATGGTTCCTTCTCCTGGGATGTGGCATGGAAGCTTCTGCATTTTGTTCAGCGTCAGCTCAAGACATGGTTAGTGACCCTCTGGAATGCCAAAGTTTTTTCAAGAAAATAAAAAGTTTGGATAAGTATCTGTCTGGAGGGGGACTTGGACAAAATGATCCATTTGATCCATTTTCTATTCTGTATGAGCACACCGAGCAGCTGAAGGCAGAAGTCCTCAGTTTGCCCCCCCCCCCGCTCTTCTCCAGAATCAAAGCCACTGTTGCTATTACACAGCATCCAGGATTCAGCAGTTGGTGAGTCTCGGTGGCCCAGCAGGCTGAGCTGCCTGCTTAGCATCTGAATGAGCTTTAGAAAGCTAACATGATTTGATTTAAGGGTTTCAATAGCCCAAACAATGTTCTCTCACGGGCAGGAAGTCCCATGGGCCTTAGGGGGGTTGACTTGCAAGAGGGTCTCCACACCCTCCTCTGTCTCCTGTCTCCCCTGCTTCTAAGACGGGGGTCTGAGGGTCACACTCTTCACTAACTAGAAGGCAAAAGCCCACAGTGGTTCAGTTTTGATTTACTGTGGAACCGTAGTTGCTGTTACCATTAATATTATTAAATAGATGGCAAAAGTCTAGAGTGTTTCAGGTATGACATTGTAGTATTAGTTACTATTATTGATATTAATATTATTTAATAGATGACAAAAGCTCAGAGTGTTGCAGATATGACATTGCAGAACTTATATATCATGTAATATCTGCCATCAATTTCTAATACATAAAAATGTCCATAAATGACAGGTCTTTGGGTGTGTATTGTTCTGGCACTGCTGTTGTATTCTTCTTGCTTTATCTGCAATGTAGAAGCAGAGAGGCAAATCTAACACTGATTAGGCACATGAGAAACATTACATTAAAGGCAGGCACTGGTATCTTTCTACAGAGGACTAGACTCGGCTGATGGCCAGATTAATCTCTGTTTGGGACTGAGATGGCAAAGACTATTTTAGATAGTAGCTGGGAAGAGAACTCAGTTCAAGGCCAATCTTTGCTCTCTTGTCTACTTCTGATGATCCTCTGTCCAGACACAAATCACCCTGGCCTTGGCTTATGCACAGGCTCAAGACCTTAGGTAACCCAGACCCCACCTAGCCTTGAGGCCAAGAGCTGTTTCTGTGCAGACAGCTGAAGTCTAACAGTTCCCATCTGCAAATGGTAGTGAAATGCATCCTGAGATCTGCCCCAGGGGGTTCTGCAAGCTGGCATGGGTCTTACATAAAGGTACACTAGATGGAGCACAAAACCATCATCTATGAGCAGTCAAGGCAAGGACAGAGTGAGGCATCCCCATGGGGTGAGTCTTCATACTAGATGTTTTGAGACCTAGCAGAATTAAGTGCTTAAGTCAAAAAAATAAAAATAGACTGTGTACAAAAAATAGATCTCATATTTCTGAAACTTCATAAACTAAGAAAACAAAAAACCCGAATATGGCCGTATGCAAAATGTTGATGTAGCTCATAGCATATTTTGAGATAGTCTGGAAGCACCCTAAACTATCTACCATATTTTTGGGTGGGATTCAATCACATGCCAGCAAATCTGGATTGCACAATTATTCTTGATCTAGAGGTCTTGTGCAACAAACCTGCTTCCTCTAAAGATGGCCTTTTTGCAATAAGAAAAATGGTGGGGAAACAAACTGAAAGGTGTGTGATAACACTTGCTTTAACATAAGGTTATCAGCTCTCTCTGCAAACAAATCAGAATGAATGTTCATTTAACAGATGGTCTGGAAGTGCCCTCACTTGCCTTTAAAATACACTTTAACCACCCCTGCAATCCCAGCCCCACTTACCTGGGAGTAAAAAAAGGTAAAGGTACCCCTGCCCATATGGGCCAGTCGTGACCGACTCTGGGGTTGCGCGCCCGTCTCGCTTAAGAGGCCGGGGGCCAGCGCTGTCCGGAGACACTTCCGGGTCACGTGGCCAGTGTGACAAAGCTGCTCTGGCGAGCCAGCACCAGCGCAGCACACGGAAACGCCGTTTGCCTTCCCGCTAGAAAGCAGTACGGTACCTATTTATCTATGTGCACTTAAGAGTGCTTTCGAACTGCTAGGTGGGCAGGAGCTGGGACCGAATGACGGGAGCTCACCCAGCCGCGGGGATTTGAACCGCCGACCATACGATCGGCAAGTCCTAGGCACTGAGGTTTTACCCACAGCGCCACCCGCCACATAATTCAAGAGAACTTACTTCTGAGTAGACACCATAGGAACATGCTGTAAGATGCTGTTCACATAGCCTTTCACTTTGAGCCCCCCCCCCCTTTCCACTCTTTTGCTGATAAGCAGGTTTAACTGTATTTGAGGCCAGGAACAGGAATTCACAAGCTCATTTAATGCTCATTTTGCAGCTTTAGTCAAAGAAGTACCTTCTCACAAATCAATGAGGCATACTCCCAGGTAAGTGAGTTCAGGACTTCAGCCTTAACCATCTCTTGCATGAAGCAAGCAAAATGTGGATCAGTTAAGTATGGGTATGGGTGTGAGCATGTGTGATAGTAAAATAAATAAACAAATAATCAGCAGAATTGAGCCGCTCATGAAAGTATTGAGTTTACTACAACCAATGCATCTGAATTAAAAGCTGTAAAAATGAGTCAACTTCATAAATGTTCATCCTTCCTAATAAGGGTGTCATGCCATAAGTTCAGCCTTTTCTCTCGGCTGCATGGTACTTCTGTTTTACTTCTAAGCAATCTGGCTTTTGCTGCCCTCTGCTGAAAAGAAGATGACACTCCTTCTTCTGAATGTTTCTTATTCAGCTCAGGCCAGATCTGGCAGATGATGTGGACTTCCTATCAAAAGTAGCAATTCCACAAATCTTCCTTCTCAGTCCATGCCTTCCACTAATATGTAATACTGCAAAACATCTAGCCATGTTTCCTTCAAAGAGCTCAAGGTGGTCCCACTTTATGAATGTCTAGTATGCAAAAATTCACTCATCCAGTGTAAGGAATTAGTACCCAAACTTCACTATACATACTGCAGATTCAAATAGCCAAACAGAGAGCATTCCTTGCTTGCCTTTTGCTGGTTGGCTGAAGAGCAGAGGGAGGGAGGGGGGTGATTGGACACATCAAAGAGCATTTTTTTCTGGGTTTCCCTGGTTTTTGTTTAGTTTGGGGGGATCAAAATTTTGTGGTTGGGAACACAATAGAAATTCTCTCCTAAGAATAAATGGAAATGGTTGATTCGTTATGCAAGTACTTGCCTAATGAACAATTTCCAGGGAATGCAAAACTTGTGTGCACGTGGGACTCTCACGCCCCATTTTATCCCCACAACAACCCTAGGAGGTGGGTTAGGCTGGAAGAGAGAAACAGCCCAAGGTTACCCAGGGAGTTTCAAGGATGAGTGGGACTTGATCCTCAGTCTCCTAAATCCTAGTCTGACACTCTAACCACTACACCAAACTGCCTTTGAGGGGGAGATATGGGAATTAACTGAATATGCCTGTTAGAATTGAAATACTGGAAATGCTGCTTTGGGTGCCAGTATCACATCTCCAGTATTATCTAAAGGTAAAGGTAAAGGTACCCCTGCCCGTACGGGCCAGTCTTGCCAGACTCTGGGGTTGTGCGCCCATCTCACTCAAGAGGCCAGGGGCCAGCGCTGTCCGAAGACACTTCCGGGTCACGTGGCCAGCATGACATCGCTGCTCTGGCGAGCCAGAGCTGCACACGGAAACGCCGTTTACCTTCCCACTAGTAAGCGGTCCCTATTTATCTACTTGCACCTGGGGCTGCTTTCGAACTGCTAGGTTGGCAGGCGCTGGGACCGAACAACGGGAGCGCACCCCGCCGCGGGGATTCAAACCGCCGACCTTTCGATCGGCAAGCCCTAGGTGCTGAGGCTTTAACCCACAGCGCCACCCGCGTCCCCCAGTATTATCTAGTGCCATCCTTAGTCTGCCTGTTTGAAGGGCTGCTTCACCCATTAGACTCACACTGACTGAAAGCACATGCATTGTGCAAGAACACTTGCCAACCAATTGGGATTGCTTGCAGCACTTTGTCTAGTGTGTGCTCAGTGGCAAACTCAGTTGTCTCCATAATACGTGAAGCAACCCCAAGGTACACTACCTTCTCTCCTGCCTGCCTGCTTTGCCGGAATGATGTGGTTAGCTTCTTAGGTGAGGAGCCGGCTTCTCAAATGTGATGTTCTGCATGTAGAAGCTCCTAACTCCCAGGGCAGTTTCCTATATCCACATGTCCCTACATTTTTGGAGGTTTTTTATTCTCAACTGCTAGAGAAGAAATCATCATCGTCCTTGCTATTAGGAACTAAAGGTTGCCGGTGGGGGCGGGAATCCAAGAGGTTTGGCTCAAAGACAGCTGGATGGAAGAGGAAGGAATGTTCTGCTCTGGATTACTCCTATGCCTACACATGCAACAACCTCATCTCACCCGCAGACCCCAGTTGTTGAGCTGTGGGCATAGTTTAGCCACTATTTGGATGCTTGGCAGGAGCCTCTGGCATCTGCCTTGGCATTTCCCATGGGTTTGTGGCATGGCTGCCCTGGATGGCATCAGATACTATTTCTGTCTCTGGCACACAGTGCAAAGGAGGCAGCCTCCCCTGCTGCCAACCCCTTCCTTGTTCTTAGCTAGATTTCACATTTGTGGGGATAGCTTTTCAGATGTACAGTATGTGTGCATAGAGAGCACTACCAAAATACAAAAACCGAAGTGCATTTTTAACAGCATGTGATTATTTTCATTATGCCTTGTGACAACAACAACAACAACGTTGTTCACAGGTAAAACTGTCTTTTTAAAAGAGATTTGTTTCTCTGACCTGCATATTGCTGGGTGCCCCCCCCCATCATTTGCAGGCATTGTGGAACTGATTTTCAGGGGCTTGTGAAAGTGGGGAAGTACAGTAGTGAAGTTGCTGGCAGCAAAAATGACATGAGTGAGGGTAACTCCTTTGAGATCCTTTAGGGATCCCATATTTCAAAAAGTGACATAAAGTTGATGACCTTTTCTTGCAAAATCTCCAGAAATGGCAACCCTAGGTCCTTTCTGTAAAGATTTAAGATGGCATCTGGTTAGCTCTTTCATTGAGGCCTCAATAGCTACTCTAAGAATTTGAGAGCCTGTAACCCACAAAAAATCATATCTGGGTCTGTTTGTGACATTTTCCTCACCTCGGTCTTTCCTAGGAATTCATGCTCTTTTTGCACCATCCTATCTCCCCTGCTTTCTCTTGTACCCATCACAAAACAGTAAAGTCTGCCCTTGTGAGCAAACCTCTGCAGCTATCAATCTGAAATTTGGCAGCCCTTGCTCCCTCAGAAGGTTAACTGTGCCTGAAAATTGCATCTGATTTTATAAAAAGGGACAAAAAATATACCCAGTTTTAGATTTCTCCTGATAGTGAAAGTGGGAACAGAGCTAATTCAGTCCTGACTATCAAGAAAATCAGAGAGAGACAGAGCTGCTCCAAAACAGCATTGACCCTTGAATCCAGCAGAGTTCTCCTTATGTTCTTCTAAAATACCATATCTGTTGTTGTTTTTAAAATAGGGATAGCCTTATCTGCAATACAATTTTCCTGTTATAAAAATGGTGGGGAGGGTATGATATAAAAGAGCCCTTTTGGATCAGACCAAAGGTTCATCTAGTACAGCATCCTGGCCACACAAAAAATACCTCTGAGCATCATTGCAAACTCCATCCAGACTCAGTCAGTGTTAGTCCAGGAAGCTCCTGATCTGAGTGGCAGCTGATTCTGATGAATGAAGATGCTGCCTTGGAGTTCTGCAGTCCACAGTCTTTTTTTCCTCTCCCCTTTCCTTTTTAATGGGTTTCTGTATCATCTTACTGGTTTGTTATATTTTGGTTGGGCTAATAAAGGTATTGGGACACAGGTGGCGCTGTGGGTTAAAGCCTCAGCGCCTAGGACTTGCCGATGGAAAGGTCGGCTGTTCGAATCCCTGCTGCGGGGTGCGCTCCCGCTGCTCGGTCCCAGCGCCTGCCAACCTAGCAGTTCGAAAGCACCTCCGGGTGCAAGTAGATAAATAGGGACCGCTTACCAGCGGGAAGGTAAACGCCGTTTCCGTGTGCGGCTCTGGCTCGCCAGAGCAGCGATGTCACGCTGGCCACGTGACCCGGAAGTGTCTCCGGACAGCGCTGGCCCCTGGCCTCTTAAGTGAGATGGGCGCACAACCCCAGAGTCTGTCAAGACTGGCCCGTATGGGCAGGGGTACCTTTACCTTTACCTTTAATAAAGGTATTGCCCCACTATGGATAAAAGATTTCATAGTAAGTTTAACTTAGTAGATTTGTAGGGTGTCAGTGTGCACATTTTGGGGATGGAAGCAGTAAGTATTAAGCGGTACAATGTTCAAAGAGGGCAACTTAATGGGAGATGATACAGCAGTGGTCTTTACTCCTTACAGATTTTGCATCTATGCCATCGTTAACCAGTTTTGCCTTTGTATCACACATTTTGACTCAAAAATGAGGATGTGAAGGTTTGAGGTCAAATTTCTGAAACATGGACCCACTCAAAAAGTCTCCAAATTTCACATTTTTATTTTAGCTCTCAACTACATGCTAAACCTTATCTAAAAGCTCATCTGAGCCGGGGACTCTATGATTCTGCACAGTGCAGAAGACACAAAGCAAATGTAGTTGTTTAGTCAATGCTTGAGTTTATTTCCTCTGAATGGTGAGATGGTGACAACACACAACCTTATATCACTGGAATCAGGCTATTCCCTTGCTTTTCTTATAATGGAACCACGATGTGGCCACAGGTGGTGTGTTGCAGGATGGATGCAATTCCTGAAACAGAAAGAGATTTTAAAGTTGGAGCAGTTGGAGCCAAGAGCCAGATCAAGGCAAGTGAGCATCCATGCATAGCTGAGATGAGTTCAAATTAACCTTTAAAAGAAAACAAAAAAACTCAGAGTCTGTCCCTTGGAGGCAACTTTTTAAGAATCCCAGAAGTTTGCTTCTAAACTAGCATCAGGTAATGCCTATAAAAGCCCAATTATGAAAGAGGTGCACTAGAAGAGCAATGTGCAGGGAAGGAATGGGTTAAGCACATTATGGGCACCCCACAGGTCTCTGCTCCAAGCACCCTCCTCCTCTCTGCTTTTCCTTAGAAAAAGCAGCTATTGAGGTTTGGTTACAGAGATTTACTTCCAAGTAAATTTGCTTAGAATTAGTCTGTAAGTAATGACTGCGTCCTCTGATTGGCAGATGATGGGTCCTTCCAGAAGGCTGTTTAGTGAGTGTCTGTTCTTGATTTGTTTGTGAAAATTCTTATGAGATTGTACAACATCACCATCTAGTGTTTGTTACCTCCACACATTCTCACTTTTCTTATCAGACTTTTTGCAGTAAGAAAAATGATGGAGAACTACATGGCATAACAAGCCCTGGATGCAAATATTGTGTGAACAAATCAGGGTGGATGCTCAACAAACAACCAGTCTGGGAGTTCTCTGTGCAGTGGTGTAGTGGTTTGCTGGTGCCTGGGGGCCTGCACATGTGTGCACACAGCAGGGGGACAGAGTGCTGATAGTGAATGGAACCTGCAATGCCAGCCCAGCCCTCACCACTGCTGCAACCGCCCCTCCTGCTTCCTGCCCATCTACGCAGGGAGCCTGGCCAGTCAATGCAGCCCTTGTTGGGCGAATCCCCCTGATGCCCAGAGGCGAGGTGAGGAGGACACAACAGCCATGTGCCCTTTGATCCCAGTCTCTCAAAGCGTCCTTCTCATGCCACCCTGCCAACCCTGCACCACTATGTGAGCAGCACAGGGCTGGCAGGAAAGCATGAGAAGCCAAATGCACAGCACTGCACCCCCTTAAAAAATATGCCCAGGGTCATTGTTCTGGCATCCCCTCCCCCATGCTATGCCACTGTTTCTATGTCCAAATTTGTTTTATTTCCCTCTTCCAAAAACATCATAAATTTCCAATGCTCTCTCTTTTGAAGTGAACATGTAAAGTCTGACTTTAATTCCCTACCATTCAGGGCATGGATAGAATGAAATGTAGCATTGACATCCTCCAGCCATTTTATGTCTATTGGGAAGAAATATAGGAATCACCTTACATTGTTATGCTTATTTGAAATTGGATAGTTCATACTTCCTCATTTCTGATGGTGAAAAGGCCACACCACTGATCTGCATTGATTAGCAGAGCTAGCTATGAATGAAAAGGAAATAATGGATTCGCCTGATATTTACTGAATGTAACTAGCCTCTATCTGTGTTAAAATGGAAAGTGGAGCTTTTGTTAGCATTCCATGGTTATCATCCTGTGCCACTGCCTGTTCTTCCTTTAAAACAGTGGTACCACATGCACAAAACTGCTCACTGTAAACACAGCCCTGTCAAACCTACAGCGGTGCATTGTAGACCGACTTCATAAACTGAAGGCAAGTAGAGACGGGCTGAGACAATGCATGCAATGCATGAAATGTCACCAGTTGCCATTAACCTCAACACTTTCAGGACTCTCCACTTTGAGTATTTATGCCCTGGCAACTATATCTACTTTAGATCCCCTGCCCTGCATCACCTCTCTCCAATGCCCATCTCTTTTCATTTTCTCTTTACTCTCTTCTTAAACTCACCATTTTCTTACTTTCCCCAAAATGACGAAGTCCATTTGTTCTTCAATGCACCAACTGATTCCAAACCTTTTGCAAAAATGCCAAACAAAGATGGAAGAAAAGCTTTCTGACGGCCATGGGTGGTCTCTGGATTGGGAGGAAAATGAGAGCTCGTGAGCCACACCTTCTCTGGTTTTTCTTTCTTAAGAAGGTAAGAAGAGCCTGCTGGATCCTGTTCTCCTAGTGACCAACCGGACACACCTGGTCAGCTTGCAAGCAGGACACAAGCCTTCTTGCCCCTGGTGATTCCCAGCAACTGGCATTCTGAGGCAGGCTGCCTCTGATACTGGAGGCATTCCTTCCTTTGTACCACTGTGTGTGTGTCAGCTCCCCAGACAACAGATCAAATGTTACTAGCACTAAGCCAAATGTTGCACCACTATTGGCACAATGTTATATGTTCACATTATATATGAGCATTGCTTCTGTGGGCTGGTCTTCCAATTCTGTAAAAAAAAAAGTTCTAGCTCATTTGTTCATTGCTTTGTGCTATTCGCTGTGGAGACATATGAAGCACTGGATTTCTGAAGCAATGTTCTGCTTTGGACCCAAGGCAACATGAATCATGCAGTGACCCATTTTCCAAAGCACCAAAGTGTGATCAGAACGGAATCTTGTCTGTCATACACATGGCCAACCATCACACCAAGTCACCAAAGCATATTTATAACAGTGGGTACCAAGCAGATGGTAGCTGCAGCCAGTTGATTGGAAAGGAGACCGGGTCCTACCCTCCCCAAGCAGATTATGGGAAATATCAAAGTTCATTATGCAAATCCTCTTTTCACTGCTGTTGCTGGTGGACCTCAATGAGCAACGTCACCATGGTGCTGACTGTGCAATATTCTCATCTTGTGCAACCTGCCATGCACAGAGAGAACATACTTTCCCCATGTAGGATTGGGGTAACTTGTGTGGCACATGCCCATTGCACAGATATTCAGAAGGGAGTTGTTTCAGGTTAGAGTCATAGCATTGCAGCCTAAGAACAATTCACAAAGCATGAACTAGCAACTTGCTTTGGGGAGATGGTGTGCTATTATAAAATAAAAAAGTCAAAATGGATACCCATGATAACATATTTCCAGAATACAAATAGCATAGCCAGCCGTACAGATCCATGAACACAGCACTAATAAAGTAGGAATGGTGGACAACATCCATCATCCCGAGCAGTAGCCATGCTAGCTGGGACTGCTGGGAGTTGGAGTCCACCAACATCTGGAGGGCCACTGGTTCCCCATCGCTGTCATAAAAGTAAATCGCTCCACAGGCTTATGATACACATTAGTTGTAGGAGAAGGAGAAGTTGTACCAGAAGTGGAGGGAGAGTTGTTATCTGGGATAGGGAAAGCAAATCATTCTCCTATCACCATGTTGCTGTGGATAAGTTGTGTGCTATGATTCAGATACTTGCTTAAATTGCTGGACCAAGAAGAACTCACCGTCACTGGTGATGCTCGCTTCTGCAGAAGTCGCTGTAAATAAGAAGGCATGGCAACATGAAACAGAATTCCTCTAATATCCAGACACAGGGGGCAAAACTTCAACCATTCCTGCAAGAATTCTTCAGTTCTGAAGAATACTATTCCATTTCCCCCCAACTTCCAATAAAAGAAACACACAATTATTTTACACCCACAGCTGAGTTTGCAGCTAAGCTTTTAGGATGGCAGGTGTTATGCAGTATGCTAGAAAGCACCGCCACTTGACTTCCAAAACGTTCAAAAACCAAAGTGTGGCTTTTGATTGGCTGCAGGAAGCTGCTGCAGCCAATCAGAAGCCACAGAAGCCCTGTTGGATGTTCAGCTTCCAAAAATAGTTCGCAAATCAGAACAGTCACTTCCAGGTTTGCAATGTTTGGGAGCCAAAACATTTGACTCAAAAAGGCATTTGAAAACCAAGGTACAACTGTAATTCCTCAGGCTCTTAAGAACTGTTACTTAGAGCACATTTGTAAGCATATATACAGTCGTGCCTTGGAAGTTGAACGCCTTGTGAGTCAAATGTTTTGGCTCCCGAATGTCACAAACCCAGAAGTGACTGTTCCAGTTTGCGAACTATTTTTGGAAGCCGCACTTTGGTTTTTGAATGTTTTGGACTTCTGGAACTGTAAAGGAAAAACTGAAGGTTTTTTTACACACAAGATATTAGGCAATCCAGGAATCAATGTTCTCTCCACAATTGTATTTAATTAAAGTATAACATCATTTTGAGAACTATCTATATGATTTACCAATCTGTTCACTTAGGAAGGCATTTGTGGCTCTGAGTTTTCAGACAATGCCCTCAGAGTATTTAGATGGTTGTTGCAGGAAAATTCTAGTAGAAAAGAGGCTTTCTCTACGTGGCACTCAAGCAACAGAAGACCTATACTGTTATGTACTCTACTGTCCTATGTATTCTGAGCTGAAACCTAAGTACATTTGTGAACTATTGTGTAAGATGCCTGATGTGGACTATCAAGTGAAGGTCACATATTTGCTGTCTGGCTCTGATAAGTTTGAGACAGACAACATGGCGAGATTCGTGGTTGCATCCCAAAAACTAAGAACGTGCATCAAAGACAATATAGCAAACTGTAAAATCTGATCAACGATGTAATATAGAAATTTATTTGTGTAGGTCTGCATTTCAAAGTATAGATGTATAAATTGGTTACCACTGTATTTAACAGTGTATCTATGCATATTCTGCACAATATCCGTAGAATACTTATATTCCCTTTTTGGTTAAAATAACCAGGATGGTTGCAACAACAAATAAACTTTGACTTCGACTTTGAGATACTTCCTGAAATTGCTGGACCAAGAATAACTCACTGTCACTGGTGACGCTCACTTCTGGAGAAGCTGCTGTGGATAAGAAGACATGGCAGTATGAAACAGAATTCCTCCAATACACAGAATAATACACAGTTCAATATTTGAATCTTTCCTGCAAAAAGTATTCTTTAATTTCCTCCCCACCTCCATTAAATGGCCAGTGTCAAAGAAAAATGGAATCCAAAATTGATTTTCAAAGATGAGGAGGGAAGATACATAGCAGTAGAAATTACAGCACAAGGGGGGAAATACTTGTTATTGGGAATTTATGCACCTAATGATGGCAAGGCAGAATTCTTTAAGAATTTGGAAACAAGGCTTATGGATCATTTGGATTACAAATTAATTTCAATGGGAGATTTGAATGGAGTTGCATCTACTTTAATGGATAGGAGACAGAGACAAAAAATACTGAATGCCGGCAGATTACGTAAGATTATATATATATATATATATATATATATATATATATATATATAACTGACAAATTCGATCTGTCAGACATATGGAGAGTCAGAATTCTACCGTATTTTTCGCTCTATAAGACACACCAGACCACAAGACGCACCTAGTTTTTGGAGGAGGAAAACAAGAAAAAAAAAATTCTGAATCTCAGAAGCCAGAACAGCAAGAGGGATTGCTGCGCAGTGAAAGCAGCAATCCCTCTTGCTGTTCTGGCTTCTGGGATAGCTGCAAATCCTGCATTTGCTCCATAAGACGCACACACATTTCCCCTTACATTTTAGGAGGGGGAAAGTGAGTCTTATAGAGCAAAAAAAGGTAACTGAAAAAGACTTCACATTTTTTCAGATGCAAATCAATCATTTTCAAGAACCGACTATTTATGGATATCCAGAGACTTGGTTCCCAGAGTAACAAAGCGGAAATTTGCACTAAAACTTGCTCAGATCACAATGCAATATTTATGAAAGGGAAATTATCTACACAGGGATCTTTCAGATGGAGAATGAATGATGATTTGTTGAGGAATGAGCAAATAATTAATAAGGCCCAAAAGACTATAAAAGACTATTTTGAGATTAATATGAACTCTGGAATGCAAGCAGGAGTCATTTGGGACGCAAGTAAAGCAGTAATGAGAGGATTCCTCATCTAACAAAATTCAATTAAGAGAAAGATACAGAATGAAAAGAAAGAGAAAATTTTGGACCAATTAAAAGATAAAGAGAAGAACATTAGAAGTAATCCAAAGAATCTGCAGATAAAAAAGGAAATTAAAGCTTTACAGTCTCAGTATTCACAGATTATAAATCAAGAAATAGAATGGAAATTAAGAATGATGAGACAAAGGAATTTTGAATCTGTGAATAAATGTGGGAAACTCTTAGCTAAAAAAGAGGCAAAAACAAAGTGCTATTACAAATATTGTATCAGAAGGAAAGTCTGTAGAGAACCCTGTGGAGATAAGAAGATGTTTTCAGAAGTACTATAAACAACTGTATAAAAATAGTAAAGAAGATAAGGTTAAAATTGAGCATTTTATCAAAACTAATGGTTTGCAAAAGATTCCCAAAGGTAAAAGGATCCTACTAAATGGATTAATTACACGACAGGAGGTTGAAAATGCAATAAATTCACTGCAATTTGGCAAAGCCCCGGGACCAGATTGACTGTCAGCAAAATACTATAAGACTATGAAAGACTGGCTTATTCAGCCATTGGTAGAAGTTTGCAACAAGATAATATGAGGGGGCAAAGCACCCGAAACCTGGAAGGAAGCTTATATAACCCTGATTCCAAAACAAGATCAAGATAGATCCAATGTTAAAAACTACAGACCAATCTCACTACTTAACGTGGATTATAATTTTTTTAACAATTTTCTCGCCAATAGGTTGAGAAAGGTTTTGTCATACTATATCCATAAAGACCAGGCAGGATTTCTGCCTGGAAGACATATGAATGATAATACAGTGGTGCCCCGCAAGACGAATGCCTCGCAAAACGAAAAACGCGCAAGACGAAAGGGTTTTCGGTTTTTGCGTCGCTTCGCAAGACGAATTTCCCTATGGGCTTGCTTCGCAAGACGAAAACGTCTTGCGAGTTTGTTCGCTTTTTTCCTAAAGCCGCTTGAAGAGGCGCAGTTGCAACGGACCGTGCTTCGCAAGACGTAAAACATCGCAAGACGAAAAGACTCACGGAACGAATTAATTTCGTCTTGCGAGGCACCACTGTATTGGGAATATAGTTGACATTTTAGAAAAGTTGGAAGCAAGAAAAAATTTGTAAAGCAATGTTAATGTTTATTGATGTGGAGAAGGCCTTTGACAATGTGTCTTGAAGTTTTATGATACAAAATTTAGATAGTATTGGGGTTGGACAGGAGTTTTTAAATGGTATTAATGCGATTTATCATGAGCAATTAGCCAAAATTATAATAAACAATGTGTTATCAGAGGAAATTACAATTGAGAAGGGTACCAGGCAAGGGTGCCCACTTTCCCCTCTGGTTTTTATTTCGGTCCTGGAGGTTTTGTTAAGTATGATAAGGAAGGTTGAACAAGTTAAAGGTATAACAGTAGGAGCCAAACAATATAAATTAAAATCCTTTGCTGACGATTTGGTGTTAACACTTCGAGATCCAGACTCCAGTGCAGTAAAAGCACTGGAGTTGATACAGGAGTTCGGACAGGTAGCAGGATTTAAGTTAAATAAGAGCAAAACCAAAGTATTAGAGAAAAATTTGGACAATGAGGAAAGGAAATTATTGCAAGAAAAAATGGGCCTGGTTTTTGTGAAAAAAGTTAAATACCTAGGTGTAAATTTGTCAGTGAAAATTTTGAATTTATATAAAGATAACTATGAGAAACTATGGAATGAAATTTAGAGAGATCTTGGTCGAATTTTAGAGAGAGTTGGTCGAATTTAAAATTGTCATTAATGGGCCGAATATCTGTGGTTAAGATGAATGTATTACCAGATATGTTGTTTCTGTTTCAAGCCCTCCCAATCATTGAGAATGTGAAATGTTTGTTTGTTTGTTTGTTTATGTTTGTTGATTGTTATAAATGTTTGTTATAAATGTGGAAAACTAATAAAAAAAATTGAAGGGGAAAAACACCAGGATGGTTGCGACAACAAATAAACTTTGACTTCAACTTTGAGATACTTCGTGAAATTGCTGGACCAAGAATAACTCACTGTCACTGGTGGCGCTCACTTCTGGAGAAGCTGCTGTGGATAAGAGGACATGGCAGTATGAAACAGAATTCCTCCGATACACAGAACAATACACAATTCAATATTTGAATCTTTCCTGCAAAAAGTATTCTTTAATTTCCTCCCAATCTCCATTAAATGGCCAGTGTCATACACTAGAGAGTGCCATCTGTCTGGAAAATTCTACATGTGCAGGATTTTTATTACATATTATGTGGATGGACTAGATCTATCACAGTCACCATGAGCTGCACTTTCCAGTCACTGATCTGTGCTTTAAAGCTCTGTGTTGAAGTGGTTTGGGGTTTTTTATCCCAATGCTTTCCCCAGGAAAACCCACATTTAGCACTGAATTAGAACATATAATGGAAAACCAGATTGCTGTTTGCTCCAATTCAGTGATAATGCGCAGGTTTTCCTGGGGAAAGCACTGGGACAAAAAAGAACCCCTCTCAGACACAGAACTCTGGATGAGCCTCATGATAACAGGCCAAGGTGCAACACAGAAAACCAAATTAAGTAAGAGGGCACTAACCAAGTTGGATTGGGGCAAATGTCTTTAAGATCAATGCATGAGATCTCTTTTCAGAGAACATGAACTACAAACCTGTCAGGATTTCTCTCTCCATCTCCCTCTCTCACACACAGACAGCTGGTTGTATAAATTTATAAATTTGCAAAGCCACAATTTACTAGTCAACCCTGTCTCACCCAAAACGAAAGCCATCAAAGAAGAAGTCTTCAAGCTTAGCATTAATAAAACATAAAGGCAAAATCTCCTTCTGATGCTCTGATGTTCACTACTTGTAGGAGTAGTCTATGAAGATATATTAAGCATTTAGGGTGGGGGTGATGTTGTAGGTTGGGAGCACTATCTGCCTGGGATTTTTTTTAGCACTGTCTGATTTAAATACAATGCTAGGTGTGTAAACACACACACACACACACACACACACACACTTATTCAGATGGACAGTGAACATCATGCTTAAATCAGCCAACACCTATTTCTGCATGCCAGGTATCTGTAGCCTGAGTGCCTACATGATGGCATCCTGATGCTTCTCATGGACTGTGTATCAGTGACCCATATTCCACCAGCAGCTGGCCATGTGGGATCCTACTCAAGTTTTCCAAACAGATGTATCCTCATGTATAAATCAGGCTTGGCAGATGCGCCACCCTTTCTTATGTGAATCGGGACTTCTTTTGTTTTCCCTCTCACTTTAGAGTGGCTACTGTGCAGGCAGTCTGATGATTATAAAGTGAGTCTGCTATGACTGCCTACGCAGAAAATAAAGAATAACTCTGCCTGGATGACTCTATGGTGATGATCTAGATATACGAGTGCCCTAGAATCTGGATCCGCCATGGCATTCTGCTGCCCTCTTAACTCAGTTACTACAGTCACATTGTCCCAAGGAATATTCTACTGGGCAAATTATTCAAAAGGCTCAAGTGCACATGCTTAAAATGTTCAACACTTACCAGTGCTGGGAGTCAAATCAGTGCTGGGAGGAGGTGATGTCTCTAGAATGAGGACAGAAGATCTCACAACTATTATCCTGAATAATGCTAAATCCTCACTTGTTGAAACTAGCATTTTCCTCTGTGTCATTCAAACCTTTGCATGCCTAGCTGATGTAAAACACAGATCATTGAAATAAGAAGAATTCTGCCGGATCTTACCAAAGGTCCATCTAGTCCAACATCCTTTTCTAACTTTGGCCAGCCAGTGCTTCCAAGAAGTCCATAAACAAACAAGAAAGGCCTTAACCCTCTCCTGTAGTTTATGGCCAGTGTGCAGTCCTCAGCTGTAAACTACTTATGCTCATGGAAGTTCTGTTTTCTTATCATTGGTAACTTCAGAGATGTCAGCAGATGTATCCTCATGGAATTTGCCTAAACCAAGGATGTGGCCCTTCATATATGTTGCACTATGGCTCCTGTCATTCATCTCTATGCTAGCTGAGGCTGATGGGGATTGCTGTCCAAAAACATCTGGAGGAGTACAGGTTCCCCATCACTGTCTGAAACCATTATTGGAGCCACCTTAGCTTGTGCATCATACCTATCACTTGGGGGGGGGGTATGAATTCCATCCTTTATTTATGGAATTTGCCCCAAGGAGGAGGGAAACACACTGGGCCATTGAGAATTACATACCTCCAGACACTAGAGCGCAAACCAGCAGGAGTCCCCATATCATCTTCATGGTCATGAATGACTTGGGAGGTTTTCAGGAATTCAGGGCAGCCTAAAGAAGCCGAGGAATGTTGTGGTCTGATCTACTCTCACTGGCTTATGAAGGAAGGAAACGCCAATGAAAATGGTTGGGTAGTGGGGAGTGGAATCGTGGAGGAAATCAGGATCCTGGTGATGAAACAATTGGACAGATAAATTGGACAGATAACAATGGGATACATATGCAAACGGAAGAATTAAGATGGCACACAGCACTTGTGGCACATGAGAATAGACACAATGTTAATTGGTCTTCTAAATAAAGGGATAGGCAAGGAAATTATTTGCTGTACCAAGGCTTTCTAATCTGTTTACTCAGAAAAGGGATTTTGTTTTTCTCCTTTCTGCCTCTGGCAAATCCTGGCTGAGGCATGGACGGTGGTATCTTCTCCTGATGCACCTCACTTTAGGCTTCTCAAAGGGTGTGAAAGCAAATGTATGGCTTCTAGACAACGTGGCACAAATGTGGAGTTTGATGTTATGTGGAGAATTCAGCTAAAAAAGCCAATGCAATTCTGGGCTGCATCAATAGGAGTATAGCATCTAGATCAAGGGAAGTAATAGTGCCACTGTATTCTGCTCTTGTCAGACCTCACCTGGAGTACTGTGTCCAGTTCTGGGCACCACAGTTCAAGAAGGACACTGACAAACTGGAACGTGTCCAGAGGAGGGCAACCAAAATGGTCAAAGACCTGGAAATGATGCCTTATGAGGAACGGCTAAGGGAGCTGGGCATGTCCTCTGGAGAAGAGGAGGTTAAGGGGTGATATGATAGCCATGTTCAAATATATAAAAGGATGTCACATAGAGGAGGGAGAAAGTTTGTTTTCTGCTGCTCCAGAGAAGCGGACACGGAGCAATGGTTCCAAACTACAAGAAAGAAGATTCCACCTAAACATTAGGAAGAACTTCCTGACAGTAAGAGCTGTTTGACAGTGGAATTTGCTGCCAAGGTGTGTGGTGGAGTCTCCTTCTTTGGAGGTCTTTAAGCAGAGGCTTGACAACCATATGTCAGGAGTGCTCTGATGGTGTTTCCTGCTTGGCAGGGGGTTGGACTCGATGGCCCTTGTGGTCTCTTCCAACTCTATGATTTTATGATTGGCAAGCCCAAGAGGCTCAGTGGTTTAGACCACAGTGCCACCTGCATCCCCATTTGAAAATGTACCTATCTTAATTCTCAGAATGTGACTGAGGAGTGGGATTATTATTACTAGTAGGAGGTGCCTGGTGCTGCCCAGGATTCTTTATAATCCAAAAAAAAGTTCCAGCTACAGATAGGTAGCCGTGTTGGTCTCCCATAGTCAAAACAAAAAAAATTCCTTCCAGTAGCACCTTAAAGACCAACTAAGTTATTTCTTGGTATGAGCTTTCGTGTGCATGCACACTTCTTCAGATACTGAAGAAGTGTGCATGCACACGAAAGCTCATACCAAGAAATAACTTAGTTGGTCTTTAAGGTGCTACTCAAAAAAAAGTTGTTGTTGTTTAAAAAAGCAGGCAAAAAGCAGGCAAAGTCACACCAAATTCACCTTTGGGTCTGCCATATTGATTCAAAATGGCAGCCAGAATCTAAACATCAATGAAGAGCACCACCCCCACCTCAGGAACCCTTGTGCAAAGTTTGGTGGTGGTATCTCGAGAGGGACCTGAAAGTATAAAGAACAAAGAAAGAAATGGAAAGAGAAACCACTTTCCAAAGTATATGGTAGATTATGATTATCATTATGAATTGCATTTATAGCCCTCTTTTTTCTCCAAGGAGCCCAGGGTGGCACACGTGGTTCTCCTCTTTCTCCTTTAATGCCCATAACAGCCCTGTGAGGTTGGATCAGGGTGCAAGATTTGCAGGGCCCAGGAGGCATTGAAGCCACAGCTGGCATCTCCTTCTCCATTCATGCCAACATTGCTGAGGTAAGAAGGTATTTACCTGGAACATAAATATATTTAAGTTCCAGGTAAATATCCAGGAACTGTTTTGTTATATCCAGGAACTGTAAATTTTAATCTTAAATCCAAATAGGAGTGTGGCATTGCTCTCATTCACTTAGCATATACAAGAGGCAGTTAATATCACCCTTACAGCCTTGCAGTGACAAATTCCTGCAGGGTAACTATGAAAGGCTGCTAGAACAAAAACAGCTGAGTCTTGTGGGACTTTAAAGACTTGCAGATTTACCACAAAGAAAGAAAGAAAATCTTCTCTCCAATGTGGAATTGGGTGCAAAGTACCACCCATCAACTGCCCTGGTAATCCTGGTGCTCTGCTTGGTAGAATAACTGGAGCCAAGGCATATTCAACAATAGGAATAGGGAATCTGTGGCCCTTTAGATGCATTACGGTGGGTCATGCTAACTAGAGCCGATGCAATTTGGAGTCCAATAACATATGGAGGGTCACAGGCTTCTAATCCCTGCTCAACCACCCCAATTTAAATGGGACATCCCGAAATTACAAAAGCTACCCCTAGCTTCTGATTAAATCCCAGAATGTCCCATTTTTGGATCCAGCACCCTGGCATGAGCCAGCTGGCTCTTGAGAAAGCTTGGGAGCAAAAAAAACCACCCCAAGCATCTTGATTTGGATCAGCAAATTGGAAGGGTATGTTTGACTTTCAGGAGCCAGATTTGTGGATAATGGCCAATTTGTTATGTCCTGGCTAATCCCATCTCCACTCCAGTTTATGTAAATGGTGGCATTCATCCTCAGGGCATCCTGTATTTATTTATACACACTGACTGTTTTCTCCATAATTAACATCATTATGATGCAATATCTCAACTAAACTCGTAATATTTCTCTGCAAGCTCCTTTGATTGGTTTCTGTCGCTTACATAAAGTCAGCAGTGTAGGTACTCTGCTCAGTGTCAGTTAGTATTCTGGCTTCATCACAGCATCTTCAGTGTCAAGAAACAGTGAGGCTGCTGTCTGTGTTTCTGCAATGAAGACTCTTGGGATCCTCCTCCTGCTGGCAACTTCCACTTGGGCTTTTGTTGCTGTGGGTAAGTAGGGAGAGGCCACCCAGGAAGTGTTTCTTATTTGGGGTGTTTTCTGTCCTGCTGTGAGAAACCTCTACAGGTGTCCAGTATGAAAGAAACAGTTCTGTGTTTAGTGACCATGCCAAATGTTTTTAATTACCGTATTTTTTGCTCTATAAGACTCACTTTTTCCCTCCTAAAAAGTAAGGGGAAATGTGTGTGCGTCTTATGGAGCAAATACAGGCTGCGCAGCTATCCGAGAAGCCAGAACAGCAAGAGGGATTGCTGTTCTGGCTTCTGAGATTCAGAATATTTTTTTTTCTTGTTTTCCTCCTCCAAAAACTAGGTGCGTCTTGTGGTCTGGTGCGTCTTATAGAGCGAAAAATATGGTACATGCTTAGGGCATCAAGGGAAGTACCTCAAAAAATATTCCTTTTCTGGGTTTTTAACATTAATGCTCACCAGTTGCTCGGCTGAGCGTTCATTTTCTCTGTTGGAATCTATCCAAAAACCCCAATACAGCAATCATGCAACAGAGTTGTTCCGCCTGGCCTTTGGCTTGGAATCAACTTGATCCCCTCCCCCTCTTTCCTTTTTCCTTTCTCCTTCTGTGATGGGACTCCTATTTGGGGACTTCCCTGGCTTTTTTCTGGCCCACCTAGCACCAGTCTGGATAGTTGGCCTTGGTGAAGATTTGACGTTTTCATCCCCAAAAAGTTTTTGATTTGAGTTTCTACTGAAATGAGGCTGCACCGTATTTTCGCTCTATTGGACGCACTTTTTCCCCTCCAAAAATGAAGGGGAAATGTGTGTGCATCCTATGGGGCGAATGCAAGCTTTCGCTGAAGCCTGGAGAGCGAGAGGGGTCGGTGCGCACCGACCCCTCTCGCTTTCCAGGCTTCAGGAGAGCCCCAGTGCCAGCCCCACAAGGTCGGGGGACAGAGGGAGGCGGAACGCCGCCATCCCGCTGTCTCCCGAAGTGGTTTGCCTCTCCCGCAAGCTCCAGTGACAGCTGGGAGGCGCAGCGCGTCTTCCCGCTGTCCCTGTACCTGATCTGAGGGCAGCCGGCAGGGAGAAGAGCGCTTCTCCCCGCTGCCTCTCCCACAAGCTCCGGGGACAGCTGGGAGGCACAGCGCGTCTTCCTGCTGTCCCCGGACCTGGTCTGAAGGTGAGCTGCGGGGAGAAGAGCGCTTCTCCCCGCTGATGGCCCCACAAGCGCCTGGGGGGGGGAAATATATTTTTTTCTTTATTTCCCCCCCAAAAAAACTTGGTGTGTCCTATGGGCTAGTGCGTCCTATGGGGCGAAAAATACAGTACCTGATTTGAAACACAAATCTGCCCAGCCCATAATGCTCAGATATTATGCGCTGCGCTGCTGGAGCACAATTTCTGTTCTCATCCTGAAGCAAAGTTCTTAACCTGAGGCACTATTTCTGGGTTAGCGGAGTCTGTAACCCGAAGCATCTGTAACCTGAGGTACCACTGTATATGCATTAATATTATAACCCAGGAGGGAAAACACACACACAAATTCTTTACAAATGCTTGCTGAAATAGCTCATAGACACTGGGTCAATTCCAAGCTAACTCTTGAGGGATTTTATCATGGGTAGTTGAACACTGGTGATTTTTTTTCCAGAGATGGGGGGAAATTTTGTTTGCATTTTAATGTGAAACTGCCTAATTTATACAAGCAGAAGTTCAATTATCCTTCAACATTCACACTTCTGGGATAGCTCAGTTGATGGATCACAAAATTCTTACTCAGGTTCATGGGTCTGAGCCCCCCATTGAGCAAAATATCCACACATTGCAGGAGGTTGGACTAGATGAGCCTCATGGTCCCTTCCAACTCTATAATTCTAAGATTTGCACTTCTCCAGGTTTTGCAACGCCATTCTCCAACCAAATAATGTGTTCAAAATTCTGGGAAAGTGAAAATGAAAATGCACAGACTAGTGAAAACAACATAGTCAAATGCATTGCATTAGGGGGAATTTCTTGTAAAAATGTATATATTTGTCCAAATGTGTATTTTAGGAGAAAGATGCACTGAAATGCTGTCTTTCTGTGAACTTTTTTATTATTTAAAAAAGAACATTTACACCCATCTCGTCTAGATTCCAGCAATGCTGCTCAAGAGTCCCGGTCCAGCTCCGGTCCTGGTAAGCAGATTGACACCCCTGGTGGGAAGGGCACTGAGCCTAACTTGGTGACTGATGTTAATGTGTGTGGAAATCCTAAAAAGTAGGTCTACTGTAAGATGAACTAGAAACAAAACAGCATAATACATGGAGAGGTGAGCAGACACTTTTTGTGCTAAGCAATCCTGCAAATGGCTGGGAAATCTTCTATAGCTCAGACTCTGAGCCAACTACTGAAACGTTAGAGACAGAGACAGCACCTCAAAGGAAGAAAATAGTGAAAGATTTAAAAAATAATATTTCTGAAACAACCCTCCATCCCACCACATCTCATCTCAAGCTTTTGGAGTTGAAGGGGCAATTGCTGGGGTGGGGAGGGAGCAGGGCTGTCCAGTGTGGGAATCAAGCCATTTGAAGCAATTCACAGAAGGGACTAATTATTATTTTTTCCATGGCACCCAGGGGCAATTTCTGCACGTGCATTCCTCACAGATCTGGCCAGTGTGTTTGGCAGTACCTCTGAAGTGTTTGGTGAACTTCTCACTCAAATGACTACATCCTTTCTGGGAGGAAAAGGTAAGTGTTGGAGGACATTGCAAGTGGGGAGCATTTTTCAAAACAAGCTTGTGTGGTGAGCATGAGAGGGGGAAAGTCCCAATGTGGTGTGGAGAGAAGTGGATGAGGTTTTTTAAAATGCAAACGCAATGCAAGGAAACTGCTGTAGGGCTGCTCAGTCTAGAAGAGCTCATGTGCCAGCAGACAGAGGGTGGAATCCAATGCCATACTGTGACAAATCTTCTGCCAGGCCCCTGCAATGTATTTTGCACAAGTTCCCACAAGAAAGTATAACTGCTATGGCCATTTCCACCTTCCATTAAAAAGATGTGGGTGTGTGGCCTTGGGAGGCTGCAGGGAAGGTCGGGACCCCCGAGGGAAGGGAGACAAAGGCCGGGAGAGAGATGCAACAGGATTACTGGGAGGTGAGGAGGGTGGTAATAGTGAAGAAGTTAACCCTGCTGAACTTTTCTTGATAGGCACCAGAGAACTGAGGAGAGAAGCTCGTGGATCTCCAGGCTCCGAGCCAAGCAACAGGAACTGATTAGCCATGGGTAAGCAGCTCCAAGTCATAAGGTGGGCACTATCTGGAGGGCCACAAGTTTCCCATTCCTTGCTTGAACTTCTGCCCCAGACATGAGATGAAACAACAGCTGTCCAGTCCTTCAGTTTCTTCTGTATGGTGAATGTTGCTGTATTAAGAATGTTGACTTTAAGTCATGTTCAATTTCAGATATTTGCAGCAATGGTACAATTGGACTTCTGCATGGTCTAGAGCAGTCCTTTCCAACAGGTCGGTCATGGGATGTCCCTGGTCCTGGTCGATCCTGGTTGATTGCGGGATCCTGATGCCCCACCCCCCAAAAAGCAGCTCAACAACTTTGGCTCATCCCCCCAAAAAAAACAAGCTCAAGAACTCTGGTCAATCCAATGGGTAGATCACTGTCATATTTTTTTATAGTGGGAGTAGATCGCAGTCTCTTGGAAGCTGGACAGCCCTGGTCTAGAGAATGAAGGAGGCTTTGACATCCTGGTGTTTGCCATCCTGGTAGATTGCCACATATCTATACCAATTGATCAATAAAGTTCTAGTCAAGCAAATCATTGGCATTTGACTCTATGCACCTTATTTGTGGCTTTCTGTATAGCAATGCATGATTATACATTCTCAATAACCTGACACACTAACATGTGTTTTTCAAGACACATTGGCTAGGATTCACGTAACCAGACCCACCACTTAGCCTTGTGCAAATGTTTCTGCTTGTGCAATGGGGATTCCTCCCATCTCCCTCATAGGTCTGGAGAACCCCAAGAACAGCACAGGGGGTGAGGAGAGGGAGGGTTGTACTGCCTGACAAGCTGCAATGGTTGTGTTGGAGGAATTTCAACAGGGGCAAATGTAAGGTTCTGCACATAGGCAGGAATAACCAGTTGCACAAATATAACTTGGGGGACAGCTGGCTGACCAGCACTACATGTGAAAAGGATCTGGCGGTCTTAACAGACGCAAGCTTAACAGCAGTCTACAAGGTGATGCAGCAGCAAAAAAGCTAATGCTATTCTAGGCTGCATCAACAGAAGTCTAGTGCACTGGTCAGTGGAAAAGACTCCCTCAGGAGGTGGTGGGCTCTCCTTCAGTGGAGGTTTGTAAGCAGCGGTTGGGTCTGCCATGGATGCTTTAGTTGAGATTACTGTACTGCAGGGGGTTGGACTAGAATACCCTTCCAACTCCACAATTCTGTGATTCTAAGAATTGCTGGAGGATTGCAGCACTGAATTCCACCCACAGAATTTGTCATTCATGCTTTACCCTTAAAACTTCCTTATACAATTTATGTTATTTCATTAAATTTACATACTGCTTGATTGTGAAACAACCAACCACCTCAAAGCAGTTTACAAAAAGAATAAACCATAACATTATTGATAAAAACAGTTAATAACAACTATTCAAAACATTCAGAGGAGAAAATAAAACTAGAGATAAACTAAAAACACACACCATCATTCTTATAGGGCAGGCTTGTCCACATAAGAGCACATTCCTTGATGTATGCAAAACCAGACCAACCCAGGCCACAGCCAGGAATAATATTTGAGCCTCTTCGGTGAGAAGGCTAATCACCCGATCAATGTCCTACTTGCTAGGCTCTTTCTCAGTTTGTGGTAGGAAGGTAATTTATTAATGCTTGGGCCATTCACATATAAGATAAATAAGATAGATAAATACAATGCAAAATCCAAGCCTAGAATCATACATAAAACATCTTCAAAATACTATGTAAATCGCATGTAGCATGTATGAAATTTACAAACTGAAATTCAATACAGATAAAAAACATTAATTATTAAAATATATTATGCTTAATAAGCACATCCTCCAAGCAGTCGACTGCCATCTCCTTAACAACTCCTGCCCAGGTTTCCATTGCTGCTACGGTAAAAAGAGAGACCTTGTGGGTTACCCTACAATCTGTGTCCAACAGAAGGTAGGAAATGTTTTGTGGAATGGTTCTGGATGAGTAAGAATAGATCCCAGAAATTTGGTGCTTGGTTCAGAATAAAGTGAACCAAAGAACAAATAGTGAAGCAGTTCCTCAACTTCTGGGGCCCCACAAATACACAAGCCAAGGGAGTATGAGAGTGCTGACAATCATAGCTGTGGGCATTGTTTGGAAACAAAGGGCTGCAAATGCTTGCCTAAGCTTTGGAAATGTGAGGTTTGCAAGGTAAGCAGCCATTTGGTGGTCCAATTTGTAAAGTCTATATTAATTCAAAAATTTAGAATTATTAATGTTCTGTCTGGCAAGGACATTATATGTATTTTCCACCATGGAAAATATATAGAATGTCCTTGCCAGAGAAGACATTAATAATTCTAAATAATTCTAAATTTTCCAAATTCAGAGCAGAAAAATGATTGAATGGAGTAGGATATGAATAAAGCACCTTCCAATATTTTAAGTTCCAACTTTTGCAGTTTGATACCTGCTCCAAACATAACTTGGGGAATACCCTACCAGGAGACACTTTTATGATTCACCAGTATGGATGGAGAAATGGATGGGAGATAGAATGGAGGGGGAATCTACCTCTGCCCTGACCAAAGCTGAAGGAGTGGCAGGTGGAAGTCTTAACAATTCCCCAGAAATGTATTTTGGAGGGCCTAGTTTAGCCCATCCTCAAATAGCCATCCTCAGACAGCCACACCGTACAGGATCTGAGCAATAACTTTACTTTGAAATATTTTCAGGGCTAGCACAACCAGATCTAAGAATTGCCCCAATTGTTCTCATAGCCACTGCTCTGATAGCTTCTAACTGGATGCCAAGATTCTTAAATACTTGGCATTGTTCAATTTGGTGACCATTAATAGACCATTAATAGACCAGTTCCTCAATTAGGAACAATAAACAGTTATCTGTATTAGTGGTGGCCAGTTTATAATATCACAATAGTAGGGTTGGGGTTTTTTGGCCAAAGTTCTTAAGCTTTTTTCTTTTTCAGCAAAATTGCAAAAAAATAATAATGCTGTTTTAAGCTATTTTTATGGAAAGTGGGCAAAAGCAGCACTGCCAACATTGGCTGCCATACATCCAGATTTTACAGGACATTTTCCTGATTTCCATCCAGACATTGATAGAGGCATTCCAGATATGTCCAGGAAATTCCAGACGTATGGCAACCCTATATAACAGGCTTCTGTTGATCAAATCAAAGACTGATGCTAAGTCGACAAAGGCAACAAGTAAGTGTTTGGTAGGTCCAGCAGTTGCTTATTGGGCTAAGAAATGCAAGACAGGCAGTGATCAATAGTGCTTTCCCTTTTCCTAAAACCAGCCCGTTCAGGAAGGATAATGTGGTTAATAGATTTCCAGTCGTCCAATTTGTTTAGCAAATATTTACTATATAGTTTAGGATCAGATCAAATGGTACATTGTTTGGTTCTGTAGGTTCAGGTGTTGTGATGGGATAATGAGCTGCTTGTGCGTAAAAGCTTAATCCCTCTGGGGTTTGGCTGGTCAACCAAACCCAGGCACTAACGGAGCCCCCAAAGCATGACTCCGTCAGTCGCTGGTAGAATCTGACAGTGGGCGTCTACAGAATTTACTCCAACATAAAAGCTGTTTGACGGACATGCGCCTTCGTGACTCTCTGCGTGACAGTTTCCGGCGAGGGGTGGGAGTTGCTAACGGGGGTCTTGTTACCTCTGCACTATTCTCACTAGAAGCCTGGGTTTACCTGTCTTCTTTTTGTCCACAAAGAACACTGGGCTGCCCCCCACCGCTCGTGACTCTCTGATGAAACCTCGCTTGAGGTTCTTGTCAATGAATTCCCTTAACTCCTGCATCTCACTGTCTGACATTGCATACAGCTTGCCCACTGGCAATTGTGCTCCTGGGAGTAAGGTGATTTGACAGTCAAAGGGTCTGTGCGGGGGCAGTTTATCTGCTTCCTTTTCGCTAAAGACGTCAATCAAGTCAGCATATTGTGGTGGCACCTTCCCCTTGTCCGTCACTTCCATCCCTGCTAGAGTGGCCCTGGCCCCTGCCTGACCCTCTCCCTCCTTGCAATGTGCTGATCCAAAGGAAACCACTCTCTGATGCCAGCCTACTAGCAGATCGTGTAGTGCCAGCCAGCTCATTCCCAAGGTGGCTACGTTAAACGCTATCAGTTCTGTGTGTCTTGCCACCCTCATAATCATTGGTATAGTCTGTTGGCTCACTTCACCTCCCAACAGTTCCCTCCCATCAATGGTGGTCACCTGCAAAGGCTTACTTAATGGAATAGTCTGTATCTGGTGTTCAGCTGCAAACTCCTTACTCATGAAATTACAGGAGCTGCCTGAATCCAATAGCGCTTTTATCTTTAGTGGGTGTCCGTTTGACAGTTCCAGCAACACCTCTATCACAAGCGCTGGTCTTGGAGGCTCCGGCGTGGGCACATTCACTACTCCCTGGCCTGGCTGCTGTGCCCTGATGTTGGCAGCCAGGCGTTGGCTTTTACTTGCTCCTCGGTTTCTCCTTCCTCCTTCCCCCCAACAGTTTCCGCCATCCCTTGCCATTCCTTCCTCTGCGGACAGACTCTGGCAAAGTGCCCTGGCTGTTGGCAGAGATAACATCTCTTGGCGCTCTTTCCCTCCTTCTTCCGCCCTTCACTGGTGTTTGAAACTGCGCGCACGCGCGCTGTTCCAAGTTCCATCGGCTCTGCTGGCGGGAAAGACTGCTCCGGAATCTCTGGAATGCGGAAGTCCTTCCAACGTTCCCCTTTTCCTTCCCGCTTTTCCAAAGCCCTTGCTTCTAGGCGCGCTCCTATGGCCAGCGCAGATTTAGTCAGCTGATCCATAGACTCCGCCCTGGGCGCCCGGGAAAGTTCATCTTTCACTGCCGGAGAGAGCCCTTCTTCAAACATCATATGAATAGGTTCACTTGCCAGATCCCACCCCAGTCTATGAATCAGCATAGTGAACTCAGTCCAGTACTCACGTACAGATCGGCTCCCCTGTTTGCACGCCATTAACTGCCTGCGCACCACCCCCTGCTCAATCTTGCTGGAAAACATCAGGTCCATGGCGCGAAAAAACTTCCTCGTGTCCTTCAAGATATCATTATTGGCTGCCATCAGGGGTCGGACCCAGTGCTTCACCCCTCCCTCTAGATGGCTAATCACGTACGCCACTCTAGAGCTCTCATCGGGGAAGTCATCAAACAGTAGATTGAGAGCATACTGCATCTCCGTTCTAAAGGCTTGATAGTTCCTGGGATCCCCCCCAAATTTCTGCACCAATCCAGGCACCTTTCTGGCAAGTGGGGCGGTTTTCCCCTTATCCGCATCTTGAGCCCTCCTCTCCTCGAGCCTCGCCGTTTGCAGCGCGAGCTGGACCTCCAACGCCCTGTACCTTTCTTCCAGGCTTGGACCTGCTCCAGCTCCAGCTCCTGCTCCTCCGGTTCCGGCTGGTTCGCTCATGATGCCCTCTGCTTGCACAAGCCGCTTTCAAAGACTGTCAGATTGCTGTGATGGGATAATGAGCTGCTTGTGCGTAAAAGCTTAATCCCTCTGGGGTTTGGCTGGTCAACCAAACCCAGGCACTAACGGAGCCCCCAAAGCATGACTCCGTCAGTCGCTGGTAGAATCTGACAGTGGGCGTCTACGGAATTTACTCCAACATAAAAGCTGTTTGACGGACATGCGCCTTCGTGACTCTCTGCGTGACAGTTTCCGGCGAGGGGTGGGAGTTGCTAATGGGGGTCTTGTTACCTCTGCACTATTCTCACTAGAAGTATCCCAGAGCCTTCCCTCCAATTCCCCTTCCGCTGGAACTCCTGCGCTCCCCCTGCTGGTTCCTGCTTCTGCTGTAGAGTCTCTCCTATTCTCCTGGAGTCTTACCCCCATCTCTCTCTCTGATGGCAGTTCCCTGACAGGTGTCTACACCAATTCCTTTAAAAATAGAAATTAGTTTGTTTCATGTGTTCACAGTCGAATAATGAAGAATACATTTTAATAATTTAAAATTTAAAAATTACATGACATTTCAGAAATGGTGTGGAACATTTCCCCTGTGGAAATTGCTCTTTTTACTTTCAGTTCTGTAAGTCACATGATGATGCGACAGCTATCCCCACATGCCTTTTTTATTTAGTGTTTAATTAGACAATCTCTTGGATCAAGATTTGAGCTAGATGACAAAAGAAATTGTTGGAGGAAACACACTGTCTTGAGCAAGCCTCAAAAGCCATTGAGCCAAGACAGGAAGTCCTGGCTAAAAGCCAGCGTGCTCCACAACCCCTACACCAATTTGCACACTTCCCAGTGTGAGCAATACTTTATGGGGAACACTGAGCAATTTCCCACAGGTACTTCATCATTGTTTTAAGGCCACAAACCATCCGCTACACTCCATGTTTCCTCCTTGCCAGCTTTATTGGTTCTGCTCTAGTTATTTGCATTTAATCAAAGTTTGCCTATTATATAAAGTTATTTGCCTTTTAATTTTTTTAAAATGCCAAAATGGAGTAGGGTCTTGGGGCCACAAATATCTTCTGTTATGCTAGATATAGGCCATGGGTTAGCCAACCCTGCTTTACAAGAATAAAGGCAAGTCACTACAATTTAGCACCCACAGTGCACTTGTGGCTCTGAAGCAGATAACATGTAGCAGCTCACTGCTAAGTTCACAAGCATTTGATCTGCCAGCTTTCTGGCTTACCGCTCACACTCTTAGCCACTGTGCTACCTCAACTCTGTCAAGATGTCCATACCGTTCTCCCCTCTGGTGGGTGAGTCCTTTTCTGCTGACCACTCCCCAAGGGATTCTTCACTGCTTTCCTCTGGAGATGAAACCACTTCTAGAGAATGGTGTCCATAACAGTACAGTTCTTGATGGCCAAGGTGGTCTGGCCCCTCCATGCTTTCTCCACCCATGCAGTGAGAAAGCCACGATTCCAACTTTGAATGAGTTGTAGCTTGAGGGCAGAAGTGGGAAGAAATCACAGGAGTCAGCTCCACTATGGTAGACTCTGAAGAGTCACTTCCCATTCTGCCATGATGAAAGGGGACTTCAGGGAGCGCTGTGTGAGTCTCATCCTTCACGCCTTCCACATCAAAGTGGAACTTGTCTCTGCGGGCTTTTTCCATCACTTCCCACACTACCTGTTCCAGACGACTCATAGAAGATGGTACAGCAGAAGGTCCTTGAGGCCCTCCTCGGGCGGAAGTGTACAAGCACATCGTGGAAATGGCTTTTTGCAAACGCTTGAGAGGAGGCAGAGACTCTGGCTGGGAAGGAACATTCCAAGAATCTGGGATGTCTGGGAAAGCCCAGAACAAGTGGGCAGGGGAAATCTTTTGGATGGGAGTCTTAGACACATAAGAGTAGAGGCAGAAGAAAGCATCAGCCGTTACAGCCAGAGTCTGGACTTGCTTGAACCGACCTGTGAAAGGAAGGATAGAAAGTGTCAGAGGAAAACCAGTGTAGATCCAAGAGACCCTAGCTTCCAGCTCTTCCAGGTCACATCTGTATGGCAGGGACTGTACACAACCTGAAAACTAGGCCTGGTTTCATTTTCCTGGGTTCTAGTTTTTTTCTGTCTTCCTCTTGCCTAAGCAAAGGCTTTTGTTTGGTCCTGTCTTCTGCTCCTGGTCCCAGTTCTACCTGCTTTCCTATGTTCTATCAAGAACAGAGGTCCTTTCCCATCACCTGCTACCTGAGCTCTTTTCAGATTTCAACCAAAGATGCCAAGGGTTGAACATGGGAGCTTCTCTACATGCTCTGAGCCTCACCCTTTGATATCACAGTCCCAGAACTGCCAGCCATGAAATGCTTGTGGCACTTACTTGCTAACATCAAGCAAGGATCCTCCATCTCTAACCGTTGCACCTGGGCTCTGAGGAAGAGCTGGAAATCAATGCCCTCAGCTTGAGAGGGAACTGAGAAGAACCGAGATGGGATCCAAGATGCAGCCTGTGTCTCCTCTTGTATGAAGCCCAGGTTGCACAAGATGGTCTCAGCATCAGCTTCATAGAGATCCAGCACCTCAGAGATGCTAGGCAGAGAAGATAAGAGTGTGAATGCAGGAGTGTCCCAACTGATTACTGAACCATTTTCAGGTCATAGCCCCACAAATACACCACTAGGTATGTCCGCAAGCCCCTTTCCTTCAGAGAATAACGGGCAGCATCTGTGGGATTTCCTCACTCCCAATTTATCTTCCTCACAGCCTTGTGTGGTGAAAGAGGGTGCTTGCAATAATATTCATGGTGGAGTCTAGTAGAGAAAGCAAACACAGAGCCCTCTGTATGTTGTTGGACCATAATTCCCATCAGCCCCAGCCTGCTCAACTAACCATCAGGGATGGCGGGAGCTGTGGTCCATGACATCCAGAGGGCACCAGGTCAGCTGCCTCCAATGTACAGACCAGAGGCTAGGTATCTCTGCTCCAATCACTGCTGGTTTGTTAGTGGTGTAGGTAGATCTTTAAGCCAGTCCAAGTCCTACACAATACGATCCATGCTTACCTGGAGCTGGTCTTGTTAGTGCTGCCTGAGAAGGCACTGGAAGTCATGCTGTGATCCAGATTGAGATGCTGGGAAGGCCAGAATGTATGTTTTTGGGACCTGCTGTGGAAGAAGAGACAGTGAAGAGACACATCTGCATGCATACCCACATCCCTTTTGGTGTGCATGTAGGAAGACCAAAAGGGAGGGCAAGCTGGCAGTCACAGCCAGCTGCACACTTGCACAAGACTGATAGTGTGACAACACCCTACAATGTTATTAGACAAATATGCAGCCAGTATCTCATTTCAGAAATAAAACTAGAAATCTCACCCCCCCCCCGCTGCCCCCCCAAAAAACAAATTTAAATTCTGGATTTCAGATTTCTCCAAACTTTGGCTCTAGCAACGCTAACCTCCTTAGCTCTTGTTTCTCACCTAGGCTCAGCTCTGTCTCTGTCCAGTAGCACCATTGCTGGAAAGAAGAAAAGAAAGGTCTCTCATGAGCAAAGGATACATTGCATTCCTACGAAGAGAGCTGACGGCCAAGGAGCATATTGGCAGAGTTGCACCATCAAATTAGCATTCTTGCCACCCATCCATGGGCCATCTGGAAGGAAGGCTTGCTCACACCCCCATCAATCCTCATCACTTACCTTCTGCTCCCAGGCTAAGGTCATCTTCAAAGCTGGCTCTGTTGCTGCAGGATCCTACAGGATAACACAAATACATAGTCACCTAGAGCAAGCATCCACAGGTGGAAAAGGGACTGGGTGAGATCAAAAGGCTGGGTGGCTTTTTCTATGCAGTTTTATTATGGACATGCCACAACACAGCTCTGCATGGGCAGGGCTGTGTGAAGGCTACAATTCCACAGAAGAACAGGAAATCCAAAAAGTGTAGAATTCAGCTTCCTAAAATGCTCAGATTTTTCTTTCTTTCTAATCCTTGTGAAAATAGGCTTGTAAATTTGCAAGCAATGCCTGCTGAAATCTCAGAAACCTACCTAATGAGTTTCTGAATAAGATTTCCAGTGAAGGGGGGAGCAGTTTGGTGCCTTGTATATCCCCTTGCTTTCCCCCTCAAATTAGTATGTATTATTGTTTAATTAACTTATGAATCACTTTTCAAAAGCATTGCAAGGCGAATTACAAGCAAACAATAAAAATAACTAAAGTAGGTTTTGAAACAATACCAGAAACAACAGTGGCTGCCTTTCAATATTTTTTTAGAAAAAACATTGATGACTTCTGGTGCTTCCTGCCTTAATGGGTGCAGCTCCCACATTAGTGGAGATCATTTGCGGAGAAAAACAAGGATGATTTTGAGGGTAATTGTCCTTGCAAGTTCCCCCCAACGCTCGGGGGGAGTGAGCTTCACCCACAGATCGTTTTGGCTCTCACTCCAGCATGGAATCTGGGAGGCAGGAAGATGCTGGGTGCCAAAGCACTTTGCCTAACGGTAACTCCCCGACACAGCCCGATGCAGAGGCTCTTCTATTTATTAGGGTGAAATTGACTCTAATTTACAGACGTGTGCAGGATGGATGGGACAAGATTATAAACTGCCAAGTGAATCAGCTACTGAGTCGCAATGTTTAGAACTGGAAAGATCTCCTTTGTAGAAAAATATGGTATGTGAGGAGGGAGGGGAGCCCATGTTTGCTACATAAATGATTCGGCAAACCTCCCCCTAAATGCCAAAAAACTGATAAAAAGCAAGAGGAGAAAAAGAGAGTGGGGTTATATTTATGCATTAATATGAAAATAGAACTGTGTGAGAACATTGAAATGATTTAAAGCATTGGACTTCCACTTATCACAATCTGGACTATGGGTCGAAATTACATGGGAACAGAGGAAGAGAAAGAGCAAAAAAGTGTAAGTAGAGATGCTGCGTACGACATGATCAGAACAGGAAAAATGAAGAAACAAATGGAAAAATAAACTTCTCACACAGAGAATTTACAGGAGACAGAACTCCTTCTGCAGAAATAAAATTTCTTAAATGTGTTAATACGAATGGAAGTCCAGAACTCTGTAGTTGTTGATAACAGACTATGATCAGGACTGAATGTAATTGGATTAATCAAGATTTCGGAAGCAGGAAGAAATAATAACTTTGCACTCCAAAACCCAGCACACAGGAAGTCACACAAATTGTATAATTGGCTTTATAATTTATATATATTTGGATATGAATTATAATTTGACATTGGTAAAATGTAGTGGTTATTGGACTTCAGTAATTGAAAATTACCGTATTTTTCGCTCTATAACACGCACCCGACCATAACACGCAGGTAGTTTTTAGAGGAGGAAAACAAGAAAAAAATATTCTAAACGAAACAGTGAATGTATGATTTTTGTGGTTCATGCTGTGGCCACAGACATGTGATCTGACAGTGAGTTTGGAGTAGCCCAATGCAAAAATTCTGAGGATCCATGTGGATCCATGCTTTGTAACCATGTTTTTGCACCACTGCGGCCCCAGGCAACAATGGGTGCGTGATTATTTTGGTGCAAGATGTAGCCATGGACATGCTATGTGATCTGATGGTAAATTTGGCGTGACCCAGTGCAAAAATCCTGAGGATCCATGTGAATCCGTGCTTTGTAACCACGTTTTAAGTGGGGAGGGAAGGAAAAGCACTCAAAGGACAAGGAGCACGCGTGGGGTGGGTGGAGAAGGATGCTGCTAATAATGCAGGAGAGGGGTTTAAGGGGAGAAGAAGTATGTGTGGGGTTGGTGGAGAAGGATGCTGCTAATAATGCAGAAGAGGGGTATAAGGGGAGAAGGCTCCTCTCCTCTCCCACTTTGCTCCTTTAAAGCAAGCAGGCTCTGCTTTTCTTCCTCCTCCCCGCTCATCCCTCGGCTTAGCGAGCTGAAAAACTTTGCTGCTATGTAGTGAGCTGAGTGGGGAGGAGAGAGGGACAGAGAGCCTGCTTGCTTTAAAGGAACCAACCGGACAGGAGCCGCTTACACGAGTCGCTCTCCTCTCCCGCTTTGCTCCTTTAAAGAAGCAGCCTCTCTGTCCCTCTCTCCTCCCCACTCAACGGCTCTTCTCCCACTTTGCTGTTTCAAAGCGAGCCATGGAGGAGGGAAGGAAGGGGAACAATGGATCCTCTGCTCATGACTGCAGCAGATCCCCCCCGCCACCTGTAGGCATTCCCTCCATAACACACACAGACATTTCCCCTTACTTTCTAGGAGGAAAAAAGTGAGTGATATGGTGCAAAAAATACGGTAATAAAAAATATTTTTTAAAAAAATAGAAAAAACATTCATTGGTTGATTGATTGATTGATTGATTATATTTCTATGTTGCTTTTCATTCAAATGAATCCCAAAACAGCTTACAAACAATAAAAAAATAATAGAACATCACAAATACAGCATGAATTATATAGAATAATTAACAAATCATCAATAAAAACAAGTACGACCTATAAAAACTCTTAACAAAGCATCAACTAAAAAATGAGCTAAACATCACAATTAAAGCAAAATATTATATGATATGCCCTTCTAAAGGTTCATGAATGAGGCCTGTGTACATAACCATGCATTAAAGTACATTTGAAGCACACACACCCAAGAATCCTGGGAACTGTATTTTACCTATCAGAGAGCTACAATTCCCAGCACCCTTTAATAAACTACATTTCCTGGGACTCTTTTTTGGGTGTGCACACGCTCAAAATGTGCTTTAAATGTATGGTGTGTGTGTGCAGTCCAAACCTTAGCCTACCTTACTTCATGTTTGAGAAGGCAGACCGAGCAAATAACAGAAATTGCAGAAATCACTTACCAGCATAGGCACCTGGAGCAGAGATGCTCTCTGAGAAGGGGTCCAGTGAAGAGCTGAAAGCCAGAACCAAGAGCTGCATCATTACAGCTATAGGAGTTCCTAAATCATTTTGCCATTTTTCTCCTAGGACCTAGCCGGAACATCACAGACAATTAAGTCCCACTCAGCAAACAGTGGCACCACCAGGGCTGGTGCTGCATTAGGCAGAGCAAGGCAGCTGCCTCAGGCAGCAGATGCCAAGCTGCAGGGGATGGATAGAGCTCTGAGTGCCACCTGGCTACCCTGGGACCCCTACACTAGCCTCCTGTCCTCTAGCGCAGTGGAGGATACCGTCCATTCACTAGTATTGAAGGAAAATCCCAGTCCAATTGGCTTCCATATATTCCTTGGGAGAGAGCAACATCTTGTCCTTCACCTCAGGCAGCAAAATGTCTTGAACTGGCCCTGGTCGCCTTAAGTGCTAACCTCCAGTTCACAGATCTGAAGCCCTACAGCCCAGGAAATCCACAAATGAGAATGCCAGTACTGTGTATGGAGTGAAACTCTACACCAGGTGTGAGGAACCTTTGGTCTTCCAGATATTGCTGAACTACAACTCCCATCAGGCCCAGTAAACATGGTCAATGGCCAGGGATGGTGGAAGTTGTAGTTCAGCAACATCTGGAGAGCCAAAGGTTCCCCCTACCTGCTCCAGACAGTCACTCTATCCTGAGTTCAAAAGTTCTAAAACCTGGGTGGGACCAAGGAGGAGCAAAGGCCAGAGCCAGGTCAGTTGATGGTGGAGCCAAGGGATACAGCCTAGTATTCTTTTTTGGGGGGGGGGCAGCTCTAGGACCTCTTTTGCTAGGCCTGATTGTAGAATGCAGAGGAAAAGCAGAATATTCACAAAAACTGGCAACTTAGAAATGAAAATATCTGAACGGGAACAATGGTTAGTACTAGATTTCTTCACTTTGAACTATGCAATTGCTCCCCCAGTAGAGCAGACATGAATAAGCAATGGAGGGGTGACCATTGGCTTCAGAGTCAGTACAGCACTGGTCATCAACCCACTAGCGGGTTGCGGCCTGATCCAAGGTGGGTCACAACAGGAGCACCTAGAACCATGCTCCATATTCATTTTTTCTGGAACCATAAACCTTCTAGGTCCTGAATAGCTGGGAAGAAGCAAGAACACTCTCTTTCATCTGGGATTAACAGGCTAATCGTAGGTATGTTTAATCTCCCTGCAGCTGAGATTAATGTTAGGTATGTACAGTTGAGATTCCTGCATTGCAGAGGCTTCGGTTAGATGACCCTTGATGTCCCTTGCAACTCTAAAATTCTATGATATATAGGATTGGAGCCAAACTCATCTAACTGCAGCCCCTTATGTATTTGCTATATTTCTATATGTAGAGGTGTCCCAACTGATTTCTGTGGTATTTAAGCAACTATGTGTTCCATGGAGCACGATATTGGTATAGATAGATGTATACACAAATATATATGATATTGGTATAGATGGATGTATACACAGATATATATGATGGCCAGTTCAAGGTTATTCTTCTCACACACAATGAAATTAACTGTAGTCTACGACAGTTTATGTTATGTTTGCTAGTCTTTAAAGTGCCATGAAAAAAACTCTTAGTTGATTTTGCTACAACATACCAACAAGGCTACTGCTCTGGAAATTGTTAGGTAGATGCAGTGATTTCACACATCAAACAGTACAATTACTCTCCCTAGTGGGGCATCTGTAAACACACATAAGATTAAAAAGTTGATTTCACAAAAGGCAGCAAATGACATGTAAAGGTAAAGGTAAAGGTACCCCTGCCCGTATGGGCCAGTCTTGACAGACTCTGGGGTTGTGCGCCCATCTCACTTAAGAGGCCAGGGGCAGCGCTGTCCGGAGACACTTCCGGGTCACGTGGCCAGTGTGACAAAGCTGCATCTGGCGAGCCAGAGCCACACACGGAAACGCCGTTTACCTTCCCGCTGGTAAGCGGTCCCTATTTATCTACTTGCACCCGGAGGTGCTTTCGAACTGCTAGGTTGGCAGGCGCTGGGACCGAGCAGCGGGAGCGCACCCCGCCGCAGGGATTCGAACCGCCGACCTTTCGATCGGCAAGTCCTAGGCGCTGAGGCTTTAACCCACAGCGCCACCTGCGTCCCAAATGACATGTAGACTGTAGAAAATCTTGGAAAGCTTCATTTCAACAGATGCATTTCCCAATCCTTGCCATCTAGAAATGTTTTATATTTAGATTCCATAAATATTCTTTCCCCCACCCATGTCGTTCCTGTGGTTTTTGAGCTTCAGATTGTCAAAATGCAATGGAAACTACAGATTTAAAAGGCAGGAAAGTAATATAGGCAGACTTTTCTTAAAAAAAATAATGCTGTGTTTTATTGTATTCCATAGGAAACTATGTGTGTGGCCATTCCAAGTGAAAGTAAACCTTTGGTATGTCTGGGTTTAAGAAAAAGGAATTTGGTAAAGCTAGTATTGTTGTTACCCTGGGCCCCTTTGGAAGCCACACTTCCATAATGCGACAGTTACTGAAATGAAAAAGGAACGTTAGAAATCAAGGCAGAAGCTCTTGCACTATCCCCAGTAAAACTAGTGCAATGAACTGAGTGTGATTAGGAATCTATAGTTCTCCAGATGTTGCTGTACCACAACTCCCATCATCTTTGACCATTAGCTATGTTGGCTGGGGCTGATGGGAGTTTGAGCACAAGAACCACATGTTCTTTATCCCTGTTGCAAAGTATGTGCATATCTAAAAATGCTCCTGATTCTTGAAATCAAAATATAACTTCTGACAATGTCATGATCCTTTCGGGTAGTGACCTCCTCCATGACCTCTCTCAGGTAGACTCACCTGCATTCCTGCAGCCAGCTCTCAATCTTATTGGATGAGCTTCCTGTTGGAAACAAAGAAAAAGTGCTAGGGCTCCTCACAGACTGGATAAGTTACTGTGATGATCCACATCTCTGCTGGGGCCAAATGCAGCCATCTAAGGCTTGTGAGCCAGCCTCTCAGCAAACCACACTGGCAGGATGCCTGATGTCGCCACTACATAGGCAGTAGCAAAAGAAGAGGAGAATGAGGAAGAGGAAGAACACCTGAAAGTGAGTAATGGAATGAATGTGGTTTAAACATATGAATAACTAAATGAACCCATTATTTGGTAGTCATTGTGGCCCTGTGAGCCCTTATTGCTGCTGAACAGCTGCATAGCAGTGGAGGGTGCAATTTGCAGAGAAGCAGGAGGAAGAATGCTTAACCCTTCCCTTCCCTGCAGCTTTAGCTGTACAACCACCTCCTCTAGCAGCTTTCCCTCCAGCTATCTGATTGCTTTTCCTTAAAAAAGTGTGTGTGTGTGTGTGTGTGGACACATCAAATATACAATATAGAAAATACATACATACATACATACATACATACATACATACATACATTTTCAAATACACTTCTACATAAGGAGTACAAGCCGCTTCTGACTGCTGTGCTGGACCTCTTTTCTCCATGCCCAATGAATTCTGCGGGGTGCCAGAAGGCTAAAAGGGAAAAAACCGAGCCGACACTCGGCAGAAGCGGTGCACGCGCCCTCACTCACTTGGCGCAGGCCTGCTCACTTGGTGTGCTGCCTGCTGTGGCCACCACAAGAAGCAGCCAGCTGAGCCGGGAGGCGCCTGCCCTCCAGCTGCTGCCCACCTCCTCCAGTCCTAAAAAAAGGTTGACAACTCTGGGAAAGGGGGGGCACCGGAGGGATCTTTGCACCACAGCACCGGATATGCTTAAGACGGCCCTCGCTCTGACACCAGATGTAAGCTTGGGGTACCATTCTAGACTCTGGAACTAACAGTCTTGCACTGAACCATGGTCATGGACACTTACTTAAAAATGCAAGGAGGTCTGCCCTGTTGCATTTGCAGGCCCTCCTGCTGATTTGGCTGAGGGAGGCCCTCAACTGCTGCCACAAAGTGCCTCCTTGATAGCACTACTGAGTAAGTGCAGCAGAGGAGAATGCAGCTCTAGGTGGCTATCACAGAGGAGGAAGCAGGGTGGAAGAGCACAACATCCCTTTCTAAACAGCCACATTCCCCTTTCCACCCATCGTTTATTCTTTGCACACAACCCATGTTCTGACAGACAAGGATGCGCTGCCATCCTGCCCAGTGAGACCGCTTAGGAAGCAACACACACAGAAGCTGCTGCATTCAAAGTGGGTCTCCCCTCACCCAGAAAATGCACTTTTTTATGTTCTGCAAGAAGATCAAACCTCTCCATTCTGAAGGAAATCAGCCCTGAGTGCTCACTGGAAGGACAGATTGTGAAGCTGAGGCTCCAGTACTTTGGCCACCTCATGAGAAGAGAAGACTCCCTGGAAAAGACCCTGATGTTGGGAAAGATGGAGGGCACAAGGAGAAGGGGGCGACAGAGGATGAGATGGTTGGATAGTGTTTTCGAGGTTACCAGCATGAGTTTGACCAAACTGCGGGAGGCAGTGGAGGACAGAGGTGCCTGGCGTTCTCTGGTCCATGGGGTCACGAAGAGTCGGACACGACTAAACGACTAAACAAACAACAATGTTTGCTTTGCCAATAACATATGAGTTGCATAATATAACATGGGTATTATTTTATTTGTGCTGAGGGGGGGAGTGGAACTTCTGCCCATTTTCCATACTTGTAATAGAAAAAGAGAAAGTGAGAGAAAGTGGGGGAGGAAGAAGTGCAGAGGGAATATTGAAATGGCTCAGGGGAATGCATGGGTGCCTGACTACACGGCGGGGGGGGGGGCTGACAGCTCAGTGGTGGAGCTCATGGCTTGCTTTAAAAATCTCTAGAATCTCAGCTAGCAAAAGGCTAGGGTGGGGTAGTGCCCTCCAGATGTTGCTAGGCAGTTTAGCCCTGGCCAGCATGACCAATGGTGAGAATGGAGTTCAGCAACATCTTGAGCAACTTTTGTCTCCATGGACCACTTGAAAATGCTAATGATGGGCCACTTAATGAGTTTTCTGCCTGCTGTAGCGATTGTAATGTAACATACTAGATGGTGTGCAATTTTTAATTGTCTTTTATTGCTTCTTTTGTTTCCCTGCATATGCTATATATTTTACTGTAATGCAATTTGCATTCCATAGAATTCAAATGGCAAGGTAGTACTAGAGAGCTCAAGAAATAAAAGAAGCAATAGAGATGCAATTTAAAATCTGTATGAGTACTGAATGTCCCATGCTGTGGACCACCTGAATGAAGTTGTGGACCACTGGTAGCCCCCAGACCACAGTTTCAAATGGCCTGATTTAGAGGATGCCACAGTGGCTACCTACCCCTGAGTTAGAGAATCAACTCTAGGAGAGGTTCTTGTTGTCGGCACAAACAGGGCTGGGTTTAATGGGCCAGTGGCTTGATGCAGGAAGAAGAAAGGCACCATGGGAACAAAGCTCTCACCACATCACTCTGCTGAGTGTTTGCATGTGTGAGTATTGGCTCACAGCCAAAGTGATAGAAATGCCTATCAACAAATTGACTCAGTTTGTAAGTATTACTTTCTTCTTTCCCACCCATCCCCAAATGCTGTTTCAGAGAGGCCGCCCACCTTTCTTTCCAAATCACCACATTAGTGTTTGTGCATTTATCTGCTCATTCATATAGTTATATGCATATGAAAAGTTTTGAAAATGGGGGTTGAAAACAAGAAGTTTGGGGGTGACAAGCATGGGCAGACAAGCCCATTAGCACCACACACATACAGGTTCTGCATCAAACATTTTGATCTTCTGTCCAAGCTCAATTCTGGAAAGAAAATACTTATTTGGGCAGACCACAGTGAGGTTGCTTCCAGAGCATTTCCATTTTTCTAAATATTATATTAGATGATGATAGATACATAGATGATAGATAGATAGATAGATAGATAGATAGATAGATAGATAGATAGATAGATTAGATAGATAGATAGATAGATAGATAGATAGATAGATAGATAGATAGATAGATGATAGATAGATGATAGATAGATAGATAATGATAGATGATAGATGATAGATAGATAGATAGATGATAGATAGATAGATAGATAGATGATAGATAGATATAGATAGATAGATAGATAGATAGATAGATAGATAGATAGATAGATAGATAGATGATAGATGATAGATAGATAGATAGATAGATAGATAGATAGATAGATAGATAGATAGATATAGATAGATAGAAAGATAGATAGATAGATGATAGATAGATAGATAGATAGATAGATAGATAGATAGATAGATAGATAGATAGATAGAGAGATAGATGACAGATAGGAGAGAGAGAGAGAGAGAGAGAGAGAGAGAGAGAGAGAGAGAGAGAGAGAGAGATGGATGGATGATACTGGCTCAAGGAGTTGGCCCTATTGGATCAGACCAAAAATCCAACTAATTCAGCACTCTCTTCTCAGAATGGCCATCCAGAGGTCTAAGGGAAGCCCACAAACAAAAGGATGCATCAAAGCAAGCTGTACTAAAGGAATGAAAAATTGGGCCATTGATTTCAATGGGACCCAAGTTCAGCTCACTTAGCCTGTGTCAGCTTCTCCCTACCACCCACATAAAAGATTGTATACACTATCTGAAAGCACCTCACACTGAAATATTATTACATAATGAGAGTAGGAGTGAATGTGTGTAAGCAGTTTTCCCACCTTGCAAGAAACCATCCTCCAAGAATGAGGGTTCAAGAGCTTTTTGGGGTGTGCAGGATGCCTCCTCCTCAGCATGGGACCCCTCTTCTTCTACAGCCACACTTGGCTTGGCCCATGCCCTCCGGCGCTCCCAGGAAGAGTGGCTCAGCCAGGAGGTGAAGTTGTTGTCCATGACTGGCAAGACCCTAGGGAAGAACAAAATGTCAGGGTGCTGAGGTCATAGGATGCTCAGCTTTGCAGCAGTTATTAATCTTCTCCACTTGGGGCAGTTTTGAGTTACTTGACTGCCTTTTCATATCCTGGGCAAGGAGTTTCTCTTCACCACCACAATCCCAGAAAGTACAATTCACAGTCAAAGAGATAGCTATGGTTCCTGGTGGAACAATCCTTCATTAGGCAAGTTGCTGAGTTGCCCAGAACAGGCAAACAACTGGAGTTTTGGTTAAAAGTTGGAGATGGACAGATCTGACCATTTTGTTTTCTCTCCATTTTCTCATCTTAAGTTTGCTTTGCACCATTTATGCAGCTAACAGATTGAGGTTCAATCCTGGCAAGACAGAAGTACTGTTCTTGGGGGACTGGGGGTGTGCAGTTGTGGGGGACTCCCTGGTCCTGAAGAGGGAAACCGTGCCCCTGAAGGACCAGGTGTGCAGCCTGGGGATCATTTTGGATTCACAGCTGTCCATGGAGACATAGGTCAGTTCTATGTCCAGGGCAACTGTCTACCAGCTCCATTTGGTACACTGGCTCAGACCCTACCTGCCTGCAGACTCTCTCACCAGAGTGGTGCAGGCCCTAGTTATCTCCCACTTGGACTACTGCACTGCACTCTACGAACAATGGGCACCTAAACAGCAGCATCAGGATAGCTCTTTCAGGATGATGGTTATGTTTCTGGAATGATCTTGAGCAGAGAATCCCAATGCACCCCCAGGGGGGAGATCAATCCTGCATGAGGCCTCCCTACTCCAAAGGGCTACAGCAATGATGGAGAACTTGCAGCCCTCCAGCTGCTGTTGGTTTCCGGTTCTCTTCAGAGCCAGCTAGGGTTGGGCAAATATGTCACTTTCAGCTCCTCTGAGTTTTTCATCTTTCCAGCTCTGTTCTCTGCATTTCTTCATCAGCTGCATTTTTGTGTGGGCTTCAGTTTGAATATTGTTTCTGGAAAGGCAAGTTTCCCAAGTTTGTCTTTCCATGCAAACTGAATCTCATTTATCCCTGGCCCTGGCCCCCAACACCACCTGGAGAGCCACAGGTTCCCCACCTAAGAGGAGTGGTAGCTCAATTGTTTCTCTTTGGGGTGATTTAGTTTTTCAAGGCATGCCCCATTAGGACACGTTGAATTTTTCAACTTTCAAATTCCTAAAATTTGAAAAAGGGATGCTAAGAAGTTGTAGCATGACTTGGGCATTTAATATATATTTTGGTTAAATTAATATAATTTTGCTTTTCTTGGTAAGTAAAATGTGTGTAAAATTGCACTGAAATCATTAAAAATGATTCCAGAGTACTTGCAGTTATATTAGCTCTATAAGGCTCTTTGAAGGGACACAGGTGGTGCTGTGGGTTAAACCACAGAGCCTAGGACTTGCCGATCAGAAGGTCGGCAGTTCAAATCCCTATGACGGGGTGAGCTCCCATTGCTCAGTCCCTGCTCCTGCCCACCTAGCAGTTCAAAAGCACGTCAAAGTGCAAGTAGATAAATAGGTACCGCTCCAGCGGGAAGGTAAACGTCATTTCTGTGCGCTGCTCTGATTCGCCAGAAGCGGCTTAGTCATGCTGGCCACATGACCCAGAAGCTGTACGCCGGCTCCCTCGGCCAATAAAGCGAGATGAGTGCCGCAACCCCAGAGTTGGCCATGACTGGACCTAATGGTCAGGGGTCCCTTTACCTTTACCTAAGGCTCTTTGAACACTCCCCAAATGACATCCCACACCAGGCCTGTTTCACGCTCCCTTCTAGTACTTTTGTCTGGCTAAAACACACCATTGAACTGTAATACAGAGGTACCTCGGGTTACATATGCTTCAGGTTACATACGCTTCAGGTTACATACACTTCAGGTTACAGACTTCACTAACCCAGAAATAGGACCTTGGGTTAAGAACTTTGCTTCAGGATGAGAACAGAAATCATGCAGCAGCGGCATGGCAGCAGTGGGAGGCCCCGTTAGCTAAAGTGGTGCTTCAGGTTAAGAACAGTTTCAGGTTAAGAATGGACCTCTGGAACGAATTAAGTACTTAACCCGAGGTACCACTGTAATGCCTTTGCCTTATCTGAGTGGAAGGAGGAGATAAATGGATGTGTAAAAACCTCTGATCTCAAGGTCATGGGGTCCAGGGCAAAAAAATGTACATTGCGGGGGACTGGATTAAATGACCCTTGTGGTCCCTTCCAACTCTGTGATTCTATTATTATTATCATTTAGCATTACATTATGCTAAATTGGACTCGATGGCCCTTGTGGTCTCTTCCAACTCTATGATTCTATGATTCTATGCTTCTATGATTCCATTACATTTTCAGAAGGCAAAATTAAAATTCTTTGGTTGTCTGAAAGCAGTTTATGTGCTTCTTCGTCAAATGTAAATTTATGAAGCTAACTGTTAGCCAGCCATAAAAATAATAGCAGATTTGAATTCCTCATACTCAAAAAAATATTTTAAGACCTCTTGCTGAAAATTAGCAAAAATTAAGTTTTACCCCCTAAAATGACATGCCTATCCCTTCTTGTATGTCACAGTTTGGGATTTATTTGCTTTGGCTAAGGAGCTGTGACTTAGAATCATAGAATCATAGACTCATAGACTCATAGAGTTGGAAGAGACCACAAGGGCCATGGAGTCCAACCCCCTGCCAAGCAGGAAACACCATCAGAGCACTCCTGAAATATGGTTGTCAAGCCTCTGCTTAAAGACCTCCAAAGAAGGAGACTCCACCACACTCCTTGGCAGCAAATTCCACTGTCAAACAGCTCTTACTGTCAGGAAGTTCTTGATTCTGCCCTGACTTCCAGATGGGACTTCTGGGAAGTAAGTGTTTTTCTGAGCATTTGAAGTCGGGTTTGTTTTTTGCTTCTGTGCCAAGACCGCTTGCACTGGGTGTGATGTGAGCCATCTCCCTTTGCCTCCAGGAGAGTGAGGAGCAGAGCTGTTATCACAAGCTGCACTCGAGGCCACAAGAGGCTGGTTTCCTCCTTGCGGTTTGAGCTTCTATCAGCAGACCATCAAAAGAGCCTGCAATGGTTAGAGTGGGTGGTGGGACAAGCCAAGTTTCATTTACCGGACTAGATGTGACGTTTGTCATGTAGGCTGCCTTCTGTCATGATGTTTCTTAACAAATGAGCTGATGTGGAGGTGGGAGTAAACTAGATCAGGACCCCCCTGCATGGGAGAAAGGGACTTTAACCCCATGTCTCAGCTGTGGTCCCCATCAGAATTCCACCACTCCCTGCCCCACCAGGGCTGCTTTTTGCAATTCGAGGGAAGCTTCCATTAGTGCCAATGGGCAGAGTCATCCTCTTGCAAATGGAAACATAGGAAGAGTTGCCATATGCTGAGTCAGCCCACTGGAAACTCTAGCTGAGTCTTGTCTTCACTGGCTGTCATAGGTTCTCCAGGATTTGAGGCAGCTCCAGTGGCGTAGCGTGGGTTGTCAGCGCCCGGGGCAAGGCAAGTAATTTGCGCCCCCTAACCCGTGGATTTGCGCCCCCTAACCCTAACCCCCAGATGTTGCGCCCGGTGCGGCTGGCCCCCCCTGCACCCCCCACGCTACGCCACTGATTTAAATATACCTTTGTTAAGAAACCGGAGGCCTTCCTCTTGGGCATTGTCGGCCAGAAAGTGTTAAAAAAGGACAGAAGTTTCTTTATGTATGCGACAACAGCAGCAAGAATATTTATTGCAAAGTATTGGAAGACACAAGACTTGCCCACACTGGAAGAGTGGCAGACGCAATTGATGGACTATATGGAATTGGCTGAAATGACTGGCAGAATCCGAGACTTGGGAGAAGAAACAATGGAAGAGGACTGGAATAAGTTTAAGGACTATTTACAAAAACATTATAAGTTGTATGAATGTTAAGTATTTGCACGATTTAGAAAATATCAGTTCCAGCAAATAGACTTTGTAAAATAGAAAATTAAGTTATAAGTAAGAAAAGGTCGAAATTTAAGGCAACACTACGTTTAATTTTAAGGTATGAGCAATTGATAAAAATTGTTTTAAATTTAGAAGTATAATATTTGGAAAGTACAAAATAAGGTATGAAACAAGGTAATAATTTGCTGACATTCTTATTATAAATAATGCAGGGTAAGGAGATGTGAGGAAGTCCAATCAGTTATATAAGAAAAGTTGTACTGAATGGTTGGTTATATTTTTCTCTTTTCTCTTTTTTCTTTTTTATTTCTTTCTTTCTATATGGCTCTTTGGTATTTTGGTTCTGGCTTTTTGGTGTAGGGATCTTGTATTATGTATTTGAAAATTTAATAAAATATTTATAAAAAAATAAATGAATATTTTTATGGGTGTGGACAATGAGGAGCGTTTCTTATGCTTAATATCTGCAACACATTGAGTGCTCGTCCAGAAAAGTTGAGACTCACCCTCCAGTGCTATGCTCATGAGGCGCTTTCCTTCTCGTTGCTTAGGACTTCATAGCAGTGGGGGAACCGCCAAAAAAGCCCCTTCGGGCGCACGGGAGGAGCGAGCCGCCCGCTTTCCCGCCCTCGCCGGCCTCCTGGGGCGCACGCAGCGCTCGCGCCCTCCGCAGCCCGCCCAAACGCGCGCCAATGCCGGGCGATGCGCCCCCTCCGGGAAGCGCGACGTAGGCGCCGCTCCTGCACCCGACGGCCTTTTCTGCAGGGCTTCTAGCTGCAAGCGAGTGTGCGCGCAGAAGGCGGCGCCTGGGCTGGGGAGCGCGCAGCCTCGTCCTTTCCTTCGCAGCCAGCACTGTGTGAGAGAGAGTGAGCCACCATCACCAGATAGGGGCAGAGAGCTCCGAGTGCGCCCCCAAAAATGTTGCGCCCGGTGCGGCTGGCACCCCTTGCACCCCCCACGCTACGCCACTGGGCAGCTCTACTTGGATACACTGGGGATTTTTAAATAAAGTGAATGTTAGAAAGACACTGTTAAATATCTGGTCCTCTCCCATCTGGGAAACCAAATCTGAGAGGTACTGCCTCCCGGGAACTTCTAACCAATCTGAGAGAGTGCAGACCTGGGTTCATCTCATTAAGGACGCGAAAGGCACAGCAGTGAGCACATCCTACATTAAAAAGTGCTTGTAGTTTACAGGAGAGAAAAAGATGGCAAGCAGGGGAAGACATTTTGAAATCTGAAGACATTCCCTGGTACAGCTAGAAGAGAAGGGCTAGAGCACCTCTGAGAGAGTCTGTATTACAAGGGAAAGGGCTGTGGCTCAGCAGGAGAGCATCTGCTTTTGCATGCAGAAGGTCCTTGGATCAATCCCCAGCATCTCCAGGTAGGGCTGGGAAAGACCTGTCTAAAATCCTGGCAAGCCCCTTCCAGTCAGGGCAGACGATGCACGGCTAAATGGACCACTGCCCTGACTTAATATTTTGTGGGAAGCTGCTCAGAATGACTGTGGCAACCCAGTCAGATGGCTGGGGCATATTATTATTATTATTATTATTATTATTATTATTATTATTATTCACCCAATACCATATTTTCCCATTTATTTGTGGTTTACCATTTCAATGGAAAAGCCAATAAGTTTGTTTAAAACCCTGCTGAAATGATAAATCTAGATTATTTCCTTTTTAATCATTATAAGTTTGTTCTGAGCTGCATTCATTGTTTATTGAAATATTTGTTTTTGCTTTACTGATATGGTAGTGTGTGTGTGTGTGTGTGTGTGTGTGTGTGTGTGTGTGTGTGTACATATGAAAGCTTATATTGGATAGAAACATTGTTTGCTCCTTTTTAAAGCTTTGTTATTATTATGAGCCACTTTAAGCTCCATATTATTGCTGAAAAGTGGTATACAAATATTAAATCAAAATCACATCACATTTTGGGGTGTTTATGAGATGGCACTGTGATGAAAACCATGAATCAACTGAATCAACAATAAACTGCCGTGTAAAAACATCCCCCCAAGAGCATTCTCTTTCTCCATTTGCAGCCCACTCCCATCCCACCCTAGTGCTCTCCTCCATCACCTCCTTCTCAATATCCTCCTCATTCCCATTCCATATCACCTCCACTCCTTCCCTCACCTCTGTTCAGAGGATGCTGTCAGAATTAAGCCTTTCTATTCAGAAGCAGGTCACAGCCTGTGAGTGACAGGCCGCACCTTAATTCGTCGGCTGCTGCTACTTACCCGGCCCTGGGAAGAGCATGCTGGGCTCTAAGGTGAGCCCCTGGTGAATCTGGCATCGCGCTCTGCATCTCAGCTGCCCAGGGTAGGACTATTGGAGGCCCTTGCCCATTCCTGCCCCTCTCCCCACCTCACCCAATCTGCGTCAGCAGAGACTGGAGGAAGCTGATCTGTTTTCAAGAGGAAACTTTCGTGCTCATCTCTTTTGTTTTGTTTTTTCTCATGAAAACCTCAAACGGTGGCTCACATCCGGCTCTCACCCACCCCGTGAGGGAAAAGCTTAATGGGCTGCTGAGTGAAAGCAGTAAAGGAGGCAGCAATGTACTGGCCTCTTAGGCTTGGCCTGGAATTATTTATTCTCTCTCTCTCTCTCTCTCTCTCTCTCTCTCTCCTTACTACTTGCCCTTTTCTGTGCAGTCTTGAACGCTATGCTTGCTTGCTTGTTTAAAATAATTCACCATGCTTCATTGTGGTGTTCAACAGTGGAACAAACAGTGGTGGACTCTCCTTCCTTTGAAGTTTTAAAGCAGAGGCTGAATGACCACCTGCCCTGTATGATCTAGTTAAGATTTCTGCATGGCAGGGGCTGGACTAGATGACCCTCAGGGTCCCTTTCAATTCTATGATTATATGATTCCATTACCAAAATAATGTGACATGAAAGCAGTTTGCACACAGTATATAAATACAATATATATTGAACAAATGGAACAATGCACATCAGACTAAAAAACCCGCCACCCATAAAACTGAAGAACATATACAAATGGAAAGAACAATCTTTGTCTTGGGAAGGGCTGTATAGCTCAGTAGCAGAGCATCTGCCTTGCATGCAGAAAGTGTAGACAATACTGGGCATAAGGGTATCTGTATCCCTGTGTCTTTGGAATGTGGCAATCAGAACTGTGCATGCATATAATTGAAAGGAGAAGGTGGGTGTGATGGTGCCAGAGTTTCATGTAACTCACAGCTACCTTTCACCATCTGCCTTGAAAATATTGGGAATGCCTGTAAATGACAGGTTGATTCCTCGATTTCCTTCCTGGAAATTGCCCTTTGCTTGGCCTTGGGTTGGTCACTCCTCCTTAGTCTCAGTTCTCCATCTACAAAATGGGAAAAACACAGATTTTGTAGGATCGTTGATATGGGAATGAAATCGAGATGTAATTAGAGAATGAAAAGTACTATAAAGCCAATCCTGACCATAGTAATACATCAGTGGTGCTCAAAGCACTGCAATGCACACACCTTGACAAGTTCCCTGCAAGCCAGGCCCATATTCCTGTGGCCACGACATCACATTTACAGGTGAGTTTAAGTATCTCAAAAGACAGTTTTCTGTGAAAATTTTGCAGGTGTGCAGATAATGCAACAGAACAGTGGTCCAGACCACAGCATAACCCCCTTCTCTGCCTGGCAGACGCCTTCTTAGAATCTCTGCCTTAGAAAGAGCTTTTTGCTTGTTGAGTGAGGTGTTTTCCATGAATTGTGAACCTTGACATCTCCCCCTCCTGACAGGAATATGGCAAAGGGTGCCAGGCAAGACATACATTCCTTCCTCTCCCCAGAATACAATCTTTTCCTGAGGATGAAAACAAGAGAGTCACGAGGTGTTGCGAGATGTTCAAAGCCTTGAGCTGTAACTGTGGAGGGTTGCCAGCTGACCCAAAAAGAACTGCCAGCAACTTGAGTAGCAGCTTGACCTGCAGAAATAAAACAGATGGAGCTTCTCAGGGCATGAAGGTAATAACAATCACTTGCAGCTGCAAGCACATCTGAGAGCCAGTGTGGTGTATATATTTGGTGTTAACCACCCTGAGCCCAGTCTTGGCCGGGAAGAGCGGGGTATAAATTATTATTATTATTATTATTACTTAGTAGAGATTTTATTGTTGTAGGAATATTTATAAAGCACCAACTCATAAAAAATAAATTTGGGTAGGTAGCCGTGTTGGTCTGACACAGCCAAAATAAATTTAAAAATTAAAAAATTGTCCAGTAGCACCTTAGAGACCAACTAAGTTTGTTCTGGGTATAAGCTTTTGTGTGCATGCATCTGAAGAAGTGTGCAAGCTCATAAAAAATAGTGAGACTGCATAAAACAAAATAATTAAACCAGCATAACGCTATCATTAAAGCTATAACATTGTAATAATACAGAACAAATGATTGACAGTAAAGCAGATTAATCCTTAAAAAAATGCTTGGCAAAACAAACACATTTTCAGTAGGCAACATCAGATTGTAGGTTTCTAATTTCCCTAGGAACAGTGCTTGTGGTAGAGCACCAGACTCTTAATATCCGGGTTGTGGGTTTGAGCCCCACATTGGCAAAAGAGAGCTGCATTGCAGGATGTTGGAGTATATGACCCCCCCCCTTGTCCCTTCTAACTCTACAAGGAAATTACTGGTGCTCCTGCATGAAGAACATTGGTGAATAAAAGTACCTGTATGAACAGTTTTAGTCACTAGGTGGCAATGGATGTACTGCTATTGGAGAGAAGGCAGGCGTATTACTGTCAGAGAGAGAGAAAATCCTTGCCTGACATCCTGACTGGTGTGACCTCTAAGCAACCCATGACATGGTAACAGAAGAGGAATGTGGGAAGGTCCCTAGCTCACTGACAGAGCAGAGTCCTTGGTTCAATCCCTGTTTGATGTCATATTGTGTTTTAATTTGTTGGAAGTCAACCAGAGTGGCTAGAGTGGGGAACCAGGCTGAGAATGAGGGTGGGGGTGGAATACAAGAAGCTTTCCAGTCAAAGACGTAAGAGGGACACCAATTTGTGATAGCCAGAGGATGAAACTCCTCACCCATTACAATGGTTAAAGGCAGTTAAAGGTAAAGGTAAAGGTACCCCTGCCCATACGGGCCAGTCGTGTCCGACTCTAGGGTTATGCGCCCATCTCACTTAAGAGGCCGGGGGCCAGCGCTGTCCGGAGACACTTCCGGGTCACGTGGCCAGCGTGACGAAGCTGCTCTGGCAAGCCTGCACCAGTGCAGCACACGGAAACGCCGTTTACCTTCCCGCTATAAAGCGGTACCTATTTATCTACTTGCACTTAGGAGTGCTTGCGAACTGCTAGGTTTTACCCACAGCGCCACCCGCAGTTATCCACTAGCTAAATTGACTGCTGGGAGGTGGCATTGTAAATACATGGTAAAAGGTAAAGGTACAGGGACCCCTAACCGTTAAGTCCAGTCGCAGACGACTCTGGGGTTGCGGCGCTCATCTCGCTTTACAAGCCGAGGGAGCTGGCATTTGTCCGCAGACAGCTTCCGGGTCATGTGACCAGCATGACTAAGCTGCTTCTGGAGAACCAGAGCAGCGCATGGAAACGCCGTTTACCTTCCCGCCGGAGCAGTACCTATTTATCTAGTTGGCATGCTTTCAAACTGCTAGGTGGGCAGGAGCAGGGACCGAACAACGGGAGCTCACCCCGTCGCGGGGATTCGAACTGCCGATCTTCTGATCAGCAAGCCCATGAAATAAATAAATTACCAGCTTGCTGGCTCAGCAGCTGTGGAGATTCCCAGGCTGGGCATTTCCAAAACAATGTTCTATAATGAATAGCCAGAGCTAAATCCAATTTGAAAGAAGAGTGGCAGAAGCCCTACGCTGTGTGTTCCACTTTTGAAAATGGCATCTTAAATGCATTTCCATCAATAATTGACAATCCCTGGGTGGGAGCTGTACAGGACCTGGTTACACTGTGCGGCGAATGGAGAGAAGTAGTATTAATGCCAGGCTCTTTGCACATGCTTTTGTTGTTGTTGTTCAGCAATGGGCTGGAAAGGTCTTGTTTTAACCAAGGATGCTTTTCAGAATCATGAGAGCAGGCACTGCACTAGGGCTCAGGTAGGAGTATGGGGCTGAACTTTACAAGACAATCCCATTGGCCACTCACTTGGATGGGTAGTTTTGCTGCAAATCTGTGCCTTGCTGGAGTGTGTGTGTGCAACATGGAAGTATATACAGGCAGGGCATAAGAGAAGCAGGGAAAAGCCCTTTGATTGCAGGGATTTGTACCAGGAGCTATCTAGACATAAGTCAGTTTGTTCAGAGATCTGCTGCACTGGGACTAGTAGCCCCAGAGATGGAGGAGGAGAAATGAGACCTGAAAGGGACAGATCATCCTATCATCATCCAACTCTCCCCCCTTTGCTGTCCCAGACTCAGGAATATCCCATATTCCAGGCCTGAAGCTGTCAGGATGCTTTCTTCTGACCCAGTTAGTTCGCCAGCCAAAACTAAGAAAAGAAAGAAAAACACCCAACCTTCTATGATGTGTAAATTAGTGATGAAGCTGGTGGTTTAAAGCTGCAATGAGCTTCTTCTGCTTGGTGGGGAAGTCTCTCTGCAGCAATGTCTCTCAGCCATTGAGGCGCAGGCTGAAAGCAGATGATGGTAATAAAGCGAAGCGGAGCTGGAGTTGGACACCCTGCCTGGATGGGAGATGAGCAAGAGCTCCCCAAGGAAAATGATGTAAATGCAATCAGTAAATGTGGTGTGAGAGTCATTCTCCCCACCCCACATGCATACAAGATGCTGTATACACTAAAAACAATTTGATTCATGTATAAGCAGTGTACACCCTTCAAAAAATATCCTCTCCACAAGGAATACTGGGAACTGTAGTTTGTGAAGGGTGCTGAGAACTGTTAGTATGCCCCTCAGCCCCAGCACCCACAGCAAACTACATTTCCCAGGATTCCTTGTGGGACGAGCAAGTAAGGCTTTAACTGCATGGTGTATATGCAACAGAGCTGGCCCACTCATAAGGCTGGGTCAGGCGGCTGCCTCAGACAGCGCCCTCCAAGGGGCATCACCACCACCCCAGCACTGCTGCCAGTCTCCCCGGCCTCTAGGGTCACAGAGGTACGAGCAACAAAGCTCTGTGGAATGCCTCCCTCCTGCCAAGTTGGTGCAACAACATATCTAAAAACATAAAACATCAAGTGTTAAAAATGTCCAGATGCAGGGCTGCCTTCAGGTGTCTTCTAAAAGTTGTGTAATTCTTTAACTCCTTGACATCTGATGGAAGGGCGTTCCACCACTACCAAGAAGGCTCTCTGCCTGGTTCCCTGTAGCTTCACTTCTCGCAGTCAGGGAACCAGCAGAAGACCTTCAGAGGAGGACCTCAGTGTCCAGGCTGAACGATGGGGGTGGAGACGCTCCTTCAGGTATACTGGGCCAAGGCCGTTTAGGGCTTTAAAGGTCAGCACCAACACTGGTAGATTAGACCAGTAGTCTTCACCCCTTTCAGACACAAGGATCCATTTTCAACACTTTCAGGCATAGGACCCACTTTTAATAGCTACACTGGGAATATATTTTATTGCAAGTTATTTATTGCTGTGAGCACATTAACCCCAAACACTCTCTGAAACCAATGACTAACCCAGTCAAGGAGATTAACATTTCCCATAGGGAGACAAAGCTCAAAAGCCATACTGTCTTAAGCATAGATCTATTGTTCTAGACATTACAGTATATGTGACCAACAAAAATATCAGGTGTATGTCTGGCACCACTCTCCTGCTCCATCAAATCAAGGAGCACCCATGTCCTAAAACGTCACACAACACTATGTCTCCACCACCACCACCTCTGCACTTTATCACATCGGTTGCCACTAGAAGGGAGTGGCACCAAGTAAAACACAAGGGTTTGTCAGGACCACAAACCAGGCAACTGGTTTATTTCAAAGGTGCCTGCACCAGCTCTATAAATGTCTTGGTGGGAGAGACCCAGCACCTGCGCTTTGTAAAGAGGTGCACAGGGCTATAACAGCTCACCAGATGAATGACTTCCTGATCTCCACCAGCTGCCTGAGGCATAAAGGGGAAGAAGTAAAGACATATACAAAAAGAGGATCGCAGTGGACTCTTGGATTGTTTGATGTGCTGCCATTATGCTGCTTGACAAATTGTGTGTTTTATTATTCTGGAGCACCAAAATTTTAATTCAGAAAATATATAGGATTGGTGCAACTGCCAATGTTACTAGTATTAATAGTCATAGTAATTAGAACAATACCAATGAATGTTGCAGTCTATGAGTGATAAAGCTGCCTGTGTGAACTGGCTCCAGGTATCATTGCCGGCAATTGAGTTGCTGGCCGTATTCTCCACTAGAGGGCCTTCTGGCTCCTTCTAATTCTTTGACTCAAACCCCCAAACTACTGCCAACCTATCTGGAGATGCTGACCAAGCTGACCAAGACACATTTCATAATGTTTTTGGAGGTATACCTAAGAAGTTTTTGTGTGAAAACTAAAGCATGAATGAAGCAAAAGCATGTCTCATTCACATGACTGGAAACATATGGATCTCAAAGGTGCACTCATCAGGAAACTAAGACTAATAGCAGCCTGTCAAGTGTGCCCTATTTGATGTCCGGTCCAGGTTTGCTGTCTTATAATATATGGAACAAGTCACAGCTTACGATGAAGGATGAGTATCAAGAGATTGCATCCGTGGCTCTTTAAAGTAAGAGATTTTGCCATACACTTACAATACTGCCAGTTCTGTTTGTGCTGTTTATTCCCGCAATCAGCTGTCTTTGCCTTTTGTACTTGTGATTCAACCTGACCTTTTCCACAGAACTGTCAGTTGTTATATGAGACATATCAGCATCCATTTACTGAAGCCAGCGTGCACCTGAACCTGGATGATGTTGCCAAAAGGCAAAACAAACCTTTCAAGAATTTTCTCTTGCTCCCATCTCACATGTAAGAGGCTGAGAGGCTGAACCCCATGCATTCATGTTCTGAAAGGTTTCTCATTGTGGGCCTTCCTGGCTGCTGCAGTCACAGGAAGGGAAACTCAGAGCGGCTTCACAGAGTGAACTTTGGCCATAATACACCACAGCTGTGGCCCAAACAATTGGTTCAGGGATGTAGGGGCAGAGAAGGTAGCACTTTGGGGGTCTGCATACCCCCAAGTTTGGCTGAAGCTCAGTTGAAGGGGAATGGTACAATAGAGCAGAACTCCCATCAGCTCTAGCCAGCATGGGAAATAGGGGTGATGGGAGTTGTAGTCCAACACCTACTGGACAGTGCCATGTTGGGTACCCTTTAGCAACATAATTTGCTGTTGTCCTGGCTATTGATGCTGGTGTCTCAAACCACATTAGAGGGCAGCAGGCTGAATAAGCCAGCACACCAGCTGCCCAAGATCCCTTGCTTAGTGCATTGGTGCACCCTTGCTAAATGGCACTGAGCAACATAGAAGTGTAAAGCTAGATTGTTTCACCTTTAAGTGCCTCCTTTTAGTTCTTGAACCTGTTGGAGGAATGATGCCTACCTTAGAGCTGTCCCTGGTCCTGGAAGGGAAAGCAGGAAGAACAGTCACAGTAAAAAGAGGAAATTCAATTTCCAGTCATGCTCTTGGATACATGTAAGCAGACTTTTTGAAGAAGGGGGCACAGCCAAAAGCACACACTTTGCATGAGAAAGAACCAGATTTAAACCCCAGCATTTCCTATTAGATGATTTTCAAGTACCAGGATTGCAAAGGACCTCTACCTAAAAGAGCTTGGAGATCTGATGACAATCCAAGCAGACAATGCTGGACTAGATGGATCCATAGTTTGATTTAGTGAAAGGCAGCTTTGTATATGGCCTTTGTGTAGACGGTGCCAGCTGCTCTGTGACTGGCATCACTCCTACTTCTGGCCAGACAGGGAAGCAAATGAGTAAAGAATTGAAGACTGGGCAGAGTAGATGGTGGGGGATTGGATTCATATCAAACCTTGTGAAATTCTCCATACAGATATGTCATGTGTGTTCAAAATAAAATTTTAGGGTGGCATTCAACTACTGTATCCTGCCAGCACAAGGATTTCTGTTTGTGCAATTTCACTTCCCCCTTTCCTTCCCCTGCACATGTTCCATGCCCTCCTCAAATTTGCACCAGAGGGTGTGGGGGCAACTCCTGGAACAGTTTTAGGGGGTCAGAAGCAGCAGAAAGGGAGAATGTTCCATTGCACAAGGATGTTCCTTGCACTGATGGTAGTGTTACATTGAGTTCTACCCTTAAAAACTCATCCTGTCCATAACAGAAGCAACTCTCTGTTGCTCTGAGCCAGTTTCAGAAAAAGAAGCAGCAAGGGGTGCTTAGGCTTCTGCAGATTTAAGAGTGGAGATGCAACTTCCCTCAGATTTGGGCAGCAAATAACAAAGAGGGTCTCTACTGTGTTCTTATGCTAAGGGCCACATGCAGTTCACATCTGCATATACTTCATGGACCCAAGCATAAATCTCAGGCAAAAAGAGTCTGAGTATGGGCAGTCAATCATCAGCTCTGGAAGCAGCTGGCAATCTGAAATTGGACTGTATGTATCTGAGCATCCCTGCTGAGATGGCTTTAGTTGTTGCCAGCTGTGCCAATGGTCAGTGCTGCCTCACAGCTGAGAGAATAAATCTGAACTGAACTGAATGGAAGATTTGGTAAAGAGCTAATGGTTTGGAAGGAGATGGATGGTACATTTCCAAGCAACACCAGCATGGAGAGAAGGAAAGAAGGGCAGAGAGAGGGATCTGCTGGGAGCAAAAAAACAACAACCTCAGAGCTGATTTAGCCCTCCAATGCAAAAAGAAAGAGAAAAAGTGCACTTTGCCAAGCCATATATTGGTGTCAAACTGATCCCTAACAATGTAAATGAATGAAATCCAATAGACAAGTATTATTGTTTCAATTTGAAAGATTCAAATGTACTAGGGATTAAGGTTTGTTGCGTATAGTAGGGCATACCCACCAAGATTTATCCGATGAAAATAGAGACATCCCTTTCCATCATGATAATTTTACTATTTGTACCCCACACATCTTACTGGGTTGCCCCAGCCTCTCTGGGCAGCTTCCAACTAATAATAATAATAATAATAATAATAATAATAATAATAAATTAAACATTAAAAATTCTTACCTATACAGGATTGCCTTCAGACAGCTTGGGGGGGTTGGATAACTCCATACCCTCCAACATTTCTCCAATGAAAAAGGGACATCCTAAGGAAAAGTGGGACATTCTGGGATCAAATCAGAAACCAGGATGGCTACTCTAAATCAGGGACATCCCTGGAAAATAGGGACACTTGGAGGGTCTGGTAGGGATGCCTTTAGTCAGTGATTCCCCTGCCCCACAAAAAAATTACATATCCTACTTTTTCTCCAAGGAGCTAAAGGAGCCATAAATGCTTCTCCCCCTCCCCATTTTATCCTCACAGCAACCCTGTGTGGTAGGCCAGCCTCAGAGACATCAGCTATCCCAAGGTCACACACTGACCTTCCTTTTTTAAAAAAATAATAATTTTTATTCATTTTTCAAACACATAATAAAAAACAAACAAAACACAAAACAAAAACATACAAAACATTTAAACATGTATAATTTCATAATCTTATTTTCATAAACCTTCTTTCCTCCGACTTCCCCATACCTCCCTTTCGCTGCATCCTTATTTTACAATTCTTTAGCAACCCTTTAGTCAATTTTCTATTAGTTCCCTTTCATTAAATTTCATTAAATTTATTAGTTACAGCTGTCATTCTCTGCTTCTTACCCCTTGACATCTTAACACTCCTCAATTTTACAACAATTTTTAAGATATATTTTAAATTTCTTCCAGTCCTTTTCCACTGTCTCTTTCCCCTGGTCGCGGATTCTGCCAGTCACACACTGACCTTCCTAGGACTGCCGCCCTCAGGATGAAATGGATTTCCTCCCTCTGCTCTAGACATTATAAGCATAATTTGATGCCAGGCGGGAAAGGCTCATAGTTAAGTTTGCCTGGGTGAATGGCGGTCTCTGAGCTTCTACAAAAGACCTAAGGGGTATTGATGATTGCAACATTTATCCTGGTTTGTTTCCGTGGGGTTTGGATCATCCACTGACTGTGCTGATGTGATATTCCGTTATCAAAAGTGACTTGGGAAGAGAGAGCAAGGCTCCCTGAGAATGAACGGGCCTCCACACCATGACTCAGCAGTCCTGTTTCCATTTATTTAAGGTGACGGTCGAGGAGGTTTGACTATTGTGGGGGACAAAGGAGATTTTCCAGATAAAGTTAAGTCGTCCCCCCCAGGCCTGGGTAGTCAGAAAAGCAGAGAAGAAGCTAACAAAGAGATACATGCAGTTGTGTTTCTGTGAATGTGTTTGGAAAAGATTCCCCTTATTCTGTTATTGACTAAAGATCTCTTGTTGTGTTTTAAACATAAGCCAGACAGAAGGAAAAACAGTGGCTTACATGGCTATTTTCCATTTCAGCCTTCCACATGATTCAGCTTACTTTCTCAACTCCCAACTCTCAACCCCCAATCTTCCTGGCTTTTCATTAAAACCCCCAATCTTCCTGGCTTTTCATTAAAAAAGAAAGAAATACAGAGCATTCATCACACCAGCACTGAGTTTCCTAGCTCAAGAAACTGAGGAGCACCATGCCACAGTACTCAAATTATAGAGGAAGCTAGAGGGAGCCCACCAACTTATCTGTTTTGCAATGGCTAGGCTCCTGCCAGTGTGTTTGCACCACACTGACCTCAGCTCCCACTCTCCATCCTGTTATGCAGCAGCTGGAGCTCAAGTGAGCAGTGGCCACCAATTCCTGCCAGTGGCACTTCATGGCAAGGCCCAGAAAGACAAGCAGCAACCAGCTCCCAAACATTTTGAATAAAGTTTTCCTCCTTGCCCCTAAGGAGAAAGCTAAAAAGCACCCCTGGCGTTTTCACAGGTGGAAATTATTTTGAGAAACTATGGCTGGGGATGCAGATTTCAGCCTAGCATAGTCTGAATTAGCAGTGAGAGCTTCTGGGAAGCCACAACTGGAGCAGACAGTCTGGCTGCATAAGGGCAGGTAGGTTTGAGGGCTGCTGGCATGAGGCTTCCCACACGCTCGGGCAATTTTTGGTGAGGATGTTTGCACACCAGCAGCACCACAACTGCACTCATGCCAGGTGCAAAGGAACACAGGGGTGCTGTTCCTTTGATGGCTGTAGAACAGGCTTCCTCAAACTCAGCCCTCCAGATGTTTTGAGACTACAATTCCCATCCCTGACCATGGATCCTGCTAGCTAGGGATCATGGGAGTTGTAGGCCAAAAACATCTGGAGGGCCAGGTTTGAGGAAGCCTGCGGTAGAAGGAATATCAGCAGATTCAGATTTTATTGTTTTATTTGTTTTACAGGCATATATAGCGCATAATAAACAGCAGTATCCAGGTGGTGATAACACATGCACAAAACAACAAGAAAGTAGCACCTGAGCAGCCATGCGCAAGGTGCTTGAGCTATGCCTTAGAAAAGGTCTGTGTAAACAGAAAAGGCTTCAGTGAGCATCTGAAACAAAGTAACAATGGTCCTTGCTGAATAGAAAGAGGCACAGTGGTGTAGCGTGGGGGGTGCAGGGGGGGCCGGCCGCACCGGCCGCAACATCTGGGGGTTAGGGTTAGGTGGCGCAAATCCACGGGTTAGGGGGTACAAATTACTTGCCTTGCCCCGGGTGCTGACAACCCACGCTACGCCACTGAAGAGGCAAGGAGTTCCACCAGCTGGGCACAGAAACACCAAATGTCCTCTGTTTCATAGAAGCAAGGCAAACATCAGATGTTACTCCTATTTGGGCCTCTCAGGCTGGAACATAAAGATCAGGCAGGTATATATGGGGAAAGAAAGTCTCAAATAAGCTGGTCCCAAGCTGTTCAGGGCCTTAAGACTTCTGAATTTGGCTCAGCAGCATATAAGCAGCTGGTGCACATTCTTAAGCAGAGCTGTTGATGGGAAGCCTCTGCCAGGACGAGAGGCACCAGCCAAAAACCCCGCTTTGTACACAAAAGTGTCCTGTTCTACTTTGCATCTGGTGTCCCTACTTTCTCATGAACTGTTCCCCCCATGCAAAAGACAGGGTACATTTGGCTCAGCAGTGAGCTGAGTGGGCTAAGAACCCTAAGAATCCCTAAGAACTTTCATTGGGGGAGGGGAAATTATAATTAATAAAGAATTGTTCCCAATTCTTATTTTCCACAAATAATTCTGAATGCGATTTTTAATCTATAAACATTTGCTGCAATTCCACAGGAGTACAGGAATTCCACAGAGAATGTGGCACTGGCCGTAGATCTGTAAATCTCAGCTTTCTTTTTTTCAAAAGAACATGTTTTTTCTCCCTTGTGGTTGAAAAAAAAATGTGCTTGAAAGTGCATCAGCAAATCCTGCTGAAATCTTAGAAACTGGAGTATTATCTGGGAAATATTTCCATTGTTTTAAGATGAGGCTTCAAGGTGTCCAACGCCTGTGCCTTCCCATGACTAGCAAAACCCAAATAAAATCCACAATGTAGTGAAAATGGGCAGAACAAATTGTGCCAATGGATGGCGAAATGCATATGTGTTTAATTAACTGACATCATTTATACATTTGGGCTTTCATTGGTACCCAATTTGGTGCAGTATTTCAAAACTGATTGATGGTACAAAGTACACATAACTGCCAATAAATAGCTCAGATTTGTATTTCCTTCAAAGTCTCTCTACCCTCTTCAGCCTGATGACACCCTGAAGTGCTTCTGCCAATCAAAATAGAAACTTAGTCCGCAAGGGGTTTCACAGGAGGGTCACTTGGAGAAGAGGGTGGAGGGCAATGGCCAAAGGTCCCATCCTTAGACCCTGAAGCAGAGTGCCAGAAATTCCTATTGCGAAAGCCAGTACTCTCCCAAAATAGCACGCCTCTTGTCAAAAGATTGGTACAGTTCAGGAGAGACGGCAAGTGTTGACTTTGGCCTACACTTGCTGATCTTTTGAACAGGTGCATTCTAAGTGTCTATGGCAGGAGTGGGGAACCTGTGGCCCTCCAGATGTTGCTGGTCTCCAACTCCCACCATCCCTGACCATTGGCTGGGGTGACTGGGACTGATGGAAGTTGGAGTTCAACAACAGGTACTACCTGTTGCTATCAAAGGGTTAAAAGAGTAGCAGAAACGCTCTAATCACTGAGCAGCTGGAGGTCATTAGGCTTCCAGGAACATGAGTCTGTATAAATAGTCCCCCTGTTTGTTTGTTCTTCCCCTTCTCCCTTTTGGGTGTGTGTTTTTTGCTGAGATGTGTGGTTCGTCGCCAGGATTGTTTTTTGGTGTTTTGTAAATAAACCTTATTTTGATTTACAAACCGCATGCTCCAGGACTCCTTTTTGGGAAGATGCTGCCTCTCCTGCCCTTCTTAGCTGCTGCGCGAAATCCTCTGCCGTGGTGAGACTTTTAAAGAAGGAAGTGCACTGGGCATTTACATTAAACTAATTAAAGTTTAATGGGACAGGTTATGGGTGTTTGTACGTCAAGAAGGAGATAAGGAGAGCAGTTCAGAGTGATTTATGCAAGGACTGGAGTGAAGACAGAAGCGGTTGCCGACAACGAAAGCCTCCAAAGCAGCTTGAGTCCTGCAACGTGCCTAGAAAAGTTTTAAAGAGGCACTGCGCAGTTTGTACTCGCTGGAAGACGTCTGATTCCTCAAGGAGCCACCTCAGCAGCTGGGAGACGGTCTACAGGTGTGTGAGTATCGTTCCTAAGCCCCAGGGAGGATGGCAGAGTCCCAGGAAAGTTTTACTGTCCCGTTTACGCGACTCAATGGGAAAAATTGGCAAGATTGGAAGGCTAGAGTAAGGGTTTGGTTGCAAGCAAAAGAGTTGTGGAGCTGTACTGAAGCACCGCCTTTACAGGCAGCTGCAGACGCGTCTGCAGAAGCCAAAGCAGCAGCAGCAGCTTCACAGAAACGCGACAGGAAAGCCCAAGGTCTACTAGTTTTGGCAGTGGGACCAGAGCAAATGCCTTATGTTTCTGAGTTAAAGAACACGCATGAGGTCTGGACGGTTCTGCAGCGGTTAAATTCCAGAAACACTGCGGGGGCCAAGATCCATGCTACAAGATGTTTGTTTGATTTACGTCTCCAACCGGGAGCGTGTGTGAAAGAACATATTGCCAAAATGGTGTCTGCCTTTAATCAACTAAGGCAGCTGGGCATTCCTTTCTCTATGGAGCAGCAGTCATACATATTGTTGTCTTCTCTTGATAAAAGCTATGAGACTCTAGCTCTAACTTTGGAAGCTATGCCTTCAACTGAATTAACCCTTGAATACATTTCTTCTCGGCTTGCGGATGAACAGGATAAAAGGCAAAGAGAAAGAGGTTTGTCTTTAAAGGGGAGTTATGCTGTGCCTAAGAGTGTTGATGCTGAGTTTGAGCACACAGTAAATGCTTTTGCAGCTAGACACTGTTTTCGCTGTGGTTCCCCTTCCCATCTAATCAGGAATTGCACACGTGAACCTGGTCAAGACAGCAACAAGGCCGTTACCCCTAGTTACCAGACAAGGAGTTCCAGGGGACGTCGAAGAAGAGGAGGAGGTCGTGGCTACTCCCACAGCACACAGCACATGGCTTCAGCAATGGCGTTGATGCAAGGGCGTGGCCAAGGCAGCAATCTACGCTGGTTGATCGACAGTGGTGCATCTCACCACCTGGTGGCGCCATCTAGTGTACGTTTGCAGAATTGCAGACATTTGCAAACCCCTAAAGTTGTGACTATGGCAGATTCAACTAAACGTTCCTTAGAGACTGTAGGCACAGTGTTCTTAAATTGTTTGCAAACAGAAATTGATGCCTACGTGCTAAAGGGACTGAAGGGGTGTATTTTGTCTGTGTCAGAACTTGATAGAAATGGGTTTAAAACTGTGTTTGAAAATGGGGTTTGCACTATTTCAAAGAATAACGTATCTCTTTTGCAGGTGGAATGCAGAAATGGGTTATATTATTTTGAGACAAGTCCAGATGAAGTTGAACAGGTTCATGCTGGTTGTGTGAACACGCCTACCCATAATTCTTGTGTTCATTTATGGCACCGCCGTTTAGGGCATATTAATTTTCAGTATGTTAAAAGGCAACCTGAATTATCAGAAGGGTGCAAATTGAACAAATGTACTAAGTATTTGGATTGTACTGCATGCAAAAGTGCGAAGGTTCATAGATGCAGCTATCCCAGTTCAGATAGGAAATCTGACAAAGTATTCCAACTTGTGCATATGGACCTATGTGGCCCAATGCCTGTTGCTAGCATGGGAGGTTCGAAGTATGCACTGTGTCTCTCGGATGACAAAACAAAGGTTACATGGTTTTTTCCTCTCAAAACAAAAGCAGATACTGCAGAAACAGTTAAAAATTGGGTTCATGCAGTAGAACTTGAATTCGGTACTAGAGTACTTGCTTTTCAGACAGACAGAGGGTCAGAATTTACCGGGTCTGTGTTGCAGAATTTCTTTAAGAAAAAGGGAATTAAGCATCGTCTGTCTACACCTTATTCCCCCCAAGAAGGAGGCGTGGCCGAACGTAAAAATAGGGTTCTGCAAGAGTTGGCAAACTCTATGTTGTTTGATGCTAAACTTCCTCAAAGTTACTGGGCGGAAGCCTGGCAGGCGGCTACTCATATTCTGAACCGAGTATATAATTCGGTAATTGATACTACGCCTTATTTTGCTTTATATGGGAAGAAGCCCAAAGTTAATTACTTTCGGGTGTTTGGATCTCAAGCCTATGTACTTATCCCAAAAGCGTTAAGGAAAAAGGGAAGTCCAAGGGCTAGGAAACTCATCTTTTGCGGGTACGAACCACATGCCAAATCTTGGAGGTTTGTGGACCCAGGTGGGGATACTACAAGAGTGGTCCTCAGTAGGAGCGCTGATTTTTGTGAGCAGTCCGGATGGACTCACTTACACGCTAACCCTGACATTTTGAGAGATGATTTAGGCATTCATGCTGAGAAAGAAAGTCCAGAGAGTGATGAGCCAGAAGGGGATGGTGCACATGGTTCAGATGCAGATTCTGATCAGGCACGAGGTTCTTCTCCTAAGGTAGAAAAGCCAGAATCTAGGAGTGCTCCAACTTCGCCAGTCAGTAGGCCTAGCAGACAGCAAAAGCAAAGCAGGTCACCTGCAACACCAAGCCCAAGGGAGGTATCTAAACGGAGGTCTTTATCCCTAGGGGCACGTCCAGATATAAAGTCTGAGACAGATTCTGACAGCCAACGGTCAGAGGGGGCACAAGAGGAGCAATTGCGCAGGTCAAAACGCGCCACGAAGGGCAAGCCGCCAGAGCGGTTTAAGGTGACAAGTGTATACGTAAATATGGCACAGTGTGAGCCAGAAAGCTATATGGAAGTACAACAGCTTCCAAGCTCAGAAGCCGTAAAGTGGCAGGAAGCAATGGAAAAAGAGATGGCTTCAATGAAGTCTCTCGGTGTGTTTACAAGTACAGAGCTTCCGAAAGGGCAACAAGCTGTAGGTTGTCGATGGGTATATCGTTTAAAGCCCACAACTACTGAAGAGTTGCAATATAAAGCCCGGCTAGTTGCAAAAGGGTTTTCGCAGCGCAAAGGTGTTCACTATTCTCAAATCTATGCCCCTACTTCAAGATCGGAGTCATTAAGAATGCTTCTAGCCTCTTCAGCTAAGAAGGGAAATAAGCTGTTTCATTTTGATGTCAATGTGGCTTATTTAAATGCAGACTTACAGGAGGAAGTCTATATGACACCACCACCAGGTTTTGAAGGAGACAAGCCAAACCAGGTCTGGCGCCTACACAAATCCATTTATGGGTTGAAACAGTCCGCCCGTAATTGGAATTCCTGCTTAAACGATGCTCTAGAGAGCATGGGGTTCAGAAAGAGCGCAGCAGATGCGTGTCTTTATCTAAAAGGCTCGGGATGTGAACAAGAAGCAGTTTTGATATTTGTTGACGATTTATTATACAGTGGAAAGGATGATAAACTTGCACAACAATTTGCCACAAAGCTTGGAGAAAGGTTTCAGATAAAATCACTAGGCAATGTATCTGTTTATCTAGGAGTTAAAATTCAGCAAGATGAAAATGGTAACTATTGGCTTAGCCAAGAAGCTAAAATCCAGCAGTTGCTGGAAAGGTTTAAAATGAACAACTGTGCTGGTGTTAAAACCCCAATGGAGTTAAGTTACACAAAGGATGCTCAAACTGAGCAAAAGGCAGAGTTCTGTAATCCCGGGGTTTACCAGTCAGCGATAGGCAGTCTACTCCACATTGCACAGTGGACTCGGCCCGATATAACATATGCTGTCAACATGCTGTGTAGACAAGCTGAAAAACCGTCAATGCATGCTTGGCAAGGAGTAAAAAGAGTTTTAAGGTATCTCCAAACTACCAAAAGCTTTCGCTTAAAACTATCAGCAGAGGGCAGCACACAACTTGAATGTTGGGCCGACAGCAGTTGGGCAGATGCTGGACCAGATAGAAAATCAGTGTCAGGAATGGCGATAAAATTTGGAAATGCACTAATTGGTTGGAGATCAAGAAAACAATCACTTATAGCTTTAAGTTCAACTGAATCTGAGTTCAATGCGTTATCAGATATATGTAGAGAACTGGAATTTTATAAGCAACTGGTACAAGAATTGTTTGGAGAATGTTCCCTACCTATCAGAGTGTGGGAAGACAATCAACCTTGTATTAAACTAGCTAAATCAGGTCAATTCAAGGCGCACACAAAACACTTGGATATCCGTTATCAAAATGTATGCCAAAGTGTAAAACAAGGTTTAATTGAACTAAAGTATTGTCCAAGCCAAGAAAATCTCGCAGACGGTTTTACAAAAGCTTTGAGTCCGCAATCTCATAAATGTTTCTGTTCAGGTTTAAATTTGTATTAAGGTTGGTACAGCTCAGTGTTACGAGCGAGAGGGGGTGTTGCTATCAAAGGGTTAAAAGAGTAGCAGAAACGCTCTAATCACTGAGCAGCTGGAGGTCATTAGGCTTCCAGGAACATGAGTCTGTATAAATAGTCCCCCTGTTTGTTTGTTCTTCCCCTTCTCCCTTTTGGGTGTGTGTTTTTTGCTGAGATGTGTGGTTCGTCGCCAGGATTGTTTTTTGGTGTTTTGTAAATAAACCTTATTTTGATTTACAAACCGCATGCTCCAGGACTCCTTTTTGGGAAGATGCTGCCTCTCCTGCCCTTCTTAGCTGCTGCGCGAAATCCTCTGCCGTGGTGAGACTTTTAAAGAAGGAAGTGCACTGGGCATTTACATTAAACTAATTAAAGTTTAATGGGACACTACCTTGAGAGTGGATATCCTCAAGCAGATTCCATGTTCCCTTCATATATAACCATGGCGGCAACTTACAAGTTACATGAAAGAAGACATCACTTTGAATAATATTTGCATATGCTAATTTATAGGTATGAAAGTACATTCAGAAATAATGACCTTAATTTAAACAGAAATACAATACTGTGATGAAGTGCCTTTATCTACCTGCTCAGTCTGCTGATGGGCAGGGGTGGACTTTGGTAATAATTTGTATTAGGGCGCCCTATGCAAGGTCAAAATTAGGTGCCTCCAAAGGGACCTTTTCAACTATGAATCTTCTCAATTTTGCACGTTGGCTCAGTGCCCTGTGCAGGGGAATCACCTACACCACCCTAAATCTGGTGCAGTGACGGCCCCTCTTTCTCTGCCTTCTTAGGATTTTGGTAGTGTTGTTGTTGTTGTTACTGCTGCTGGATTTATACTGAACAACTCTTCAAATTGAGGGTTTCTTAAGATAGAGAACTGTCTTCTGTAAAGTAGGTCAGATGGCCACCTTTGGTCTCATTTCAGGACTTGCGCATTCTCAGGAGTATCAACCCACCTCCATTCTGAATCTCTTTTTGCCTGCAGGTATCAGGACATTTGCCAATAGTGTGCTGTGTGTTGTAGTGCAGGGCAGGGGGCTGATGACTGCTGGATTCCCAGAAAGGAAGCAGGCAAGGTCAGAGGAGGCCAGCACTGCACAGAGGATGCTCCCACCTCTGCCCTTTGGACCGGTGACTGCAGACGTCAGGGCTTGTATTTGCAATCCTCCCAGCTCTCTGCAAACATTGACTCTCACAGGTTTCCATCTTTCTGCACATGAACCCAGCTGTGCCCAAGGCCAACCTAACAGTGGAGGACTCATGGAGGCCCCACAGAGCTGGGCGTCGAACATTCCAGGTTCACGTGCCCTGGAAGAAAGAGCTTTGTGAGAAAGAGCTTGCCAGCTCCCTGTGAGTTGATTGTTGACTGTGAAGTGCATGCAGCTTTGTGCTCTGCTCTGTGTGTTTATTGACACCTGCTATGAAAAGAGCACCACTGTGGCCTGGGACAGAGCCAGAGCCATCTGACAGATCACCAGATGCAAGAAACAGATGCAGGGGATGAGGAGGAGGACCTGATTTGCCCTGAAGGCCAGACAATGGCAGGAGCACACACACACCCCAAGCCCATGAAATAATAGGGAAAGAGAAGGATCTATTTGGTAGCTGACATGAAACGTTTATGAGGGTTGCAGATTTTCAAATCTTGCCCCCTCCCCAATAACTTACATAAAATGGTTGATCTGTGGAGCCTTTTACTCTAGGGCAGAGGTAACTAACCTGTTGTTGGCCTGTATCTCCCATTGTCCCTGACCACTGGGCATGCCAGCTGAGTGATGGGAGTTGCAGTCCACAACATCTGTAGTCCACATTGGCTACCATGGCAGGGATTAGGAACCTGTAGCCTTCCAGATGTTGATGGACTCCCTGACCTTTGTTCATGCTGGCTGGGGCTGATGAGAGTTGGAGTTCAAAAATATCTGGAAGGACACAGGTTCTCCATCCCTGGTCTAGGGAGTGCAAAGGAAGAGCACAGAAGGCCCCCTCTGCCTGGAGGAGCCCTTGGTTTATCTCTCTGATTCTAATGGGATTTTACTGTTCTACTTGATTGCTTATTGTTGGTATTTTAGTGATTTCAAACTGCTGTGCGAGACAGAAAAGTGGTGTCTAAGTTTATGAAATAAACAACCCATCAATAGGAGTATAGCATCTAGATCAAGGGAAGTAATAGTGCCACTGTATTCTGCTCTGGTCAGACCTCACCTGGAGTACTGTGTCCAGTTCTGGGCACCACAGTTCAAGAAGGACACTGACAAACTGGAACGTGTCCAGAGGAGGGCAACCAAAATGGTCAAAGTAAAATAATAATATGTTAAGATAAATCATTAAGTTAAAGTTGAGAAATAAGTAATAAGGAATTGCTGAGCTAATAATTTGAATTGGAATACAAGAAGGGGAGGTGTGAGGAGGTCTGAAAAATAAGTCAAAAGAAATTAAGCAATTGAAATTTTATGTGTTTTTAACTGTTTTTAAGTTTTGTATTTTTGTATGTTTGTTACTTTTTGTTTATTCTGGTTTTTGTTTTATTGTGGAAAAAGCTAATAAATATTCATTTAAAAAAACACACAAAATGGTCAAAGGCCTGGAAACAATGCCTTATGAGGAACGGCTAAGGGAGCTGGGCATGTTTAGCCTGGAGAAGAGGAGGTTAAGGGGTGATATGATAGCCATGTTCAAATATATAAAAGGATGTCACATAGAGGAGGGAGAAAGGTTGTTTTCTGCTGCTCCAGAGAAGCGGACACGGAGCAATGGATCCAAACTACAAGAAAGAAGATTCCACCTAAACATTAGGAAGAATTTCCTGACAGTAAGAGCTGTTCAACAGTGGAATTTGCTGCCAAGGAGTGTAGTGGAGTCTCCTTCTTTGGAGGTCTTTAAGCAGAGGCTTGACAACCATATGTCAGGAGTGCTCTGATGGTGTTTCCTGCTTGGCAGGGGGTTGGACTCGATGGCCCTTGTGCTCTCTTCCAACTCTATGATTCTATGAACCCTGTTTCTAGCAGTGTGGAGTCATAAATGCTTTTGGGAGACCCATAATCAGGGCAATACAACCCCAGTCCTCCCTTATTGTTTGTGGGGGAGAGCAGACACACAGGCCACCATCTTTGAACTGAACATCTCTCAACACTACACTACCCATGCTGGAAGAAAACACTTGAGGAAGGTGGATACTCCAAGCCTGGGGAGAAGCTGAGCACAAATCACAAGCCAACAGGTTCCATTCAATGTGTGGTTTGCAGTTGTATCAAGAAATAGAAGGAGATCTTAACAAGGACCACTACAGTCATGGCTGCCTATTAGTTTCTAGGCCCAGTTCAAATTGCTGGTGTTGACCTATAATGCCTTCCATGGCTCAGGGGGACCTCAATACCTTAAGGACCATCTCTCCCTATACAAATCAACCCAAACCTTGAGGCCCTTCTCTATGTCCCCACTCCCTGAGAAGTTTGGAGGGTGGCAACACAAGAACAGACCTTTTCTATGGTGGCTTCCTGTCTGTGGAATGCTCTCCCCAGAGAGGCTCTCTTGGTGCCATCATGACATGACTTTAGGCACCAGGTGAAAACATTCCTCTCTATCAAGGCCTTTGGCCATTAATTAATCAATGGCCTTTTAAAGCGCGGGGGGGCTGTTATTATGATTTTTTAATTATTATACTGTCTGTTATTATGCCTTTTGTTATGTTTTTATTATTGATGCTCCATAAAATGCACTCTAAATGCTATGCACTGCTCTGGGATCTTTTGATAAAGGGTAGTATATAAACCGAATAATAACAATAAACATTTCCCTATGCCAGGATCCTGACAAAAATTGCTTAACCCCCCCCCCAAAAAAAAAAACAGCCATAGGTCCACATTCTTTCTGAGCAACCTTCTGAGGGCCATGTGCAAGTGCTGGGCAAAGCAATTTTCCCTTTGTACAAGATGCTGGTTTCTATATCTACAAACACACCCCTTTCCCCCATCCAGGCAAGCAAAAGGCATGATCAGGATTCAAGGACACATTCCAGTCAATCAAAAACACTTGGGGTGAAGCAGGGTGAATGAGGGAGGGCAGGAAGGCATGGATTTGACCCCCTGGCTTGAGGGTCCCCAGCTCTGCCTTAAGGGAAGCTGCTTTCAGTGCAAGTATCCATTTCCTGCCCAGTGCAAAAATAATAGCTTTAGGGAGGTACTTTTCATCAGGACAGAGGGAAAGAGTTAACCCTCCTATCCAGCCCCACTGTGATCCAAATCCAGACTGAGAGGAGACTGACCTGATGCAAAAGTGGACAGGGGTCTCCTCCTCCTGCAATAGTTATCAGGAAGTGGGGATTTCAACAGGTATAGCTTGTCGTGCAAACCACACCTGCTGAAATCTACACAACTGCTAAAGGTCCTCCTTTGCATCTGGTCAGCCTAGTTGAGACTGACAGTGAGCAGCTCATGTAGAAACACACATTCTAAACCTTTCAAGTGAGAAATTCACTTGAAGTGAGAAATTCACTTGAAGCAGGAGGGGTAGTATGAAAAAAACTAGTGTTCCACTGAGAAGCTTGTGTGTCCCACCCGCTTTGGATGAGCTTGATGTCTGGCAAGGGAAACCTGGGTGGGGAGGTAGGTTTGTGACAGCCTGCAGAATCCCAGCCAGAGGCTTTCCCCTTCACAGTCCATGCCAGGCAAGTGAGGCAAGTGGAGGGAATGAGGCAAACTAGCCTTCCCCCTTCTCTTGTCGCTGATTTCACAAATCTGGATCTGCAATGATGAGCCTCGGAGAGAGGCTGTTTTGTAATGCAAGATCTGTGTGATGTCTCCTCTCCTCTCCTGGCCATCTCTGCAGCATTTGCAAAGGGAGGAGAAGTGGGCGGCAGTGTGTGGGCTGTCTGCTCTGGAAAGTGTGACAGCAAGTAGGTGCTGCTGGGAGGAGGCGAGAGTGTTGCCTTTGCACCAGGCCCAAAATGGTCTCGCTAACAACTTCTCCACCTAAGTGTCAGAAAAAGAAGCTGGATATTTTTAGGCTTAGGGACCAGAAATGCCAAACTCACTGGGAGTGAGGGTCAGTGGTAGAGCATCTGCCTTGCATGCAGAAAGTCCTCACTTCAATCCCTGGCATCTCCTAATAGGGCAGGGGAAGCACTCCTGTCTGAAGACCTGGGGGGCTGCTGCCCATCCATGTAGACAGGTGGATCAGTGGTCTGGCTGCTTCCTGTGGGTATTATTGTGCTCTCATCCCCCAAGTTGTGAGATGTTCAAGGTGGGCCTTACATATCCAGTGCTACAAGTCAGGATGGCTATATTTCCTCCTCCAGGATCAGGCAGAATATGCTGATTTATATGCCTTGTGAAGGATAAGGCTATCTGTGGCTACTGGCCACAATGGCTATTTTCTGCCTCTACTGTTGGAGGGTTTGCCGATCGAAAGGTCGGTGGTTCGAATCCCCGCGGCGGGGTGCGCTCCCGTTGTTCGGTCCCAGCGCCTGCCAACCTAGCAGTTCGAAAGCACCTCCGGGTGCAAGTAGATAAATAGGGACCGCTTACCAGCGGGAAGGTAAACGGCGTTTCCGTGTGCGGCTCTGGCTCACCAGAGGGAGGGAGAATATCTCTAAATACCCATTGCTTGGAATCAAAAGGGGGGAGAGTGGTGCTGCACTCATGTCCGGCTTGTGGACTTCCCATAGGCCACTCTGAGAATACAGATGCTGGACTAGATGGGCTATTGGCCTGACCCAGCAGGGCTTGTCTGATGTTCTTTATCTATTTACAAATCCACAAGAACTATGCAGGTGCAACTGGGGAGCCTCTTTAGCAAGCCATCAGTCTAAAGTTGGTTTAATGCTTCAGTGATATAATTTCATCAGGTATTCCAGCAGCATGAAGAATAGCAATACACAGAAATAAGAGGGAGGGGGAAGGATATTTCAATAATCAAATCTGAGATTTACCCATAAAAAAATTAAAAATCTGAGATTTTCCAGAGCATGTGTTAATGGAGAAATCTGATGGCTCCCTTGGAGAAAAAAACAAGGAATACCAGCCAGGAATACCAGAGCAAAACAGCAGCCAGTAGGCTTGGTCTTTATTGAAGACTCTTGCGACAGGACTCCCACCTGCCACCAGGTGGAACAAGATGGAAGCCCTGAACAAAAGAAGACCCCAACTTTTATTAGCTACTAATCCCCCATATTACACCCCTAAGACTACATCACGACTACATCATTGACACATCACAAAAAGGAGGGGTTGAGGGAGGAGTTGTGGTGGTAAGCTGAGTGTCTTGTCACCTGGCTGGTTCCTCCTTTCCCCCTCCCCATGAGTGCTTTCCAGAGGACAAAGGGGAGTTTGCAGTTTCCTGTCCCCAGAGGGAAGAGCTGATCACTGTCCTTTGTTTCAGTCTATACTGAATCCACTTCCATATGCAGGTCCTTTGTGAGTGTAATGATCTTCTGTCTAGGACCATCAAGGTTGGCATCACTGCTGGACGTGCTCAGGGAAGTTTCATTAAATGAAGCGTCATGTATGTCATATGTGAGTGTGTGTGTGTCATGTTTGTACAAACTGAATGATTGGAGGGGGTTTCCTACAACACATGGGGTACAGTGGCCAAGTCGTATCTGTGCAAAAGGGGCCGGATAAGGTGAGCCAGATGGAGTTGGATAAAAGCAGTTCTACCCACTGAGGCCACCTGAGTCTCCAGTTACAGTGTTGAATTCAGGAGCACATCCAACCCATCACCACCTCCTAGGACCTGTCTAACTCTACAACCAACTCTCCCAATTCAGAAGTGTACATCCTGAGGCTGAGTGTTGGCCCTTTAAGGACTCCAATTCTGAAAACAGGTGGAGTCTAGGAGAGACGGAGACTCAAAAGGGTCTCAGCTCACTTCCAAGTTTCCAGCCCTTGTTGGAGCAAGTTGCTTGCTTAGAGCACTCCATGGTGCTATTGCACCTAACCTAGTCCATGGAACTTCTGCAGAACCAGAACAAGATAGGCCTGAGATTCCTCCTACTAGAGCTAAGTGCAAAACTGAGGGTCCGGGGGCAGAGCAGAGTACAAAACAGTAGCTTAGAGTCAGCAACCAACTGCACCTCTTATGTACTTACGTATATGTAGTATATTCAAGTACAACCCTGGCTGGATCTAGACACATCAAAAAAGCAATTCAGTTAAACGCGTTGTAAACTTCATACAGGGAAATCCCATTGGCGAAAGATGGGACTCCACAGCGCCATCTGGCGTCATAATGTTATGACACATATAAAGTGCTTTATCTTTACGAATGTGGGTGAATCGCCTATGGTACCTCAGTTTAAGAACAGTATGAACGATTCAGTTTACGAACTCCACAAAACCGGAAGTAGTGTCCTGGTTTGTGAACTTTAACTCGGTCTAAGAACGGAATCTGAATGGTGGAAGGGCACCAGTGGCGGGAGGCCTCATTAGGGAAAGCGTGCCTCAGTTTAAGAACAGTTTCGGTTTAAGAACGGACTTCCGGAACAGATTAAGTTCGTAAACCGAGGTACCACTGTATACTAATTACTATAAATCAGAGGTTAGTTACTGCTATAGTTTATGCTAAAATAACAATTGTTTAAGCTCATTAAGTATGAACCAGAGATTCCCTGAGTGGGGACATAGTTATGTAAACACTATCCAACTATCAAGACTTTTCCACTTCTGTCTACCTTGGGGGGGATATCATTGAATTATACAATAATTTTCTTCACTCATACCAAAAATTCTGGGAATTCTGGGCTTGGGAACTAATTCCAAATCATGGGCATAGCCAGGGGGTGAGGGGGCAAATGCCCCCCATCAAGTAAAACAATAGAAATACTTAACTAACTTAACTAACTGACCAATCCTGTCGGTTCTCCCAATAAAAATCCTGCTCCCCCTAACAAAAATCCCAGCTCTGCCCATGTTCCCGATAGTTCTCCTTTACTCCCATTCTTAGACCACCCACAGTTTCTTGACCCGTCTAAATACAGTCAATATAAGGGATGGGAGGAAAAGGGCTTAGCTCTATTCAGGATTTGTTCCACAGAGGGAAACCTCTCACTTTCTAACAGTTAGAAGACCTATTGACACATGTGATAAGTCCAGATCTTTGCAGTTACTTACCTTAACAGAGTTGAAGTATTGCTTAGGGTTTGTTGTTGTTATTAATATATTGTGTTGGCTCTTCCTTATGTTGGGATGATTTGATTATTTTATATCAATTGTTTGTTTTCATGTTTTGTCTGATTTTTTTGATTTATTTTTTTTAGGGAAATGGATTGTTCATCCTCATCAAAGCCATGGCTTGGAGGATCATCTCAGCTGAGAAACTGCAGCCTTAACTGAGCTTTCAAGCTCTGCCTCCCAGCTCTGTAGTATTTAACATTCAATTGAGCCAGAATTTAGGGAAACTTCTAGCCTTAGCATGTCAGGTAGAGATATATTTATGAATATTATTGTTGCTGAGTTTTGAAAATACTGAGGGCCATTTTTAATCATTCTACATGCCTTCTTGTCATGCAGGCATCTTGCAACACTGTAGACATTAATGAATTCCAGCTGGCTAGTATCTAGCTGATCTCTGTCTTTTCCAGTCAATTTATTTATTGCTGCCTAATCAGGATGGTGCTGAGCTCCTACTTTCCTTGCATACACCTTAGCTTGCACTATGGACAAAGAGATGAGGCAGATTCCCATTGCATTTTTGAGGAAATGAAGGTCTAATCAGCAGCACTGAACAAACATTGTAAAAAGAGAGAAGAATCTTGAGCACAGCATGGTTCGTTTCCCACAAATGTACCCTAGCTAGGCAAGACATTATGGCGGCTGTTCACTGATATGCAGAAAGGTCATAGAATCATAGAGGTGGAAGAGACCACAAGGGCCATCAAGTCCAACCCCCTGCCAAGCAGGAAACACCATCAGAGCACTGTATAGTAAAAGCTATGGTTTCCCAGTAGTGATGTATGGAAGTGAGAGCTGGACCATAAAGAAGGCTGACCGCCGAAGAATTGATGCTTTTGAATTATGGTGCTGGAGGAGACTCTCGAGAGTCCCATGGACTGCAAGAAGATCAAACATATCCATTCTTAAGGAAATCAGCCCTGAGTGCTCCCTGGAAGGACAGATCCTGAAACTGAGGCTCCAATACTTTGGCCACCTCATGAGAAGAGAAGACTCCCTGGAAAAGACCCTGATGTTGGGAAAGATGGAGGGCACAAGGAGAAGGGGACAACAGAGGACGAGATGGTTGGACAGTGTTTTCGAAGCTACCAGCATGAGTTTGACCAAACTGCAGGAGGCAGTGGAAGACAGAAGTGCCTGGCGTGCTCTGGTCCATGGGGTCACGAATAGTCAGACACAACTAAACGACTAAACAACAACAAAGAGGGGCACTGTGGAGGTAGACAAGGTGGTTCCCACCATCCCTGACCATTGATAATGCTGCCTGGGCTAACCACCATGTTGGCTAAACCAGGGGTAAAGCCAAAACCTGCCCCCTGTGACACCAGGGTTTGGGGCAAGTTGTAGGCACACTCCCTCTCAACCATGAACAGGGCCGCTGCATGTTTTCTTTCCTCCATATAACTTAATGGGAGTCATAGAGAACCAGACCTGATCTTCTTGCATAGTCTGTCCTTTCATCTGTATTCTGGGTTTTGTTCCTTAGTTCTGCTAGTACAAGGATGAGGTACCTGCGGTCCTCCAAGCATTGCTGGACTACACTGCTCATCATCCCTTACCACTGGTCATGCTGGCTGGGATCAATGGGAGCTGGAGTCCAACAGCACTTGAAGAACCGCAGATTTCCCACCCCTGTGCTAGAGCAGGACGGAATCTTGGAAGCTGATGCTTATGTACAGGGGTGCCAAACGGAATAAAAGATTGGAGGTAAGCTCCATCCCACATAATCGATCATATGATGTGGTGCACACACACCATTCAAATCACAATGCCGATTAACTTTGGGGGAGTCCAGGCCCTTCAAATAATTTATTGGGGAGCTGAAGGTACCTCGACCCCTAGGAGTTGGCTCCTATATATATAAATGCACACAATCTATATGTTCTTTGGCTAGTTCCCCCCCTTTTTAATTAACATATAAAACACATACAAATACATATACATTTACACAATACATGTAGTGTGTTGTGTGTGTGTGTGTGTTCCTTGGCTAATTTCATGGCGGATTGACTTAGCAGTTTCCCCTCTCCCAACAGAACTAAACACTCTAGGTATAATATTTTTTAAAAACTCTCTGGACAGCTTCTTATGCCTGCATGGATCTCAGAAAGACAAGCTGCTGAGTCAGGCCATTGGTCTTTCTGAGTTGAATTTGTCTTCCTGGGCCAGCACCAGCTCTCCAGCGTTTCAGGCAGAAGTCTCCCCCAGCCTTACCCATCACATTTCCCCGCTTGTTGTGTTTTGTTCACAGAATCATAGAAGCCCAGAATTGTAGAGTTGCAAGGGACCCCAAGGGTCCTGTACTCCACCCCCTGCAATGATGTGGTTGTTTTTATTAACTGCTATTGGTTTTTATTGATTTGATGCTGTATCGTATGGTTTTGTGCTAGTAAATATTGTACTGACAGTTTTAATGGTTAAATGATTGTATTTGTATTGGTTTGCTTTTCATTTGTGAACCCCCTAGAGGACACAGTTAATCAGGTGCTATGTAAGTGGCATGCATACCTGGCAATGTGGGGACTGATCCTGGTACCTTTTGCATGCAAAGCATGTGCTCTGCCATGAAGCTACAGCCCTTCCCTGAGGCCCCATTGTGGGATATGGTGCTGCTGAGCACTGAGAGATCCAGCATAATAAGAGCTGGAGTCTTTCCTTTCTTTTCCTCCTTGAGCATTCATTGTTCCTATACATTGCTCCCAAGAACTGAGCAACTGAAAAGGGAAATGGAAAAAGCACAGTGCTGGATGTGAATGCTCATTCATTGGAAATGGATGTGGAATCAATGGAAGGACATTCTCAAAACCCATCAGCTGTACAAAAGCAAGGAAAACCTGGTGCTTCACCCAAGAGAATTTCACTGAAATTTTCTCTCCCCTTAGATAATGTAATTTCTGTTCTCATCCACTGATAGAGAGTTGGGATGCAAGAAGAAATTGTGGGTGCAGCTTTTACTTTTTATTGTGAAAAGGATGGAGAGAGAGCTGGCTATGGATCTCCCAGGGCACATCTTGTTTGGCCCTATGCCTGAGAGTGAGTGCTGGCAAAGAACAATCCCAGCATCTCTATTGCTATAGTCTACTGAAGGGTGATCCACTCGGGTGCACCTCCCACCAACCTCATTCTGCCCTTAGCCAGCCCCCACCTACACACCCTCTTACTCACAACAAGTTAGTGAGTAGAACAGCCAGTCAGCTTCCTCTGCCACCGCCTCAGTGCTTGCCCTTAGAGATGGCTCTCTGCCTGTCATTGGCTCTGGCACCACCTGCTGTTGGCTTCCCTGCCTTCTTCCCTACCAGTTCCAGCGGCACAAGCCACCACAACTATAACCAAAATATAGAGAGACAGAGGGGAGAAAGGTCTTAAAAGTATGCACACATTGGTAATAGATACTGCAGAGTCTTGCACAGTGGGTATCGGGGGAGGGGAAAGCAATTGAAGCAGCACCGTCAAGCTGGAGGGAGAGGCTGGAAGGACAAATTGAGAAAGCCAGTATAAATAGCAGCTGGCTTCAGACCAATTCCACATGTGCTACTTAAGTGTTTTTGAGCCTCCCTCTCCTTGTTGGAGTGCAGGTGTGAAAGATAGAAATGAAATTGAAAATGTTATTATATCAGGTTTTTAAATTGATTGTTGGTGCTAAGGAAGGTGGATTGACAAGCTCCTTCCTGCGTTTTTTTGCCTGTGTGTCGCTCATGATCTGACATGCTCTTTCTCTGCTAGGGACTGTAATTTTAAGGATGTGATGGTTTTTTACCCACTCTTTTCGTTGTAGGGGTTTTTTTGTTTTTTAAAAAACTATTTTAATTGTATTCTATCCAGGCTTGGGAATGGTGTGCTAAAAGCACTCTTATTAAATAAATAACAAATAACTCAAGTGCATTTTTAGGTCTACACCCACCATTTCCCACCACAGGCATGTAGGCTGAATCTCCATACTCTGCACCACAGCCTTCCCAAAGCTTGTGCACTTGAAATAAGGGACGTCCCTTCTCATCAGCTCCAGCCAGAATGCCCAGTGGTGAAGGTTGATGGGAATTGTAGTCCATCAACATCTGGAGGGCACCATCTTGGGCAAGGTCCCCCATGAGAGGAGCAGCCCTCATTCCTGATGTATCAGTTAGATCAGGGCAGTGTGCTAGAACCAAGACTGGGGCCTTTGGACCCCAGGGGTTGCTCATGACCTATTGGATTTGCAGACAGGGGGCCTGTGATGGTCATCCTTGAATGGCAAAAGAGCACAGGGAGTCCTTGAATCTTTAATAGTTGTGTAGTAGGGGAAATTTCAACAAGTATTTCTTGTCAGGGGTTGGGGAGGTAGCATCTCTGGCGGGGGACAGGTCATGCTCCTTCTGGGATAGCTTGCCCACCTTTGGTCCCCACCCTGCACTCCACTCTCACCTGTGGCCCCTAGAAGCTGTCAGGATGTGACAGCAGCCACACCCCAGGAACGGCTTCGACTGGTCGTCTAAACCAAGTAAGGGGGTCAATGGGTCTCAGATCCTTGGTGGGTTAGGGACTTCCCCTGAATGTGAAGACGGGCTCTGACAGATTGAGCAGACAAGACCAAGAGTAAGTCCAGTGGTCAAGGCAGCAATTTCTGCACATGCTATGGAGGGAAGAGAGGGGTGGATAGGGCTTGTCCACCTGGGAAGGTGGTCCATCTAGGAGAAGGAAAACTCTGATCCGAAACCTCCACTGCCTTTCTTCAGGAAAAGAAAAAGCTAAAGAGTAAACTCTACACACCTGCGGGGTGCAGTCCCTAAGGCCTCTCCATGGCAACTCCTGCAGTCAAGTTGTTGCCAAATGTTTGCTCTGCTTTCCTTTGGACCCCATCAGTGAAGCCAAGAGGGGAGTCTTGTCGTCTAGGCAGCCCATGACCTCCATACACACTGCCCAGGATTGCATCCTGGGGAGGTCACTTCTGTGCTGCTAAGGCAGCATTTTTACTTCACCCCTGGAGGGGAACTTCATTGTCTCTTGAGACAGACGGGTGTCAACAACAACAATAATATATTGTCATGTAACAGTCAATGGGGGTCGGGGGGGGGGGTAAGAGGAGGAAAATAAACTTTTTGCCAGAGAGACTCTGGCACAACACCAGACCATATGTCTGCAGCCTCAGGAAGACGCTACATAACAAAACAGTGAAAGAGGAGGCATGCGAGGGAGGCAGCATTAGTAATGGCTGTGGGCTGGGACTCAGGGGACACTTGTGTGCATCATAGCTGATTCAGACGCAGACAGGCTGGCCTGCATGAGCCCTCCTGAGCAATCACGTTATCTCTCGCGGGGGCTGGGAGTGGAGACGGGCATCGCACTACCGGGTCAGAGTGCATTTGCACTGGGTTTCTTTAGCACTTTAAAACGTCACACTTCAACACATTTAAAAGAGGCTTTCAGTTAAGAGTCCTTTCAAATAGCTGTGGGGGTGGGAGGAGTAGAAGAGGTGGATATTGCCAGAAGTATCCAAATAAAGCCCCGGGCTGTGCACTGTTCCACTGTCTCACGTTACCTTTGCATCTCTGTGGCGTTAACGTTTCAGACAGCGAGACTGCAATCTAGTCATGCTATCTGTAGCTGATGGGACTTGCAGTGCAGCAGGGGTGCCAACTTGAATGACATATTGGGGGGCAGGTATGCCCTGCCCCACATAATCAATCACATGACATGGTGCATGCACACCATTTGAATAGCAATGCCCATCAACTGGGGGGGAATCAGGTCTCCTCAAATATTTTATGGGGGGGGGGTGGAGGGATCTCAGCCTCCAGGAGTTGGCTCCTATGCAGTCCAGCAACATCCAGAGGGCCTTGGGCTCTTCATTCCTGCTATACAGCTGGAAAGCAAATCCCACTCAGTTCAATAAATTGCAACTTTGGATTTCTTTCTGTTTTTAGTTATTTGGAAACCATGCACTCCTTTTGCTGTGCTTGAACAAACATGCAGCCAAGTTTGTAAAAGGGAGGGTGGAATAAAAGTGGTAAATTGGCATTATCCCATAGTTCTTGTTAGCTTTGGGCAATTGGAGCTTGTACTCCTAAGCATCCATACTTGGAAGTAAGACCTACTTAACACAATGGGATTTACTCTTTGAACGTGGCCAGAATTGCTCCCTCCCCTCCTTTTCCTGCTGCTAACAGGAGGTAATGGATAACTTTTGGAAATTATTTCTTGGAGAAAACCCTGTCACATGAATTTTTAAGGGGAAACCCAGGAGCAGGCGCCCATAGAATTTAGCTTCCTGCTGATCATTAGCCTTTCCTGGAAAAGCCACATGAATTTTCAATCCCTAGACCAATAAAGCGTTTCATGGAAAGGAGGCTTCTGTGCAGCTCTGCATGGTGAGGGCAGGTGTGTTCCATTTCCTAATCTCTCGGGGTTCACACACACACACACACCTGTAAGCAACTGTCAATGACAGCTGTCATCAGATAAGGTTCACAGCACAACCCTATACAGGAGTAAGCCCCACTGAATGCAATAGGAGTTACTTCTGCATAGACTTGGTTAGGATTGCTTGTGGCTACTACACTGCTGCCTGGAAACATGCCCATTGCTTGCTGGCTGCCTTGCCCACATAAGGGCAGCCCGTGGGATTAGCTCAAAGGCCAGTCAAGTCCAGCCTCATTTTCTCACAGGTGGCCAACCAGCTGCCTATAGGGGAACCCCACAAGCAGGACTGAAGTGCAATGACCCCCTTCCTACAAGTAAGTCTCAGCCACTGATATTCAGAGGCATCCTACCCCTGGACGGTGGAATTGCAACATAGTAGCCATATGAAATTATTTGGTAACACTTGTATACCATGTGACTTTGTGTTTGATTGAATGGCTGTGCAAATTTCTCTTTTGTTCGCTGTAAAATTAAATTTCTACAGTAAGGCAAGGGAGCATGTGTCCGTCTAATGTTTCTGGACTGCAACTCCAGGTAAAGGCCCACCTGTCTGTGGGATACTAGTTTCCATGGGATGTTAGTCTCCAACTGCAATGAGAAGCCATGAGTGGCTCCATGGGAGTTTTATGTCTCAAATGTTGAGTGACGCCCCATCTTTTCCCCTGCTATAAATTCCACTGAAATTGGTTGCATTTTAATGTTACTGAAATTGTTTTATGTTCTAACTGTATTGGATTGTAACCCACTTTGGGGCTACATGATGCAGGGCTGGCTAAAAATCTGATAAATAAATAAATTCACTCTCTATGCTCTTCCATAATCTCTTTGAATTGTGCATACCTGCATGAAGGCTTGGGGTGCTTCAGGCTTATATTCATGTTGTCTATCTCTGCAGCTCTTAGCAGTTACAGTATTCCGAATCCAAGGAGTGTGGTGGAGTCTCCTTCTTTGGAGGTCTTTAAGCAGAGGCTTGACAACCATATGTCAGGAGTGCTCTGATGGTGTTTCCTGCTTGGCAGGGGGTTGGACTCGGTGGCCCTTGTGGTCTCTTCCAACTCTATGATTCTATGAATCATAGGAGCCATCTCCTAGGAGTCTAGGGGTCTCCCCCGCCCCACCCAGTTTATGGGCATTGTCATTCAAAGGGTGCTCCCAATCATGTCCCAGGTCCACTTTCAAAACAACCACCGGACAGTGGGCGGAGCCAAGGCCAAGCTCCAGCCGGGCGAGTTTTTGCCAGGTCAAGGGGATGATCCTCGATTTGGGGATGGGACGGAGAAGTAGGCGGAGGGAGTGGCTTGCCCCAAAGAGATCCTAGTCCGGGGTGCAGCCAGGTCGCTCGGGCCGGATTAGAGGGTGGAGCCAGGCAGATCAATGCAAGTGGGACGCGGGGGCGGGAAATTCCTGCTTCATTCGGCAAGATACCTGCTCGATCCCGTCCCGAAGGCAAGGGCTGCGGAGAGGCGCGTCTGCGTCCCCTGGCGAGCATCTCTCCGGGCAGCCTTCGTGCGCGTGTGCGGCTCTCCCCGCGTGTCGGGGGCGGCCCTCGGCCCCAGCAGCCAATCGCGGCGCGAGGAGCGCGCCCTGGGTGGGCACGAGAGCGCGCAGCCGGGACGGAGCGAGAGAAGAGGAGGTGGCGGCGGCTGGCAGAGGGGACCGCGGGACCGGAGGAGAAGCCGGCATGGAGCCCAACAGTCCCCGCAAGATCCAGTTCACGGTCCCGCTGCTGGAGCCGCATCTGGACCCGGAGGCGGCGGAGCAGGTGGGTGGCAGGACCTTGCCAGGCGGGCAGCTGGCTTAGCTGTGCGCGGCGCAAAGGGGTTTCCTTTTCTCTCCCTGCCTCGCTGAGATCTGGAGTTACAGCTTCGCCCCGGGACCTCTTTGTCTGGGTTATGTGGGCTTCCCGTTCTTAAGCGCCGTTTTGAAGTCACCGTGTAGCTCCCGATCCAGTAGGATGCACTGAAGTGGCTTTTGGAGCGTCTCTGAGCATATGCAGAATGCTTTCCTCTCTCCATCGGGGCTCCCCTCGGTTTTGAGCCTGTGTCCTCGGTCGGCTTTTCAGCCCTGGCAGCTCTCGTTTGGGAAACTGCGATGTCCCGGCGGCGTTTTCCTTGGCACCGCATGTGCTAAGGAACGGGGACGCAGTCGGGCAGGTTTCTCCTGTATGTGCCCCCACCCCACCCCGAACCCTTCTCTCAAGAGGAGCCTCTTCTGGAGGTCATGAATTGGGTTTACTGTGATTGTTGAGCATCCTCTTCTTCCTCCGAGGAAGATGTAACTCCACAGATGTAAAGTTGGCATATCTTGTGGCATCGCAATGGGACGTGTTCTGGGATCTGGGTGGTGAGCTCTGTGGGACTTCTCCAAGCTCTGGAGCGGGGTGGGTCGTGGTTGAGCACTGGGGAAGGGGCGGGAATGTAGCTTGTGGGTGTGGTGTTTGTCATTTTCGTCACTGTGCTTTCAGTCATATGTAGGTCACTTTAAGGAATTGGGGCTGTGGCAGGGAAATCTGGGGTGTTGCAAGGTGCTGCCCCCAATGTGGAGTGCTTGGTTCTGGGGGGTGGTTTGGGGTGAAAGTGCAAGCGCTGGGGTTGTCCGGTTCTCAGGTTTGCACTGCAATGCCAGGGGGTTGTAGGGAGTTGTGTAGCACAAGCTTATTGGGTGCTAACTTCCATCTGTAACAATACCATCTTTCTAGGTTTATTATGTCCACCAAATAACTCCCGTCGCTTTTAATATTTCTTCTGATTTCTCTTAGATATCAGGGATGCTTTGTCAATGGGCACTCTTGAACTGTGGTCACATCTGCTGTGTAGCTGGAAGCTAGTTAGTTATAGGTTGGCTCTCCTGTGGCGGTGAGGTTGCAGGCTGAAAGGATTGTCCGTGGGTGGCTGCTGTGCCATTTTATTGGGAGGGTGATGAAAAGCGGGGCTCGCTGTTTGAATTAAATTATGAGAGATTGCAGTGGAGGGTTGGGATCCGGACACTCTTGCTCTGGGAGGTATTGTGTAATGGGAAATAAATGGGGAGATTTTACAACAGTGCAAAGGATGGCAGGGCACCTCTGACTATAAGAGTTGATGGTTAAAGTGGAATAAGAGTGATTTAAATGTATGGTGTGGATGTGACCACTACTATTAAAAGTGCTCGGGAACCTGGTGCTCCCTTGTGGCCTGGCCTACAGTTTTCTCTCTCTCTCTCTCTCACACACACACGTATATTAACTGACCCTCTGCTAATGCACTTTTTTGAGCCGCTTGCTATGAAGACATATCAAGTGTTGATGTTCATTTCCATGCTGTTAAAATCACCAGCTGCTGGTGTCTGCAGGTGAAGTGGCTGTTAAAAAGCCAGAGGCAGGCCACAGTAGCCTTTTCCCAATCAGTTGGCAACCTTCTCCACCATTGGAAGCCCTTTAGGATATGTCACTTCTGCATTCTGTGCAGCGCCTAGCACCCTGTTGGTACCAAATGTTAGGCATAAAGAACTGCAGGATGTATTCTGTAGTTGTGTTTGGGTTGTTTGGAGGTGCAAGATCAACTGACCTATAGCATGTATGAGTTGTATTTGGAGAGGAGCTTGTATTGTGCAGAGAAAGCATGGCTGACCCAACCCAGTAAGCATTACAGGTGACTTCCTGGGACTTCAGAAATCCAGGATAATGGGATGGGCGGGGGGGGGGGAATCCTCTAGATCAGGGATCTGAATTCTGTGGTTCTCTAAGAGGTTGTTGGACTACAACTCCCATAATCCCTGACTGTTGGCCACATTTGATGGGCCTAATGGGAGTTGTAGCACATCAACATCTGGAGGCCACAGGTTCCAATTCCTCCCTGTGCTAGGTGGAGCACAATCTTATTTCCCCACCCACACCTAGTCTCCTGCCTTTAAGGGGAAATGGCCTGAGAGAGGATGAGGCCAAGTTAGTCAAATACAATATGCTTCATACATACCGGGTTGAAGAAGCCTGGCCCTGGGGGGAAATGCCACCCTCCAGGCCTCTGTCTTTCTATAAAGCCCCAAATGACATCCCCTAACAGGCCAGTTTCATGCTCTCTTCTAGTACTTTTGTCTGGCTAAAGCACATCATTGTTCGAACTGTGGTGATGTCCTTGGCTGGATAGAAGGAGGAAAGAAGTGGATGTGTATAAACCTCTGACTTCTGCACGGATGTAACCTATCTTCTTGTTAAAAGTCAAATCCATTGCTCTGCCTTCATTTTGCCTCTGGCCACACCCACCATTGCCATGGGGCCTCTGAAGGGTTGCCCCTAAAGGAAGTCCTCCCTTGGGTTGAACAAAATTTCCCTGCTGCTGTTAATTCTCTTGTATGGGACCTGCTTCCCAATACTGGAAGTCTATATGTACAATTTACCGGTACTGTAATGTTTTATGTAGCTTTTCAGAGATATACTCTCTCACAAAGTGGCTTGTATCAATCAAGAAGAGAGGGTGGTGGCACTGCCCTCAGGCTTCCAAAGACACACAAGGGAAGGGAAGAGGAGGGGGAAAGAAGCTGAAGAAGAGCAGTCATTTTAAGGCTAGAAAGAAGTGGTAAGCCATAAGTGGGTTCTGTTCACATGCATGGATCAAGCAAAAGAGATCAAGCAAAACAAACTCTTGAGGGAGACACTTGTTCATCCCCATGATTGTGCAAACAGGGTTTGGGCCATCCCTGCACCATGTAATGGAGAAGTGGGGAAGCTGTGGCTTTCCAGATGTTGTTGGACTCTAGTTCCTATCCTTGGCCATGCTGGTTGATGCCAAGTGGAGTCCAACAACATTTGCAGGGCCACAGATTGCCCATCTTTAGCACACAACGAGAAGAGGAGCACACAGAATTTGACTGGGGGTACAACCTATCTGAACTGCCTAGGCTTATGTTGTGATGTCCAAAATGAAGACAACACACCAGTTATCCCATTCCCCCCCCCCATCAGCTTCCTTTCAATGCTTTGTCAGCTTTGGAAAAGTAGAGATCTTGTTAGTTTTGCCTCCTTAGGAAAAGATGCCATTTAAGGAGGGTTCTCAGAAGAAGCTGCTGAGCAGATGATCCTGTACCTTTAGCACAAAGAAAGAGCAAATGCCATGGATCCCTTTTTTTGTCTTCAGGAAGTCAGTGCTGCTAGAACTAGAGCCTGATCTATCATGAACGCTTAAGTACATTCTCCCTAGAGCAATACCCAGGTAGATTCTACTCAATGAAAAAGGCCCAGCACCCACTGACAGAGCTTTCTTTGCATGTAGAAGCATAACCTCCAACATTTCTCAGATGAAAATAGGGACATTTCTCAGACACACTGAACTCCCCCTCCTCAGCCCCCTATTTTCTCTCCCCCCCCCCGCATTTCCTATCAGAAGAAGGGTGAGTGCCCCCACCATGCAGCAGTGGGACACAGCACACACGCCCTCCACCGCCCTGAGAAAACCCCTTCATCCTGAATTAATTTTATTCTTTGATAGAGTTACAGAAAGAAAACCACCCCCCGAAATAAATTTTTAGAAAGGGGTAAGATTAGATGTGGATGCACACAACTTGGAGGGTCCTGCCCGCTGCCTTCCCCTCAGATGGTGCTTCTTGTGGGGCTGGGTCTTGGCGGCGGCAGCCTCTCCTTCCCAGAGAGAAGGCCGGCAGCAGTGGCCATGGAGAGGCCAAGGGATGCTCCCTCACAGCCACCACTGCTGTCACTCGGGGAAAGCGTCAGCTTATTCTCCTCCCCAAGCTCAGCACTGGCAGCGGAAATAGGGACATTTTGGGATCAAATCAGAAGCCAGGGTGGCTTTTGTAATTTGGGGACTGTCCCTAGAAAATTGGAACACTTGGAGGGACTGCACAAGGTCCTAGGTGCCCTTCAGATGCTCTAGGACTCCAACTCCCATCAGTCCCAGACAGCGTGGCCAGTGGCTGGGGGACTATGGAAGCGGTTTCCTGCCACTGTCCTAGGTTCAGCTTCTGGTATCTCAGTACAAGGACGATGGAAGCCAGGATGGGGAAGACATTGTGGAGCTCCACTATCAAACAGAGTAGACACTACTGAGCAGCTTGAAGGTCCTGGCTTGGTCAAAGGCAGCTTCATGTACACTCAGTGCTTCCCATCCTGGGCTCCCTTTCCTCCCCACCTTCCTTGCCCTGTGGAAAGCCTGATTGTTGGTGCTTTGATGGCTTCTGCTCTGCCCCATTTGGCATGACAGCTAGCCCAGTCCCTGACCTGCCAGGTCACCATGACTGTTCACCTCCCATAACCTGCAGTTACCTAATCGTAGATTACACTGGAAATGTAAGGAGACATTCTCCTCTGACAAGGACTTTGCTGCCAGCCTGCTTTTTCAGCTTTTGATGATGTTCTGGGAGCATTTGCTGGAAATGTATGGTCTGGTTCACGTTATCTATGTACATCACTTGCTTTCCCATCTCTTGGTGACTCACAAGTGGGTCTGTGAATGGACTCTCATGGGAAAGGCTTGAGGTGGCTCATCTGCATGCAGTTCTGCAGTCATCAAGTGATAGCAAGTCTGAATGTATGAATCAGCCCACAGAGATTTAATGGACCAGAGAGTCACAGGGACAGTTCCAGCTGGTTTAGTTGAATTCACAGGTGCTTTATTATAAATGCTACCAAAAAACATGGACATTCTCCCTCACCCCCAGGAAAGCTTGCCTTCTCTCCAATGGGCAGCAGACAGCTTTTCATCTAAACCAATTTCCTTCAGGGTAGATTTGATTTAAATCAAATAGATTTAAATCACAATTTAAATCACTAGTCAGTAAGACTTGATTTAATTCTCTCTTTTTTTTTTACAGAAAGACTTATTCTTGCTGGTATAATCTTAATATTTACAACAAGATGAAGGTTTAATTTTTGGAATAATAAATTTTCAGAGTAGTTTTTACAGTTATATAAAAAATTATGGATTTGGTTATGCTATTAGAAATACATTGACAGATAATTATGGAATTATCGTGAGGTTTAATAAGTCAACTGTTTATATTTGAACTACTTTTTCACTGTACTTTATTGGAAGGACCAAAATAATCATTTCCTTAATAACAATTTAAACAATTTATTTAAATAAAACAATAACATTATAGCATATGTATCCATGTTTGTTAACCGATGTGGTTAAACGGGGGGTTTTTTAACCCCTTTGAAATATACTTGGAGTCGAGAGTGGATTTCATGCTCTTTATTCAGCTGATAGTGGTGAGGAGGAATGGAATTTCCCCCAGAATGTCTGCTTTAAATACATTATTTACACAATGGGCCCCACGTGATTCACCTGTAGGCCAATCAGGTTGCGGATTCACTTCCACCTGGAGCTGGATTGGGTGGCTCCTGCGGACCAATCAGACTGCTGCATTCTGGATCCTATTGTTCTAGGACCAATCAGACTGCTGCATTTTGGATCCTATTCAACTCAGTACATAACACCCTTAGACTGAGTTTTAGCACACATGAAAAACTTAAAACAAATCCTTATTTCCTGATGACTCACTCCTGATGACTATAATGTAACTTAAATAGAAAACTATCTTTAGAAAGAATTTTTCACCAAAAGCAATTTATTTTAAAAATCCAATTTAAATTTAAAAAATCCAATTTTTAATATACATTTAAAAAAACATTGATTTTTATCCACCTGATTTCCTTTCAGTTCAAGTAGAAAGGATTATGAAATTATTTAAAAGCAAAACAATTTATAGATGCAAGGAAATCAGAAAATAGGATGAAGTAGGTATGGTGAAATTTTCAAACTGCTTTTGGACCCCCAAAGTGGGTAGCAGAGAGATCTGCCCAAATGCTGGCTGTAATGATGGGGCATAAGGAAGTGGCAGACCTCTCAAAGGTGCAGGTGGGTGACCTTCAGCTTCCCATTCTCCTTGTAGGTGACCGCTAGTGCTTCTTGAAGCTTCACCATCATTCCATTCCCTAAAGAGTTCCTTCCTGCCTTTTAAAGGTAAAGGGGCCCCTGAGCATTAGGTCCAGTCATGACTGACTCTGGGGTTGCTGCGCTCATCTCGCTTTATTGGCCGAGGGAGTTGGCCTACAGCTTCCGGGTCATGTGGCCAGCATGACTAAGCCACTTCTGGTGAACCAGAGCAGCGCACGGAAATGCCCTTTACCTTCCCGCCGGAGCGGTACCTATTTATCTACTTGCACTCTGACATGCTTTTGAACTGCTAGGTTGCCAGGAGCAGGGACTAAGCAACGGGAGCTCATCCCGTCGAGGGGATTCAAACTGCCAACCTTCTGATCGACAAGTTCTAGGCTCTGTGGTTTAACACTCCCCCCCCCCCCCAGGTTTTGAAGTGCCTCTCCCTTCAACTGCTTTCTGTGTAGTTTCAGAACAACTGGAAGGGACAGTGTTTTGTTTTGTATACATATAAGCATGTATGCTTATAGGTATCACTGCGTCAGCTGGGGGAGCAGAGATTATTGCTTGGTTTTTGTCCTTATTTTTATTATGCATTTTGGTTTTTATATTGTAATTTTATGTTGTGAACTGCCCTGAAATCTATGGATGAAGGGCAATATACAAATGTAATAACTAACTAACTAACTAACTAACTAATAAAAACATACTCATTTCTTGGCTGTAAGGCTTGAGGAGATAGCCATAGTGAAAAACTGAAGCAGAGTGGCCAGCGTGGTGTAGTGGTTAAGAGCGGTAGTCTCGTAATCTGGTGAACCGGGTTTGCATCCCCGCTCCTCCACCTGCAGCTGCTGGGTGACCTTGGGCCAGTCCCACTTCTCGGAAGTCTCTCAGCCCCACTCACCTCACAGAGTGTTTGTTGTGGGGGAGGAAGGGAAAGGAGATTGTTAGCCGCTTTGAGACTCCTTAAAGGGAGTGAAAGGCGGGATATCAAATCCAAACTCTTCTTCTTCTTCCCCTTTTCCAGAGTAGTTAGAGGAGGGTCTCTGATCCAGAGTAGTTAATCCAGATCCATTGACTGTGGCTCTGCCACAGTTAGCACACTGCATTCAGGAAATTACCCCTGAGAGTATGTGGCCTTTGATAGAAAAAAGAGATGGCTCTCTCTCCTGCTCAAAGGAAACTGCAGATGGAGAGAGGGGCTGTGTGGGCCGTAGTTCTCCACAGTACTTGCGTTTCAAGGGAAGGAAGCACGGACACTTTACCTTTCCTGATACAACCCGTTAACTGTTTTTTAGGGGGAGATGTGATTGTGCTAAAATCAGATGGAGTCTGTAGGCCAGATTTGTAGATTTAATTAAGCTCCTACTTTCTTCCTTAATTCAAGCACTGGTTATCCAGATCCCACAAATGATGGCCAACCCTCACTTTGTGTCTGCTGCTTGTCCGTTGATTTATTGATCTGGTGTCTGCATACCACAAGTGTTTGCTGTCTTTTTCCTGGAATTGAGCTGTTTTTCATCATTGCTTTTTCATCTTTCTTTTCTTTTTAATGGAGAACCATGTATTGCCTTGATTTCAGGCACCTGAGTAGAAGGTGTCTGGCCAGGAATCAACTGACTAGTCCCACCAACAGAAGACCATGCTTTGAGCGTCATAAATTTATCACCAAGCAAGTCTAACAGCCACAGTCAGGGAGGTTGTAGCTTTATGACAGTATTGGAGCCATAACAAGCAGAACCTCTGATGAGACAGTGCCCAAATTTGGCCAAGTCTGTCACTTTAAGACCTTGAGGGGAAAATGTGCCCCAGCAGTTCCCCAACGGGAAGCACCATAGAGTATTTGGGTTGTATTCAACGCTAGTCCTATTCAGAGTAGACCCACTGAAATTAATAGACATGACTAGTATAGGTCCATTAGTTTAAATGGGTCTACTCTGAGTAGGACTAATGCTGGTGACAACCCTGTGTCTGTCTAGCTCACTATATCTAATCTGACAGTGACTCTCCAGCGTCTCAGGCAGTGAAAGCCTTTCCCATCACATGCAACATGATAAATTTAGCTGGAGATTCCAGGGATTCAAACTGGGACTTTATGTATGCAAAACATGTGCTCTACTACTGATCTGAAGTCCCTCCTGTTCTACCTCATTCTGCCTGTTCAAGAACTTATCTTCAATCTATACTTTGATAGAAGATGAATCCTGGCACTATAGGTCTGATCCTCATTTTTTTTAGGGAACCAAAGTCACTCTACATCTGACCCATTTGCCCCACTCCTGATGTTATTGGACTCCAGTTCCTACTGACCCCATCCAGCATGGCCAACAGTCAAGGATGATGGGATTTGTAGTCCCAACAGCATCTAGAGCCCCATAGGCTCCCCATAATTGCTGAAGTCCATTCCTCAAATACTGGGGTTTTCAAATCATCCTCATTCTACCCCCTCACTGTTCATCAAAATCTGAGTCACAGAACACACCACAAGTTCTTACACCCTCTTTTATATTCATGAGACCCACCCATTCACACTGGCAACCAAACATGTGAGCTGGCAGCTCACATAGCTATACCAACTGTGATGATATTGTGATTTGCATAAGCAGCTGCAGTTCAGACCTATTAACTACTGTCATGCGGTACGTTGGTTTGATCAAGCAGATGAACACCTCCTGCCCCACATGCGCATGCAGAAATGTATAATGCTGGCTTCAAATGGCCTAAATATAATGCGTGAATTGACTCATAGTTGGCACCTGTTTATTTTTTTTAAATCTCATTATTCAGTTCCCTTTGGATACTGAGGGAGGCTTACAATTATAGAATAAAACAATACAAAACATCAATACAAAAGTAGAAGCAGAGGGAAGAGATCAGCAGCAATTAAACCCTAAAAGCAGAAGATGATTCATAGGTTTAGGTAAATAAAAAATGTTCATTGCCTGGCATCCAAAATAGCACGGCTACCTGCTTTACAGAGGATGGTCCTCTCTTTTAAGGAGTGTTCACTCCAAATCTGGTGTGATGGTAAAGGACTCTCCAGGTGTTGTTTAACTATAGCTCCCATCATCCACAACCACAGGGCATGAAAGGACTTGGAGTCCAATAACAACTTGAAAGGTCACAGGTTCCTCATCCTTGCTGTCAAGTAGCCTGTGACTCTCCACATGGTGTCCACATATGGTCATTGATGATAGGATGGCCAGGGAGTCCAACAACATCTGGAAGGCCACAGGTCCCCCAACCCTGGTTTATGGGGAGTGCAGTGCCAGCTAAGACAGACTAAACACCACTTTTTAGACTTCCTCCACCTTGTCTGGATTCAGCTTCAGATTGTCAAGCCTTGTCCAGTTAATTACTGATCCCAGGTGCTGATATGACACATGTTCTGCCTCACCTGAATTGGATGAAGTGACAAAAGAGATCTGAGTGTTTTCTCACTGATACCTCATTCCTAAGCTCCCACCTGACCTCCTCACTCAGATATTATGTTGATGTTGAACAGCATGGGAAACAAAAGAAAACTCTGCCAAACATCATTGCACAAGGTCTATGGGGCAGAACATAGTCTCCTGGCACCACGTTCTGGACACCCAGGCAGAAACAAAACCAATGGCGCATGGTGTGCCTGATCCCTAGACAGCAAGCCAAGGTGGATGCTTCTGAGAGATCCTGGAGAATTGGCAGGGCCAGACTCTCCATGTCCTTTCCCCAAAATAGGCCATCTATTCGGGTGCACAAGGCCCTTTCCAGGACAAAAATAAGATTGAAATGGATCTCTAGTGTTGTCTAGAGTTGCATGACCACTCAAACCTCTTGCTCAAAAAGGGAAATTAGCAATTGGCTGATAGTTATGATGCTTCTTCATCTGAATAGATGGGAGGGCAGTTGAATAGGTTTTCTGTGGGTAAATGCCCTTCCCTGTTAAACAAGCTTTATTCAGTCCATAATTTTTGCTAATTTTATCTAAAACATGCACACACCCCTTAACATAGAATACACTGTTTATGCCCTCTAGGAAACCAGATGCACTTTGGGCAAGTACATTAGTGGAGAAAGGGAGCGATCGAGCTTCCAAGATGTGGAAAGCCAACTGTTGCGAAACTGCTGGCAACTCTTTCCTTGGGTCCGGAATAGCAGGAGAGATCATATTTCAGGGCTGTGCAATATCCTGAGAATGAAAAAGGGCACAGGGATGCAGTGGAAAGAGTTGTAAACATATTGACCAATCTGGGGAAGGGGTGAGGAGAGTTAGAAATGCACCTCTTCCCCAGGCCGTTTGAACCGACGGCCTGTGTGTCCCTGTCAAAGAGAATGTGCTTATTTATGATGAAGCACGTAAGTGCCCAGAACTAACAATGGAGGTGGCAGCATTAGTCAATGTAGCAAGGCACAAATTGAGGAAAAGCTAACACGACAAGACAAACATGATGAGAACACTGACCTAGGATGGCGGAAGCTGCTTATCTTCATCTTTCTTTGGCTGCCTATGAAGCTAGTCAGAAGAAAAGATACACCTTATCTGCCTCTGGGATCTTCAGTATGTGCTGAACCTCAGATCTAGGGCTGCAGCAAGGGGGGGGGAGCTCCTACCCTCCCTGGGACTTTTTGAGTCTGTTCCCTGAATGTTCAGCCATCACTGCTTTTCTTTTATGCCAAGCAACTTTCTAGTTTTTATGAACCTTTTTTTTTTTTTTGCAAGTGAAGGCAGCATTATACCCAATTGGTTAGTAAGAAGTAAATCTGCCTCTGCACCTCCCCCTTGATTGGAAACTGAATGCAAAAAAGCTGGAATGAATGACAGCCACTTGGTTTTTTAAAAAATCTTGTTACCTTTGTTCTTAATTTTTTTAAAGCTGTTCATTCAACCACAGATAAGTATAGAAAAAAAATATAAAGTAGGATGTTCAGTATGGCTTGAACAGACTGCATTGTTCCCCAGCCTTTCGACCACCTCGTCTACCTGACAAGCTCAATTCCTGCTTCCCTAAATTGTCCTCTTTTCTGCAGTTTGTTTACAAGATGCCAGCTAAGACACACTGTTGAAAATGGCACAAGGACCACTGAATGCTGCCTTACACCATTACAAATTTTAGCAGAGCCCTGAGCAAGGCCAAAATTCAGCACACCCACCCACCCACCTCTGCCTTCCGTTCTGCTCAATTCACTATGTCATCATAGCAACACCCTGTGGCATCCCCTTGGCTCAGCACCCAATGTGGCGGATCCGGTCACGCTGCCCTAAATCTGCCTCTGCTTACACTGAGTCAGACCCTCAATGTCTGTAGCTCCATGTGGTCTATGCCATAGGTGACTAACCTGTCACCTTCTGGATGCTGTTCCCATGATTTTGAATTGGAGCCACCGCAAAATAATTGGGGGAAAGGCATCCATCGAGCATTCTTTAATGTTTGTGCAGCACCTTCCAGGAGGAGAAGCTGGCCTCGTTTGAAATGGCTGGTAGCAAACCTGGGAAAGACTCCAGCAAGACTAAGACCAAGTCTGTGTCCCATTTACAAGGGGCTGGCTGACAGTTTCTGGTGGGCCATATTCAGCGGCATCTGAAATCAAGGACTACCAGTCATGGACGTGTGGGAGCTATAGCTGCTTTGTTTAGTGCTGCTCTCTTGGGGTACCGCACAGATGAGGTTCTTGAACTAGCAGGCAATGCATCCAAAGACTTGAAGGTGAAATGAATCACTCCCTGTCACTTACAGCTTGCAATGAGAAGCTGGATTCCCTAATCAAAGCAACCGTTACTGGTGCAGGTACAATTCCACATATCCACAAATCTCTCAATGGAAAGACAGGATGGGAGCTAGAGTAGTACAACCACTGGAGGACCATGGGTTTCCAACCCTTGCGCCACAGCAGGCATGGCCAAACATGGCCCTCCAGCTGTTTTGGGACTATAATTCCCATCATCCCTGACCACTGGTCCTGTTAGCTAGGGATGATGGGAGTTGTAGTCCCAAAACAGCTGGAGCGCCAAGTTTGGCCATGCCTGCGCTTGAGAGAAGGAGCCCAGAAACTGGTGCTTATATATAAATGCACACAGGTCATATGTTCTGTTGCTAATTTCCTGACTGGTTGGCTTATCTGTTTTCTCTCCCCCCAGAACTAAATCTTGTAGGTGTAACATCCAAAAAGCATTTCTCCATGCAACTTCTTATGGCATCATCAGAGGCACAGCAAGGTCAGGTGATACCCAGTGTGATAAAATTTTTGCCATCCCCCCATATCAATGGCTTGGGGTGGGCTTGGGAGTCACAGGTGGGCGGCATGCTGAATGTCGCATCATGAACCCTTAGAAACACAGAAGCTGCCTTATACTGAGTCAAACTAGTTGGTCTACCAAGCTTAGTATTGTCTATGTTGGCTGACGGTGACTCTCTGGGGTTTCGGACAGAGTTCTATTCACGTCTTTCCTGTGTAGGCCAGGAATTGAAATGGAGGCCTTCTGCATGCCAAGCATGTGCTCTGCCACTGAACTGCAGATCTGCTTCTTAGTGGAGCAACTTGGGTGCAACTGATTTGAAGTCCTGCTGCTGCTTTCAGTAGGACATGGTCCTGAGGACTAGCTGTACCTTGGTTATGTGTTGGAGTGTTTCCTCATTTTTACATTCACTTCTGACAGCCTCTTCAATATTAGCCACACACAGTCCGATACACACATTCACTCATGCGAAGGCCTACAACTGCCCCTATTGGCTGCTGGAAGAAATCAGAACAATGGTTAGAAACAATTCTGGAGTTTTGCTGCCCTGAAGCCTTAATTTTGTTTCTTGGGTCTGATTCTCCCACCCCAAAGCAGCAGCCTGTGATGTTTCCTGTTTGTGTAAAATTGCAGAATGGTGACATGAGCTTTTCCAGTAAGGCAGCTGGCTATGTTTCAAAGCCAAAGTAAGACACCTGCCATATGTAGATCATCAGCACAAAATTAAGCTGATGGAATTAGCTACCACCAGCTGCAATGATGGCTACCAGCTTGGGATGGTGTGTGTGGTGCAATGGTTGGAGTGTGGGGCTAGGACAGGAGTCTGCAACCTTTAAGACAAAAAGAGCCACTTGGACCGAAGAAAAAAAACTGGGAGCCGCAAAACCATTGCGACATTTAAAACAGTGGGGAGTGTCGGGGCACACAATGCGCCTCCTCCCCTCGCTAGTATCTGCCCCGGAGCCACGCAAAGGTGTAAAAGAGCCACATGCGGCTCCGGAGCCGTGGGTTGCTGACCCCTGGGCTAGGACCTGGGAGCCCAGAGTTCGAATCCCCACTTGGCCATGAAACTCACTGGTTGACCTTGGGCCAGTCACCATCTCAGCCTAAGCTACCTCACAGGGTTGTTGTAAGGATGAAATTGGGAGAAGAACCATGTACACCACCTTGAGCTCCATGGAAGAAAAGTGGTATATAAATTTTAACATAAACATCAAAACAATGTGAAAATGAATTGATATAGAATTTACAGACTTGAACAGAGCAAGTGAGTGAATGGACTAGATGGCTAGACTAGATGACAATTTGGGTCCCTTTAAACTCTGTGTTCTATGAATACCAATCATATGCACTTGACTGCTTTTGTAACCACAAACTGCAGCAATTTCCGCTCCCTTTTTCCATTTTTCATCAGAATTCTCTGACATCCCTGCTGGAGAATTGCATGTTCCCTGTACCTACTCCAGCCTCAAAAACAACTAACCCAGCTGCTGTCCTATTCAGATAGCAAACGAAATTCTCTTTGTGCCACATGCCCGCTTGTCTTTTAAAATGGCAGAGCAGGCAGGATGGGGGAGCAGGGAGGGAGGAAGAGAAAGCAGTGAAGTTGAGGACAGGGCGCAATCCCACTGGGCCCAGCTTCGGTTCCCAACGTGGTTATGACCGTATGTGTGCAGAGTGTTCTCAATAATACTGTGGGGAGCAACATCACATCTGCTTTAATGCGTGTACACGCGCACACACACACACACACACTGTTTGCTCGCCCTCCTTCTCCAGTTAGTCTCAGCGCCGGCCGGGTGTGGTGGGGTTGCCCTCACCAGCAGGAGCCAGGGGAGAGAGTCCCAGCCACCTGGCAGGCTCCTCTGCCTTGCCTGTTGCCTTGTTGTTTGCTCTGCATCTTGCTGTGTGCGGAAGGGCATCTGAATGTCTCCTGAGGAATGTGCTGCAAAACAGCTGAGCTCATCCTTCTCCTGCTGCACTCAGGAGACTTCTGCCGGTGGCTTCTTTTTGGTTGTTGTTTTGTTACATGATGCTACGAGCAGTTTGCTTTTTGTGTGTGTGTGGGGGGGGTATTATTTATTTTCCTTCTGAAAGAGTAAAGGACAATCGAGAAGGACCAGTCCCAGAACCCGTTTTCAGATCATACTATTCTTCTGGCAAAGGACAAAGGGCTGGAAGAGGAAGGGTGTGTCTGAACATGTGCAGAGTCCTTTGCCATAAGGAGAAGCCAACCTCCTATCTGAGACTGTGTGATCTCAAAGTCTTTTGGTGCTGTTGGAGGCAGTGCGCTTTTCTGAATAGCCATTGCTGGAAATGCCAAGAGGGGAGAGGGGCTTTTGTGCTCTGCTTGCCGCCTCCAGAGAGGCATTTGGTTGGAGGGCAGGATGTTGGTCTAAATGGGCCACTGGCCTGATTCAGCAGGACTTATTACACTTAATAAGAACTGGCCACCTTCAGAAGTTTGGGCCTGGCACCTTTAATGCCCTCCCCAGGAAATAAATTAAATCCTGGCATCTGGGCCCCAAGCCCCTCCCCCATTTCCCTTCCATTATGGAACCTTGCACTATCTCCTGTACACCTTGTCCTCACAGGTCTGGCAATGCACATGTCTTTAAAAAGGTTTTTAATAGAATTCTAGGCACCAGGAATGGAGAAATTCCCACTCGCCTCAGAATTAGAATTATTTGGGAAAGCCTGCTTTTGGCCAAGCTAGGTGTTAATTTAATTGTACAATGTGCCACGCATCAATTTCTCCCGCACCCCTTCAATCTTTATTTAATTGTGGGCACAGGGATGTGGGGCACAGGTGGCAGTGTGGTCTAAACCACTGAGCCTAGGGCTTGCCGATCAGAAGGTTGGCAGTTCGAATCTCCGCAATGGGATGACCTCCCGTTGCTCGGTCCCTGTTCCTGCCAACCTAGCAGCTCAAAGGCACGTCAAAGTGCAAGTAAATAAATAGGTACCACTCTGGCAGGAAGGTAAATGGCATTTCCGTGTGCTGCTCTGGTTCGCCAGAAGCGGCTTTGTCATGCTGGCCACAGGACCCGGAAGCTGTACGCCAGCTCCCTCCGCCAGTAAAGCAAGATGAGCGCCGCAACCCCAGAGTCGTCTGCGACTGGACCTAACAGCCAGGGGTCCCTTTACCTTTTACCTTTTACTGGGATGACTTACTCTTCTTTTACACATCAGGACTGCTGCACATGGGGAGAAGAGGTTTAACCCTTCCAACTCCAGGTGCAATCACAGTAAAATGTTTCCCTCTTCACATGAATCTTCATGGTGGACCCTCAAGAGTTATTTTCTAAGCCATAGCTGCGTGTGTTCAATTTTTTGTGTGTAAATAATTTTGATTGGATTTCTAGAAGTAGACATCTAAATATATCCATAACACCCCCTGCACCTCCCAGTCTCACCAGCTTTCTGGTAAGTATTAATGTCTTTAAGATATGCCTTCCTCTTTTAATTTTCCTACAGGATTCTCCCATGTGACTCCATCAGAGTTGTATGGAAGCATCCACCCACTGTGTATGCGATCACAATTATGATCCCACATGGAGAGAAAAGGATGGAACATCCCTTCTGCCCATGATGGAGTCCTGATCTATGCTGCCTATCCCATGCCTGTAATTAAACAAAGAACAAAAAAAACCCCATAGCTGCAGTGGCTTCTTACACAATTAAAGTAATGTGCCAGTTTGGGCAAAAAAAGTCTGTTTTCTTCCCAAATGTCTGGCAGCTGAAGCAACACTCCTCCCTCACCCCAAATTTTAAAAATGGCAGGCACATTTCATTTACACCAGGAAAGTGTTGTTATTGTTATTATTATTATTATTAAGTCTGTAGCAATCGTTTCCCTGCTGTCAGAGGAGCCTGCTCTGTCCTTTGTTTCTGTTCTGCATGTGATTCTTGACTGTAAGGAGGCTAGTCTAGAACAGCTGCCTTGTGCAGAGATGCAGAGGTAGCCTGCCCTGTGTGGATGGGGAGGGGTGAATGCTGCTGTGCCTCTATTATCAGGAGTAATGAAAGGATGCAGCCACTGCCATTGGAAAGAGGCACAATAGAATTTCCCTTCCCAGCGGAAGCTGATTGGATGGAGACATTGCCAGAGGCCTGCATCATGCAGAGAAGCAGCAGGCAGCCTCTGTTATTTGGTGGGCGGGCAGGAGAAACACTGAGCTCACAGGAGCCTTTTGTTACTTCATATCAGAGCATACTTGGGAGTTCTTTCAGAGCTTTTTGTCTGGGAATTAAGTGATTGATTTCCCCTGCCTGCTTTTTGTTTGTGTGAATTGGTATGCTGCCCTATGCCTGGTGATTTCAGTAGTTCAGTAGTTCAGATTTCCTTGCACTTTCTAACCCTTCCGGTCCCCTCTGCTCAGTGGTAGTAGATGGTTTGCTTTTGCAATGCATGCCTAAAGGTCCAGGTTCCATCCTTGGCATCTCCAACTTAAAAGAGTTTGGGGCAAAAGGGCTGAGAGAAGGCCTCTCTGTGGAGACCTTGTAGAGCTGCTGCCAGCCAGAGTAAACATCACTGGGCTCGATGTTAAAGTGGCCTTCCTTGACCCTGTGGTCCTCCAGACACAGTCCAACACCTCCTCCCACCATCTCTGATGATAGGGCTGATGGGAGCTGCAACAGTCCATCAACAGGAGGGCACCACATTGGAGGAGACTGGCCCTACCCTAGGGCAGCAGCTTTTGACAGATATGACATCCTTTTAATCAGCGGAACTGATAACCTCCCTTGCCACTATATTTTCTCCCCTGCTCAGATCTACTGACATAAATATGCAGCCACACGCATATAAACACTCTCCTCAATTCCTACCGGGCAGAGGCCATAGTGGGGTTCCAGAATATGTGCTCTATCTGCAGGATGCCCCAGGTTCAGTCCCTGGCATCTCAAAGCAGAAGGGACCTCCTAGCACAAGAGTGAGCAGCCTGTGGCTGGATTTCACATGGGGGGCCAGGAGGAGGGAAATAGAGGATGGAGTGGGGAAAAGAGAATGTGGGGAGGGGAGGAGCATCCTGCCTGCCACTCACTGTGGCTCCACCCACTACCAGCAGGCAACTCTTGATAGAAAAGTGCTGTAGCTCTTCTGTTAGGCAGGGGCTCTCAGGAGAAGCTGGAGCCGCTGCTTTTTGTACCATTAGTATGACTGACCCGGGAGCTCCGGCATGCAAAGGGTGTGCCCTGCTGATAGTGTGGGACCATAGAATTGTACAGTTGGAAGGGATTCCAAGAGTTATCTGGTCCAACCTCTGGCAAGGCAGGAATCCTGCCCACAGCCATCCCTGGGTTAGCACCAACCTTCTGGTTAACAGCCAGGCACACTGACCCATTGTGCCATTGGGGACCAGGAGGGTTGCAGGGCAGCCTCCAACGGTGGCAGGTGTCCATTGGGACTAGTAGGGTGAGAGGCAGGAAGACCAATGGGAGGCAGAGCTGCAGCCAATGACAGCCAGCTAATTCTAATTTCCCTCCTCCCCCACCCTCCTAGTTTTCTCTAAGGGCAACACTGAGGCTAAGCAGGGAGAATATTGACAGCCAAGGCCATCCCCTGCGCTGGTTGTAAATAAGAAGGCAGGCAGGTGGGGTCGGGGACTGAGGGCATGCTTACATTATTGCTTGCTCCACATCTAAAGCACTCACCCCCACTCATTTCTGAAGCTACATTCACACAACATTAGCCACAATCCATGTCAGTCCTGTAGTTTCTCTGCAAATACTGCTATTTGTCATGATTCTGCCCTATAATTTCATTCTTGCTAGAAAACTGGGTGGTGTGTAATGCGAAGATAACTACAGTCCCAATGCATGGGCAGATGAGTGCACATGAGCAGTCAACATCTTCATGAATGGGAGAGTGTGGGTTGGGGGTGGCAGGGGCAGGGAAATCAAAAAGACCTTGCATGCCAGGTGAAGACATCTCTGAAGTGAACAGCACACCTTGAAATGCAGGCTGTGTGTCAATGACCTCATTGCAATTCATGCCACTCACATGAACCTACCCTGAATTTGGTACCCTACTTGCCTTAAAAGTCTAGCCTCCACTTGCAGCCTTTTAAATGTCTTTTATTTCCCTTCATAAGCCACCTTGCCCAGACCCCATCCTTTCCTTGCTCTCAAACTATCTCCAGCAGCCAACAGCTGTATAGATTGTTCCTTTGTAAGTGCCTACATGACACCTCATAACAGTTACAGGCCGGGAACAGCAGAGTTATTTCAGAGAGATGGGAAATGGTGCCACAGAGGAATGGTTGCCTGTGGCGCATATGTGGCACATAGGCTTATTTCTTCTATCCCATTCTCACTTCTGGTCAAACAGCTTTGTTCTTGAGGAGGTGCAAAAACCCCTATTTATCTGAGATGACACAGAGGTGCAAGGACGCTGCAGGAGCAACAATGCTTCCATCACAGACCACTTTCAGCCCTCTTCTGAAATCAGCGCTGTCCATCCCTGCCTGCAAGCAGTTTGGTTTGGACGTGAGTGTCAGGAGGAAAACCTTCACTGGTGAGTGCAGGGAAAGTGCTTGGCTGTGTCGCCTCCCTCTCTTTCCTGCTCTAATTTATGTGCGGCTGCAGCCAGACTAAATGGACCTGAGGTCCAGCTGTTTCTATTGTTGCTGCCTCTCCTGCCAAGCTCTGCAGCTTTCGAGGTGGCAGTTGGCCGGGGGGGGGGGGATGTGTGGATTCTCCACTAAGTAAGGAGGACAGGGACCACCAGGCTGTTACGTTTGCAGGATCCCAGTTGATTCTTATGCAAAGGCGATGGAACTGTCCATGAAGTGCACAGGGTGCTTTTTAAAGAGGTGGGAGGGAGGCTTCAAGGGGTGTGGCTTGTGGCTGCTGACTTCATTGAGATGCTGGTTTGGAGTTGAAGGGCTGCATTGTATGCCCTGAAATCAATATTTCTACTTCTATTTTATTTTTACATTTAGATCCTCCCTTTCTTGCAAAGAATTCATGGCCCATCCCCATTTTTAGCCTCACAACAACCTTGTGAGGTAGGCTAGACTGAAAAGTGGTGAGTGGCCAAGATCACCCAGTGAGCTTTCATGGCTCACTAAAGATTTGAACTTGGGCTTTCCCTGCCCAAGTCTCAGCATTCTGTTCATCACTACGTCACTCTATTTTATTTTATTTTATTTTGTGTGTGTGTGTTTTAATTACTATGCAACAGATCACTGCCTGTGTGCTCCTTTGTAATATGTAAAGAAGGTGTGGACCATTTCCAATTTTTTTCTCCCTCTCTTTTAAATGCTGCACAAAGATAGAGAAGGGAAATCAGTTTTGTTCCAGCTCAGGTAGTGGTTAGGGTCTGCTCCTGCTAATTTTTAATACTAGTGGGACCCCAACAAAACATTGCAGTGGGGGGGTATTTCTGTTCATTTCTTCATTTCCCCTCCCCCCTGCTTTTTTTGAGTTTGTCTCCCACCCCTCCAACACCCACTGAGCATGCTGTCCTCCCCGGGGCTGTTTTGGGCAGAGGTAGCCAATGTGATGCTCTCCAGGTGTTGGGCTCCAGCTCCCTTCACTGCCAGCCATCATCCTCAGGGATCATGGGCAGGCACTGTAGTCCCAAAACACCTGAAAGCACCATGTTGGTGCTGTAAGCTGCCCAGAATGGCTGGGGAAACCCAGCCAGATGGGCAAGGTATAAATAATAAAACACTATTATTATTGATTATGGGACTACCTCTGGTTTTGGAGATCTTCTCCACATAGGTTTCTCCACCCCAAAGTCTTCTGTACTTATAGAAAGAAACCTCAAAGTTTCTCAAAGTGTGACAATTTTCAAAGTTTTCTAGGGAAAGCAATAAAACCCCCATTTGGACTTGAAATCCACACCCTTTGGTCACTGCTGGCCATGTGGAGAAGCGGCAAATAGTTTGTCTAAAGCACGCCTGGACATTGGAGGTTGGAAGACCACAGCTGACTTCAGAGGTCAGAATCACTGGGCACCTGCCAAGGCTGACGTCCTTGCAAAGGGGTATTACCCCCTCCCCCCAATTTGAGGCGCCTGCTTCTCAGCCTCTTAGCTGTCCACTGCTGGGGTTCCCCTGCCACCTCCAGCTATGCAAGAGTGATGAGATGCAGCAAGGCCCCCTCCCTGCCTTGCACTCTCCCTCTGGGCAGTTATGCAGAACAGCAATAGGGTAACTGTGGCTCTCTAGGTGGTGCTAGGCTCCCACTCACATCTGCCCCAACCAGCATGGCCAATGGTCAAGGGTGGTGACAACATCTGGAGGGCCCCAGGTTCCTCATCCCTAATATAGATTGGAGTAGGGAAAAGGTAAGGGACGTGGGTGGTTCTGTGGTCTAAACCACTGAGCCTCTTGGGCTTGCCAATCAGAAGGTCAGTGGTTCAAATCCCCACGACGGAGTGAGCTCCCATTGCTCAGTCCCAGCTCCTGCCAACCTAGCAGTTCGAAAGCACGTCATAGTGCAAGTAGATAAATAGGTATTGCTCCGGCAGGAAGGTAAAGGGCGTTTCTGTGTGCTGCTCTTGTTTCACCAGAAGCAGTTTAGTCATGCTGGCCACATGACCCAGAAAAACTGTCTGTGGACAAATGCCGGCTCCCTTGACCTGTAAAGCGAGATGAGCACCACAACCCCAGAGTCGTCTGCGACTGGACTTAACTGTCAGGGGTCCTTTACCTTTACCTTTTCAGGGAAAAGGTAGTGGTGCCTTGGAGAGGAGGAAGGAAAGGTGGAAGGAACACTCCCCTCACCCAGTGAGGGCACCATGACCTCAGAACTTGAGAAGAGAGCTCAGGATCAGGCCAATGGCTCATCTAGTCCAAGCAGATGCCTGTGAGATGCACACAGGCAGGACCTGAGCAGAAGAGCACTCTCTCCTGCCCTGGTTAAGGTCTCCCCAAATCGGAAACTAGCAGAGTTTTTTTCTTTTCTTTTTAAAGCCAGTTCTCAGACCTGAGAGCCATGTGGATGAACTCTAGGCAGCTCTTGAGCTCTCGGGGCAGCGACTGGACCCTGCACAGGACAAAGGCAGCGAGTGGGTGAGGGATGTGTAAGCGGAGAACTGTTCCAGCCCTTCTCTTCTGCACCTCACCTGGGGAGAAAGGGGGGGAGAAAGCAGCGGCATCTTGCCTGCCTGGCGTGTGGGGAGGAGGCAGCCAACAATTTAATTTGTTTGTTTTTGTATATGGATTCTTATTATTATTACTATGCTAAAGAGCAGTGATTAGACTGAATTTGTTTAAATCATTAACTCAGCCTCTTTTGCAGTGATTGCCTCCAGTTTTGGGTTGCAGCTTTTATTTCTCAAGGGGGAGGGTGCTGGTTCTGCAGCTGCCTTCCAGCACTGATGCAACAGTGCAAGTTCTGATGTCGCATTGAGTGAAGCAGTCAATGGGCCCAATCCAGCCTGACTGTGCAGCAGAGCCATAGCTATGGGGAGGGGGCTAGCCAGGTCTTTTGCCCTGGGTGAAGCCTCCAGAGGGGCAACTTTGAGGCTCCCAGCTTCTGTGTGTGTCTACATAAATGTACGCGGGGAGTTGCCAAACTGAGTCTTTGATCCGGGTGAAATGAAGCCTGGTTTTGCCCCTGCTGTGCAGCATGGGAGGGGGTCAGGGCTGGGAGTCTGCCTGCCTTACATGGGCCTGTGCATGCAGGCATGGGCACATGCGCATGCGTGCACACACAGAGGGAAGTGAACTCTGGCAGGCTACTCTTGGCGTTCCCCGTTGTGATGATTGGCCGCAGTGGTAATTGACAATCAATGTCGGAAATTGGTCTAAAAATAGCAATGGGAGCAGCAGCCGTTCCAGTTCCAGTTTCCCAATGGGGCTCTTTGCTGTGCCAAAATGGAGATGCAGTCAGGGAGTAGGGCTTGGGGGGGGGGGCAAGCTAACCAGCACAGCCTTGAGGACACACACACACACACACCATTAGACAGGGCTCTTAGAACCCAGCTCTGGAAGGAGAGAGTAGTACAGCCAGGGGAAGCATCTTTTATTCCACAGTTTCACAAGCAGCCTGTCCAAGAATGGATACTTGGCTTTGTTAGCCAGCCATCCTGTTGGCAGACCAGGTTATGCATCCCCTCCCACACCCGAAAAGGACTTAAATTTGCAACAGACTTGCATAGGGTAATTTATGTGTATAGATGCATATTCATAAATAATTACTCTTATTTAGAGCAGAGAAGATGCAGGGGGATCTTTATGTGCCTGCTCCCCCCTTTTATGGTTTATCCTTAAAGGGGGCAGCCTGGAACAGCTTCAAACAGAGGGCTGTCCTCTAAGAGCCCTTCAAAAAAGAGGACTGCCTCTATAAGGTAGGACACATGGCCACTCTGTTCACGGAACCAGGTTGCTTTTGCAAATGGGATTGAGGGGGAGTGATTTTCCATGACCTCTAATCAGGTAGTGTAGCCAACAGTGGCAACTGACTCTCTCTCTCTCTCTCTCTCTCTCTCTCTCTCTCTCTCTCTCTCTCCCACAAGAGCTATACACACCCTTGTAGATCACAATTTCCCTACCCCCTTCAAATGCTTTGCTTACAATGTCCTTCTGGGGGCCACGAAATAGTGGCTTCAGGCCAGTGTCCATGGCTGTACCCACCAGGGGAGCTCTTCCTGGCAGGCTAAGTATATCACTCCACCCCACCCACGGACAAGAAGGGGGGAGGGGGCTAAATAGGAAGCTATCAGTGCCTCCCATGCTGCATAAGTAAAGGTACATGCAACATTCACCCTTTCCTGCTCCGATTTGCCCCCATTCAGAATCCAGCATACTAAGAACTTTTGGATGTTGTTTTTCAAACTACCAGAACTTAAGGTGCTCTTTCTTGACCTTGGGTCCACAGATGTTGTTGAACTATAACTCCCATCATCCCTGACCAGCTAGATATGGTGGGAGTTGTAGTTTAACCAAAATCTGGGGACCCAAAGGTTGAAAAAGCTGCCATAAGGTTTTAAATAGCTGGGAGGCAGCAGTTGAAAGCATGTGCTCAGTGGCTGGTAAAAACATGGAAGCTGGCAGTGTGCAGAGGAGAACTAAGAGGAAGGAGGCAGTGGTGAGCCTTTAGAGCAGGGGTCCGGCCATTTTAGAACCTGCCACAAAGTCCAAGGCTGAAACGCCACACCGGGTTTCCCTCAGCCTCAGGCTCTGCCTCAAGCTCATTCCCCAACCCCCTCATTCTGTCTCCCCCTTCGTCCCTTGGTCGCCTCTTCCCGGCCATGCACTGCCTCACCGCCTCTCCGCACACAAGAATTTCACACAAGGCACATGTCCCGCTTGAGGTCAGTGGCAAACGCCTCTATGGGTTTTCACGGGGTCCCGCGAGGGTGCTGCAAGTCAAGCCCGTCTTTTTGCTTATCTTTTTGTTTATTTCCCCATTCAAGAAACTGACCAGCCAAGGTGGGTTTATTTTTTGTTGTTCTCTCCTCCGCAGTTCCCACCCAGGAGGCAGAAACAGTGGTGTCACCCAGGCCTTGTCTTGTTTCCCAAGAGAGCTCCAATATTGGGATTTTTAAAAAGAGGGTTCCCCATAATGAAGGGGAGCTCCTTGGTTAGGGAACTGCAGTACAGTGGTACCTCAGGTTACATACGCTTCAGGTTACAGACTCCGCTAACCCAGAAATAGTACCTCGGGTTAAGAACTTTGCTTCAGGATGAGAACAGAAATCGTGCTCCGGCAGCACGGCGGCAGCGGGAGGCCCCATTAGCTAAAGTGGTGTTTCAGGTTAAGAACAGACCTCTGGAATGAATTAAGTACTTAACCTGAGGTACCACTGTAGTACAAACAGGTCCAAGTTGCAATCCACAATTCCCCAGCCTCTTGAGCTGCTCCTTCTCTTTTGAATAGGGTTACGCCTGAGAAATGGTGTTTCCGTGCGCTGCTCTGGTTCGCCAGAAGCGGCTTAGTCCTGCTGGCCACATGACCCGGAAGCTGTATGCCGGCTCCCTCAGCCAATAAAGCAAAATGAGCGCCGCAACCCCAGAGTCGGCCATGACTGAACATAACGGTCAGGGGTCCCTTTACCTTTACTCCTGAGAAAACGGCTCCTGTCTCTGGAGTGCAAGAGGGCATGCTCAGGGCTTTAGAACTGGGTCCTTAGCTGTGTGCCTTTGGGAGTAAATTCAACCCAGAAGGAATGGGCTGCACAGTTCCCAGTCTCTGCTTTAACTTCACACTTCTTCCCTAAGCTCATTTAGGGAGAAGTTCCTTGAGTTAAATTCTTAGTACGGTAAATTTTAAAAGGGTGGAGTGTGGCAGAACCAGGGTGACAGTCTGGCATCTAAACCTAAAGTCTATTTATTATTGTGGATTTTTAATAATGTTGCAGTATACATATGTTTGAGCACTGACCATTCATAGTTTTTTCAAACAATAGTCCGGCCCCCAACAGTGTCTGAGGGACACTGTTTAAAATTTTTGAGCGCCCCTGCTTTAGAGGAAATAAATAACTATCTGACTTTTAGAAGACATCTGAAGGCAGCCCTATTTAAGGAAGCTTTTAATGTCTGGTGTTTTATTTTATTTTTAATATTTTGTTGGGAGCCACCCAGAGTGGCTGGGGAAACCCAACCAGATGGGCGAGGTATAAATAAATTATTATTAATAATAAAAATATTAGGCTCTTTGCTTCTCCCTTTGTGTTGATATGAACATATTTCATGCAAGCATCAGATCTGTGCCTGTGTGCATACACACACACACACACACACACACACAGATCTGCTTTGCATGCAGAAGGTCCCAGGTTCAATCCCTGGCATCTCTAGGGAGAGCTGGGTGAGACCCCTGTCTAAAACCCTGCGGAGCTTCTTCCAGTCAGTGTAGACAATACTGAGCAAGATAGACCAAGCAAACTGCCAGACTGGCTTGGTATAAAGCTGCTTCCTGTATTCCATACATAACATATTTATTCAATATCTCTGGATAACTTACACAGGTCACTTTTTCATTCTGCAAATGTTTGCCTCCTCTTCTTCCTCCTCCTCCTTCTTTGCACAGAGTTTACATGTTCCTGGACATAATCTAGGAATGGAATCTCTGTTCAACACAGAAGGCTCTATATTGAATTAGTGCTAATTTTGCCAATGAGTTTTTTTAAGGAACTCTGCAGACATAGGATAAGGGTGATGACATTGTGGAAGAGCACAGGCTTTGCGTATCCCCCACCCGCTCCCACTCCAAGACTGAATCCCTGGCATTTCGAGTTAAAGGATGTCCAGTTTCGGAACCTGGGAAGAGAGTCTGCTAATCAGGGTTGACAGTACTGGGCGAGATGGGACAGGCCAACCAGTCGGACTCAGCACTCATGTCCATATACATGAAAATCTCTGGATGGCTTTTATGGGGACAGTGCATGTATTTCTCTCACTTGTGCCCATCCTTGAAAACCCTTTGATTATATGGCCTTTAAAAAGGCAGTTCTACAATTAGCCAGTGTCCCAAAGACAAAGAGCAACTTTTCCCCACCCTCTTTTAATAACACTAGAATTCAGGGACATCGGATGAAGTTGAATGTTGGAAGATTCAGGACAGACAGAAGGAAGCACTTTTTCACATGGGGCAGAGTTAAACTATGGAACTCACTCCCACAGGAGCCAATGATGGCCCACCAACCTGGATGATGGGCAAGGCAACAAATGATAATTTTACCTTTGTCCGGTAGGCTAGTTTCCATGCACACTCGCACACCCCTCTCTACCATCCATCCAAGAGTCCTTCAAGGACACATTCCAGCCAGGGCAAAAACACTCAGGGTGGGATGCATGGTCAGTGGGGGGTATGGCCTGGGTAGGGTTCATATTTGGCCCTTTGGCTTGAGGTTTCTCACTCCTGCTTAAAGGAGTCTCTAGTACTCTGACAATTGGGGGGGGGGGCAGGAGAGAGCCTAGAAGAGGTGCACTGGAGTCACTCAAGAGAAGCTGCTCACTAGGAGCTCTCCTCGGTGCTGCAAAGATGATGCTGTCATGTCCTGGGGGTTCCACCTTGGGACCAGAAATGGACAGTTGCAGCAGAAACAGCAAAGATGTCCTTGTGGCATCTTTAAAGACTGTAAGGTTTCAAAATGGCAGGGGCTTTTGTGGTATAGGAAGGCCCTGAGAGTCTTTGGCTATGCTTTCTTCTCCCTCCCTCTGAGATATGTGGAAAATGTTTTGGGGCATATGTTCCCAATTACCTCTGTCTCTGACCTACCCATGCTGATGAGCGTGGGTGTCAAAGGCCACTTCTTAAGTCTCTGCATCAGATCCCTGACCCTGGAAGGTTAATTGATTCAGAAATGGGGAGGGGTGCCTGCATTTTAAAAGGGGCCTGTTTGATTGGTGAGGGGGAGGAGCGGGGGAGAGAATGAATTATTTTCCACAGAATTCAGTTTGACAGACAGGAAAGTCCCCAAAGCCTTGTGGGATGTAAGAAACATGACATCAACTTTTACCCTGACGCAATGAAGCAAAACAGGGTTTTTTTGTATCCTGCACCAGGTGCTCCTCTGAGCAGGATTCCTCCAGAGGGAGCATAAGTTACATTATCTTAAGAGGTGTTCAGATGAGTGCAGTTTTGAAAACTTCAATGCATTTTGAAAAGTTTGTTAAAGGTGATGGAAATTGTAGCTTTGTGAGGGATAAACTACAGTTCCCAAGATGCTTCAGGGAATATAATGTGCTTTAAATATGTTGTGTATATGGAGCATGTGTTTGGCTCCTCAAGCTCTCATCTCCACTTTGTCTTTATCTAGGTGCAAAGTTCTTCGTCTAAACATCTTAGTGCACTAGCAGACCCAAACCTCTGGTTCCTGGCTTATTTTCAGCTCCTGTAGCAATTCTTACGGCCCTTTGTTGCAAAGGTCTATTTCTTTCAAAAACCTGGCCCTTGGAAGGATAATATAAACTATATACCTAATTGAGTGTTATCCACAAATATATTGTGTGTGTGGATAATGATGTCAAGCGTGCCCCTAGTCTGGCACCCTATGGATTGAGTGCAAACATTCAAAAAGAGACACTTAGCGTGTAACTGCCTGAATGTGCACAGGCGTTCCATGTGTCAAGGATCCCTTGCACTGAATTAGGAAACTCATTCAAGTGTCTTCAATTTTCTGCAGCTTGTGCTGTCTCCAGAAGGAATCTGGGTTACCTTGGTCCTGAATTTCAATGTCTTTGGGACTGGCTATAGTAATAACATAGTTCTGTTAAAGCAACAGAGCAGCAGCTATCAGTTCTACTTCTTTATGTTTGGGTAGCAGAGGTTGGCTCCGTCTGCCAAAAATAGGCTTCTGAAAATTGGAGCTTGGAAAGACTAGCCGCATCCTTAGATTCTGAGCACTTTACGAAAAAGCGAAGTGTTTGTCTGGGAGAGGGAGGGCAACGTGGAGGGAGAGGTTCCTCTCTCTCTCTCTCTTGGCCAAGGGTAGCTCAGGGAGATGCTCAGAGCAGGACTTGCAGGTGTCCAGGGCCACCCTAAGCAGGATGGGCAAAAAGAGCCAGCCAGTGCAGCAAGGCTGGATTATCAACATGTTGAAGTGAATGATGCCATCTATAGACCCCTCCCCTTCCTGCTCTTGTAATATTGCAAAGTCCTGAGCACCACCACAAGAAGGAATAGCATAATAAACTCCACTATCAGAGGCCGTATGCCCCAGGGGCCAGAAGAGCCGTAGCCCAAGTGCACAATTTTGAGGGGCCATGAACTAGGCGCCCCTCCCCCAGGGATCCCCATCCTGTCCTGACTACCACTGAGGGTCTCTGGGCCCTGGAAGGTGGGCAGCCTGGCCTGCCACGGTTCCCCCAGCTCCCTCGCTGAATGGCCACCCAGCCAATGTCAGGGGGCATTTGCCCACCAAGGGCGCTTGGCTCCAGTGGCGAGGGCTGGGCTGGTGCAGTGGGCTCTGCATGCTGCCCTCACTTGGTGTGTGTGCACCTGGCACAGCGGGCTCTGTTCACCCTCTGTACACTTCCATGCACATGCACCCTGGACACTGGCAAATGCCGCAATACGGTTGATATGCCCCAGAATACCAGTTGAGAGCCAGTGTGGTATAGTGGTTAAGAGCAGTGGACTCGTAATCTGGGGAACTGGGTTCGCTTCCCTGTTCCTCCACCTGCAGCTGCTGGGTGACCTTGGGCCAGTCACACTTCTCTGAAGTCTCTCAGCCCCACTCACCTCACAGAGTGTTTGTTGTGGGGGAGGAAGGGAAAGGAGAATGTTAGCCGCTTTGAGACGCCTTATGGTACTGATAAAGCAGGATATCAAATCCAAACTCTTCTTCTTCTTCATCATCACTTGGAATCACAAGTGAGGAAAGTGGACATGCGAACTGCTGGCCTCCATTTGGGAAGCGGTGAATTTGAGGTAGTATGTGGCCTTTGGCCTGCAAAGTCTGTCTGGCAGACTGGCTGGAATGCCCGACTTTGGTCATGGTAGGCTTCAGCCTGGAATATCTGCTAACCCAGGAAGTTTACTGGGTAGCCCTGGTGGAAAGTCATTGCTTCTCTGCCTAATAGTCTACTTTACAGGGTTGTTGGGTGGATAAAATGACACTCCCTGCATCCTCCTCTGAGAGGGAGCAAGATACAAGGAGGAAAGCGCAAAATACACCTGTCACACATGGGGGTTTATTCTCTTTTTATGTGGCACTCCATGTAGGTGTGTGAGAAGTTTCTTACGTGGACTTACAATGAGACAAGGAGACACCGAGATAAGGTCTATTACTTCCCTTTTATTATACGCGTTTGCAAAGGCGGGCTCCTCGTCCCAGGGTGGTACGAAGAGCCCCGAACAATGGACGGGCAAGAGTTTTTATCCCTATTGCTGCCGCCCCTCATTCGAGGCTTGGCTTACAATCTGGCTCATCATCAAAGACATGGTACTAATACATCATCCATTCTACACTCTCTAAACCTAAACTTATTTAGAGACTCTTTCTACTTCCTTATCTTGTTGACCTGGCTCCCCTGCACCCAATGCTGGAATTTACAATAGCCCACCGCAGGAATTTACAACTGAGTTCGAGGCACACCTTGTTTACTCCTTCTCACAATCCCCCCCTCTTTTTGTATCTTGTCTCGAACTCACATAATAATTCTTGGGCTGCTATTTCTGCTTCCTCATCTGATGTAGGTACTGAGGCATATTGCATCTTCATGAAATATGTGGATACCTTCCGTTCTGCTAGGAGGGACAAAGAATTATTGATAGTTCTAATGAAGATTGGCAAAATGCATGGAATTAAAACGCATCCTGCCGCAATTAACCCAATTAGGGCCACTATGGCCTGCAGACCAGGTAATTTAGGGAACCATGAACCAAACATATCCTTAAAATTTAATCCATCCCAAGTCTGGACCGGTACATGTGCTAACTTTACCATACGGTCTGCTATGTCTTTCACCACTTTCCCACTATCATCTATTTCAATACAACAATTAGTAAGATTAAATTTTCCACAAACCCCGCCTTCTTTTGCTAATAAATAATCCAAAGAAAGCCTGTTTTGCATAATATATGTTCGGCTTTTAGCACTTTCCTTAGCTAATTTGGTTAACGCTGCGGCTGTTTCATTAGTAATTATTTCTACAACTGCCTGTAAACGGATAATGCGATTCAGCAAATAGATGGGATCTCTGCCAAAGGATCCGGCTGTGCCATCATTTGCCCAAGTGGCTGGACCATAATATTGGATAATTCTCTCTGGGGGCCATTCTGTATCTGTCCATTTTCCTATATGGATTCCCCGTTTTCGTCGTGGTCCTATTTCATCATATACTGGGACTCCTAGTTTTGCTTTAGTATGCAAAGGGAGTAGGAAGAAACTAGGTCTTAAGGTTGCCAATACACATGAGCCGACCCAATTTAAAGGTAACCTATTGTAAGCATAGCTCCCACAAGCCCAGTAAAACCCATCGGGGGTTTTCCATTCTAGCATTCTGTTCTCCGGGTCTAGGAGAAAGCTCATATTGGTAATATTTCCGAGGGGAGAGGGCCAAGTTTTATTATTATTCCCTTGACTCCACCACTGTTTGTCCTCCCATTGTCCTATACAAGGGAGTGTCCCCACATGCGTTCCATTTATTCGGCTGGTGTTCCTGGTGAAGCATTCTGTCCCAACTAGGTGATTAGAGATTTGCCATACCTCGTTACCCAAATGCTTATAAGTGTAATTGTTTTGTGTTTTATATACCTCCGTATAGTTTACTTCATGAGCCACCCATGGCCACTGATCCCCCATATTTGTTCCTCCACATACAAAACAATTTTTCACCGTTAATTCCTTGGCTATAGTCTCAGCTAAACTTAGGAACATATTATGGGCTTTAGGGGGTAGGGGAAGGGTATTTAAATGCTGTACTTCTTCCTCAAAATCTTCGAATACTGATATGGGTTGTCTTGTTACCTTAGTTGTGTGTATTTGTATGATGAGATATCCATAAGGATCTTTTCCAGTCCCATCAATGCCTATACCTATGTGCACAAATTTAGGCGAAGTAGAAGGTCTCTCGCTCGCCCATAGACATACTGGGTTGCATTTTCCTGTGGCGCAGTCGGTGGAAGCAGCTCCCCTAGTGAGATTTATTCCCTCAGGGCCTCTATAGGTGGGCTGTTTATTAACTCCCTCTGAGTACCAATAATTATATACCCCGGCCCCAGCCCCCACGTTGCTTCCTTTTATTCTCTGGAAAAGGTACTTTCTTTCCTGTAAATATGATTGTTCCCATCCACGATTTCCACACCAGACCCCTGCCCCTCCATTTGGGCCCTGTCCTTTATCTATTGCGATACAAGCATCAAAACAGACCATAATCCTGCCCTCTCCCCTTGTTGTATTATGTGCTACATAACCCTGTCGGTTTTGGGCCAAGGAAAACATACTTCTCCCCTCACCAGCTTGATTAGCGGTTCCGCCCTTATATCCGTAAACATATATACTGGAAGTTATGGGTCCCACCGCCAGGGGTTCATAGCATTCCGTCTTGTTTCCTTTTACCCTACATCTATAATATTGAGTTTGGTTGTGAACACAAGGATCTAACTGTTGAACACATTCTGGCGCTATATTATAATACATTAGGGTCTGTGTGATTTTATTGCCTGTTCGGGTTGTCTGGATGCACTCGGTGCACTGGGGTTCCGATTGGGTTGCCCATGAAGTGGCCCATCCTATTAATACTATTCCTAATACTTGCCAGTTACCTTTCATGTGTGGGGTTCAAATAGATTAAAGCTTGCCTCACCGTTGGGGTTTCTGCTAATTGGCACGTTACCTCCCCTCCTAATTTCACTTCACAATATTGGAGTATAACGTCCTCTATAAAGATGATGCTGCACCTTTCAGTACAATGCACACACTGCACACACCCTTCGCAATGTTGACAGCAACAGCACTCGAAAAAACACACACAGGTACAAAACAAACACATCACAGTCTAGGTGCGCCCTTCTGGATCCCGGTTCCTGATTTGGTAAGCGTAACTTTCAGCGGATTATTTGGACTAGTCACTGCTGTCCAATTTTCAGGTGGAGCTCTTTTCACCCGGTGGTAATGGGTCCATCCATGCTCTCTGGTCCGTACTGCTGATTCGGTTGTGAGCAGGACCTGGTATGGGCCTTCCCAACTCGGGCTGAGTTTCTCCGTCCGCCAAGCCTTTATCAGGACCAGGTCTCCGGGCTGAAAGGTGTGCTGTTGCTCCAGGAGCGGGGGCCGCTGTGCTAGTATGCCTTGTCTGTGGAAAGATAACAGAGACTGGGACAGTGACTGCAAATATTTCCTGATAAACTGATCCCTGAACTCGATTTGAGGGTTTCCTAATACTACCAAATATGGGTGACCCATCATCATCTCAAAAGGGGACAGACCAGTGTCTTTTCGGGGAGCCACCCTCATCCTTAATAGTGCCAAAGGGAGATTTTTCGTCCAAGGCAGCCCATTTTCAAGATATAACTTAGTCAAATGTTTTTTTATTTCCCCATTCGCCCGTTCCACCTTTCCACTGCTCTCAGGGTGCCAGGACGTGTGGAAACTCCACATAATCCCCACAGTACCTCCTGCATTGCTTTTTTGGTGAAATGAGTTCCCCTATCAGAGTCTATGACTTCTATTATTCCATACCGAGGAAGAATGTGTTCCAGAATGGCTTTGCTAACCACCTGAGCTGTGGCCCTACGGCTAGGGAAGGCCTCAATCCAACCTGTCAAATGATCTTTAAATATCAACAAATACTTCTGCCCCCCCCTTTCTGGCAGTTCGGTAAAATCTACTTGTACTCTCTGGAAGGGCCATACCGCTAGAGGCCGCCCACCCCTTTCAGTTTTCCTTGCCCGGGCTTTGTTAACCTTTTGACATATCAGACACTTCCATGCAATGGCGTGCGCCATCGGCCACATGTCTCTACTCCAATACACTGACTTCGCCAAATTCACCATTCCCTCCGTGCCTAAATGACTTCCTTCATGTATTTTCTCCAATATATTTAACATAGTTGATTTTGGAAGGACCATTTGCTTTTCTGGAGTCTCCCAACTTTCTCCTTTTCTTTCCCATCCCTCCTTTTCCATGTATTCTTTCTCCTTTTGAGTGAACACTAAATCTTTTACATCCTGCGGGTCAATCACAGGTACTTGCAGGACACATTGTTTAAATATTTCCTTCCTTGGTTCCCCCTCCGCCGCTTCTCGCGCTCGGAGATCAGCCCATGCATTTCCCTGTTCCTCCGAACTGTATCCTTTGGTGTGGGCGAGGATGTGCACAATGCCTATCTTCCGAGGTCCCATCAGGGATTCTAGTAGCCGCTCGAGTAAAGCAACGTGTTCAATTTGTTTCCCATCCGCCTTTATGAAGCCCCTTTCTCTCCAGGTCCGACCGAAAGTATGCACCACTCCCCATGCATATCTTGAGTCAGTCCAGATTGTCACATCTAACCCGGTTGCCAATTCCAGGGCTCGGGTTAGCGCCATTACTTCACATTTCTGGGCTGACCACGTGCTAGGGAGGGCCCCACTCTCTATCGTCTCCCGTCTTCCTTGACCACTGCGTATCCCGACCTTCTTTTTCCTTCCCTCACATAACTAGATCCATCTACGAACCATCTTTCCCCTTCCGTTAGAGGTACCTCGCTTAGATCTTCCCTAACTTTGGCCATTAATTCTATATCTTTAAGGCAATCATGCTCCTCTAGTTCCCATTCTTGCCGCTCCCCTCTTAGGAATTCCGCTGGATTCAAATTTCTATCTGTCCCTATGGTTATATCATTTCCAGTTCTGAGTATCCCTTCATATTGCACTAGGCGCCTGTCCGTCATCCAGGTGGGTGCAGCACCTGTCAGTACTGCGCCTATCTGATGAGGGCTGTGCACTATCAGTGCTCCTCCAAAGGTCAATTTCCTGCTTTCCAATACTAATTCGGCCGCTGCAGCCACCGCTTGAATGCACGCCGGCCATCCTCTAACCACTGGTTCTAAGGTTGCGCTTAGATAAGCTACTGGCTGATATCGCCCCCCTCTTTTCTGAGCCAGGACTCCTACTGCCGTCTGAGCAGCCACTGTCACATACAAGTGGAACGGCTGCTGTAGATTTGGCAGGGCCAGAGCCGGACTAGTTATTAAAGTTTTCTTAATTTCTTCCCACCTGGCCTTATCTTCCTCGTCCCATTGCACCTCCTCTTGTTTTCCTGTCAGTTTCCTATTCAAAAACTGAGTCAACTTTGAATACTGATCTATCCACAATCTGCAATATCCCAATAATCCTAACATTCTTCTTACATCAGTTTTATCTTTAGGTGGTCGTAGTTCCATGATCCCTTTTACTCTATCTGGGTCTAATTGCCTTATCATCCCAAGCCAACAAAACCTGTCCCAAAGGACTATTTGGATCTATGGGGTCTTTGGTCCCATTACTGGGGCCCCTTTTACATGTACTCTGACTCTTTCCCATACTCTATTATGTCTCTTTTTCGTTCACTCACACAATCACGCGGAATCGCCTGGCCGTTTCCCTCGCGGGAGAACGGAACCGCAAGCTAATCCTCCCGCCGGGGTCCCAGGCCCCCCGGTCCACACTCACGCGTCCGTTTGGAACCTCTCTTTCATACAGAGACCACACACCAACAACACCCAATATTCCCCTTCCCAGGGATATATTACCAAGATACTCACCCCCTTCAGTCTAGTGCCTCCTTCTCGGTGGCTGGTAAACTGGCAGGCGTCCCTGCAGGGCGAGGCAGTCCCCGACTGCGGCGGTCCCAGACCACCAGTCTTTCAGAATATCTTAAGTCGGTTCTCCGTCCTTCCAGCTCCCGGAACCTGTCACCGCGGGCCCTGAGCAACAGATCTCTCCGAAAATCGGAGTGCCGGCTGATCCGTTCCCCAGCCCCCGCCGAGCAGGTCGTCGAGAGCCCCACGTCGTTGGGCGCCAAAAATTGTGAGAAGTTACTTACGTGGACTTACAATGAGACAAGGAGACACCGAGATAAGGTCTATTACTTCCCTTTTATTATACGCGTTTGCAAAGGCGGGCTCCTCGTCCCAGGGTGGTACGAAGAGCCCCGAACAATGGACGGGCAAGAGTTTTTATCCCTATTGCTGCCGCCCCTCATTCGAGGCTTGGCTTACAATCTGGCTCATCATCAAAGACATGGTACTAATACATCATCCATTCTACACTCTCTAAACCTAAACTTATTTAGAGACTCTTTCTACTTCCTTATCTTGTTGACCTGGCTCCCCTGCACCCAATGCTGGAATTTACAATAGCCCACCGCAGGAATTTACAACTGAGTTCGAGGCACACCTTGTTTACTCCTTCTCACAGGTGTGAACGCTTTGTAAGTGTGACCTTTGAGGCTTTTCCAGGCCTTGTTACTCACAGGGCATCAATTCCCGTTTGAAGCAAGACAGAATGAAAGCAAGAGAGAATGCTCCTGCGCAAGCAGGCAGACAGACAGGTAGGACACTGTTTCTTCCCCACGGCCAGAATAAATGGGACAAACTGTGGCTGGTATTCCCTTTAACTTATTCCTTTTCTAAGGGAAACAAAGTTGTTTCATCAATATGGATTTTAAAAAAGGTTGCTTAGCAAGGAAAGTTGGTGGTGTGGGTCAACATCCACCCCCCTCGGCTGCAGACTCCCCCTCCCCTGACTTCTGCTTCAGGCCAGGATGAAATCTAATCTCTCATCCCTTCGCTTGACCTTGCATTACTGAGGGAGCCATAAGTAACCCGATCTCAGCTGATGGGCCAAAGCTCCCCTGGCTAGGGGTGGGGGTGGGAGTGTCAGGGCCCCTCCTTGTGGAGAGAGAGGGCGGTTGGAGGGTTATTCATAGCCTCTTTCCTGGCAACCATTTGGAACAGGGCAAGTTGTCTGGGCCTGATTTCTGCTCTGGTCAAGACTGTGGAAGGAAATCCCAAGGGCAAGGCTTGGCTCTTTTTCATGCGTAGAGGCTACTACGTGTGGAGGGGATTCTTCAAGGCCCTGTGAACCTATCTTAGCACCAAGTCAGTTTGTTGGCCTGTCTACCCTGGCACAGTTCAACCTGACTGGGCAGTCGTTTCCCCAAGTTGCCAGGGGAGGGGTCTTTCCCCCAGGCTTGCAGACTTTTGATGCTTTTAAGTAAAGGTGCCAAGGATAGAACATGGATTTTTTTGCATGCCACGCAGGGGCAGCCCAAGACTTTTGGCTGCCTGAAAAACAAAATAATCTGCCTTATACTTAATCAGACTATTGCTCCTTCTAGCTGAGAATTGCCTACACTGACTGGCAGCAGCTCTCTGGGGTTTCAGGCAGGGAGTCTTTCCCATACCTACCTGGAGATGTCAGAGTTTGGACCTGGGACCTTAGGCATGCAAAGCACATTCTCTGCCACTGAGCTGTGGCCCATCCCAAAGGCAGAGGACAAGATGGTCTCTCCCTCCCCCGTACCCACCCATTTATTCCATGGCTGATGCTCTGTTGTAGGTGCTGTGTAAGAAGACACATTCACATACTCTGAGATAGCAGAGTACCAAAAAACCACTTGGTTTCGTACATCTAATATAGTTCTACAGTACAGTGGTACCTCATTACAGACGCTTCAGGTTACAGACTCCGCTAACCCAGAAATAGTACCTCAGGTTAAGAACTTTGCTTCACGGTGAGAACAGAAATCATGCGGCAGTGGTGCGGCGGCAGCAGGAGGCCCCATTAGCTAAAGTGGTACCTCAGGTTAAGAACAGTTTCAGGTTAAGAACGGACCTCCAGAAAGAATTAAGTTCTTAACCCGAGGTACCACTGTATTAGCACTACTGCCAACTAGTAACAATGGGCCCGATTTACCTACGTTGTTGCACTAGCGGAAGCCAATGCAATGAGTTCCATTGATACAAGGGGTTTCTCCCTCACCCCACCTCACAAAAATCTGATTGGGAGGATCAGGAGAACCCCCAGAACAGGATGTATGCATAAATGCTTGTGCGGATGGAACAATCACCTTAGTATTACTTTGAATTCCACCCATTTATAGTAACTACAGAAGAAGAAGAAGAGTTTGGATTTGATATCCCGCCTTTCACTCCCCTTAAGGAGTCTCAAAGTGGCTAACATTCTCCTTTCCCTTCCTCCCCCACAACAAACACTCTGTGAGGTGAGTGAGGCTGAGAGACTTCAGAGAAGTGTGACTGGCCCAAGGTCACCCAGCAGCTGCATGTGGAGGAGCGGAGACACGAACCCGGTTCCCCAGATTACGAGACTGCCGCTCTTGACCACTACACCACACTGGCTCCCCGCATGGCGAATGCCTCGCAAGACGAAAAACCCGCTAAACGAAAGGGTTTTCCGTTTTTCGATGCGCTTCGCAAGACGAATTTCCCTATGGGCTTGCTTCGCAAGACGAAAACGTCTTGCGAGTCTTGTGATTTTTTTCGCTCCCCCCCCCTTTTTCTAAGCCACTAATAGCCTTTTAACCGCTAAGCCTTTAATAGCTGCTAATAGCGCTAATCCGCTAAGCCACTAATAGGGTTGCTTCGCAAGACAAAAAAACCGCTAGGCGAAGAGACTCGCGGAACGGATTATTTTCGTCCTGCGAGGCACCACTGTACACTTACTTTGCATCTACCAGATTGCATATACTGTATTTTTTGCTCTATAAAAGACACACCTAGTTTTTGGAGGAGTAAAACAAGAAAAAAAATATTCTGAATCTCAGAAACCAGAACAGCAAGAGGGATCGCTGTCAGCGAAAGCAGCAATCCCTCTTGCTGTTCTGGTTTCTGGGATAGCTGCGCAGCCTGCATTCGCTCCATAAGACGCACACACATTTCCCCTTACTTTTTAAGAGTCTTATAGAGCAAAAATTACGGTACAGTGGTGCCCCGCAAGACGAATGCCTCGCAAGATGAAAAAATCCACTAGACGAAAGGGTTTTCCGTTTTTTGATGCGCTTCGCAAGACGAATTTCCCTATGGGCTTGCTTCGCAAGACAAAAACGTCTTGCGAGTCTTGCGATTTTTTCCGCTCCCCCCTTTTTCTAAGCCGCTAATAGCCGCTAAGCTGCTAAGCCTTTAATAGCCGCTAAGCTGCTAATAGGGTTGCTTCGCAAGATGAAAAAACCGCTAGACGGAGAGACTCGCGGAACGGATTATTTTCGTCTTGCGAGGCACCACTGTAATTACATAAACTGACCAGATTTTACTGCAATGCCAGCAATCATAGAATCATAGAATAGTAGAGTTGGGAGAGACCCCAGGGGTCATCTTGTCAAACCCCTTGCAATGCTGAGATTTTTGCCCAACATGGGACTTGAGCCCATGACCATGACATTCAGAGCTTCCTGCTGAGGGGAATGGTGTGCTCCAATGTACCTCAGGGGGGCAGGTTAGTTTAGGACTGTGTGACAGGCCTGTGAGGCACACAGATCTGATCTCCAACAGTGGAGAATAGCTCAGGAGGAATTGGGGGGGTGGGCTGTCACTGCTTCCAAGCTTCTGCCCCCTGAAATGATTGCCTCACTCTGCCTTGGCGGTAGGGTAATGCCATTTACCCTCTGGCTGGAGCCACACCCCTTCCTCTTCATTGTGGAAATGATTCCTGACTCATGAATATTGTGGAAGTGCTATTGGCACATTTTGCTATCTGAATTAGCTCTGAGTTTGGGACGCCAACATGCGCATGAAATTAGCGTATGGTAATTTATATGTATAGATCCAAATTTAGAAACGATTACCATGAATTTAATGGAAATACCTCTTCCCACAGTGGGGAAGGTGCTAGTGACTGGTGTTGCTGCTCAGTGTGCTGTCCGGGTGCTGCAACGCTGTCAAAGAGCACCTTCAAGGCTCCTGCTGCTCTCCTTTCTTATGCTCCCTTATGCTTAAATCAGACTTAGGGCATGCTGTCCTCCAAGAGCCCTTTAAAGAGAGAGAGAACTGTTCTCTGCAAAGCTGGATATGTGGCCATTCTGCTTGGAATGGGAAGAGACTTGGAGGAACTCCTTGTGCCCCTGGACATCAAGCCAGTATGTGAAAGGAGAGTAGGGTACACAACGTGTATTGAAAACGCAGGCCCATGGCCCCGTGCCTGCAATTACTCCTTCCTGTTTGGGGATGGGGGCGGGGGGATAACTGGCCTTGGCTGAGGAGCAGCTCAGCCTCGGAAGAAGTGATAGGCCTGTCCGCTTGCTGAAAGGTGTGGCATATGTGGCACAGACCATGCCTGCCACCGCCGGATGTTTCCGAGAACAGTAGGCAGAGGATCAGGAACATCCTGTACTGTGTAGGACAAGGAGACTCTGTCTCCAGCTTCTGTGTCTCGCTGTACCTGGATTTTTGAAGTGGATGTTTCCAAAAAGTCAAATCTTTATTCAATGTAATCTTCATCTTGTGTGCTCCTCCCTGTATTATATGTATGTGGGATAACTCAGTTGATAGAGCATGAGACTCTTAATCTCAGGGCTGTGGGTTTGAGCCCCGCTTTGGGTGAAAAATTCCTGCAATCCTGGCACAGTCCCTACCAGCTCTACAGTTCTATCATTCTGTGATTTTCTTACCATCTTCCCACAGAGTTTGGCTTTTCCCACTGGATTTAGTCTCATGGCATGGTTCTTTTCTGGTGAGTCCCGTGGGCCTCTCAGGACATGGTGTTTTGATGCAAGTGTTTTATGCATCATGTACTGAATTGATGAGGTGTTATGCAGCAATAGAGTACTGGCGGTGGATATATAGCAGGGCCGGACTTTGGTAAAATGGGGCCCTGAGCAAGGACAAAATTTGGCACATGCACCTCTTTCTTATTTCACAATAAATTCTTTTGGTACAGTTACCTTTTTAGTGGATCTTCTCAATATTATTATGCATCTGCTTGGCTCAGCGCTCTCTGCAGGGGAACCACCCACACTGCCCTAAATCTGGCACTGATTTGTAGCGGACCATCCGAACTTTTCCTGCTTTGTAAGTTGTTCTGCGATGCTTTCCTGATTGCTGTCTAGCAGTTACTTTTGCCCCATAGCACAACAAAAGTGGGACCAAAATAACAAGAGCAGGCATTTGCCATATGACAAGTTACAGGATTTAGACAGGACATATGCAGATTGGAAACAAAGCAGTGTGCCTCCCCCAAAACGTTTTCAGGCACCAAACAGTATTGAAAATGGGATGTTGTATAACTGCCCCAATACCAACATGAATGCACAATAAAAAGGACATGTGGAGGGTCAGTGGACACCCAGGAGTAGGGCTGGGTGATACCTGGTTTTCAACATTGTGATATATCACCAGCTAAACATAATGATATACAGATATATCACCATGTCTGAAATAAGGATGGAGATATGTAGAGGCATTAGCTGGCCTCACAGATTTTCCTACATTGTGGTTTTTGCATAACACACACACACACACACACACACACACACAAACACATCATGATTCACAATATATTGCCAGGTCAAAAATGATGAAACCAATATCATGATATGAACTTCAAACTGGTTGGGACAGCTGCTTCCCAAAGTCCAGCAATGCCGCTACATCCAGTCTCCAGGATGAGGACCCCCAAGAATGCTCCACTGCTTGGGGTGGGATATAAAGCTGTCAGTCAAGTCCAACATTCCGAGAGGACTAACTCCCTCTGTGCGGCAGGCAGTTCTGTCCGTTGGTCGGTTGCTTGCTGCAAGGAGTGTTAACTGGCAACTGCTCAGATGCAGTCTTCTCATGACTCACTACTATCTAGTATATAGTTTATAACCTAAACCCACTCTGGAAGAATGGCAGATGCAAGTAATGGACTACATGGAAATGGCGGAAATGACTGGCAGAATCCGAGACCAGGGAGAAGAGTTGGTGGAAGAAGATTGGAGGAAGTTTAAAATTTATTTACAGAAACATTGTAAAATTTTTGAATGTTAATGACATTGAAATGAACTGAAGGGGTTCTAGCAACAAGGTAAAAAATAAGATTGGATTGATAATAGATAAATTAATTGGATATGAATTTGCTGAACTAATTTTCAAAAGGGATACAAAAAAGGGAGATGTGAGGAAGTCAGGAAAATATGTGAATCAAAGATGAGGAATTAAAAAGAGGGATTTTGGTGTTTGTTTTTTCTTAATGTGTTTTTTATTATTCTTTGTTTTTCTTTTTTCTTTTTTTCTAAGTTAAACTTATTTTATAACTTTATATTATTGTGTATGTGTTTTTTTCCTTTCTCTGTTTGTTGTTATTCTTAAAATTTAATAAAATATTATCTATCTATCTATCTATCTATCTATCTATCTATCTATCTATATATATAGGTTATAACCTAAGCCTGCCTTCAGGAACAACTCTGTAAACCTGAATGAATCTGATAGTAAAGTAGTTTATGTTAATATGATTCAGATTCATGTGTGTTTTCTTTAAGAGGGACAGAAAGGGATTATCAACCAGGAAGGTATAATTATTGACAGGACTCAAACGAGTTAGCAACCAACTTGTCACTGCATAAACTCAAACAGGGGATCGTTTAAACTTTGCTAAATTATATAAACGTTCCCACACTTGGGAGGAATTGGAGAAGCACAGGGCACTCACAAAGCACCCTTGCCTGCTTCTCAGCGCCTGTCTGTTCCCTATTTTGTTCCTGCTTTCCCGTTGCCTTTGATCGCTCATCAAGGCGTCAAGCGAGGTGTAACATGGCCGGCTGTTGACAGGAGTTAGCCTTGCATGAAGCCTTGATGCCTATTTTGTTGCTGCAAAGCTTCTTTCCGCCCCGCCTCCTCTGCCATCCTTCCTGTCCTCCTTGTTCCAAAATGTATTTTCTTGTCAGAAAATGATCCAGCTGGCCCAGGTTCAAGGGAGTGCTGCCCTGAGGGACCTGAAAGTGAACTTTGACTTCCAGCACTTGCTGTGCTGCTTTGAGGAGTTATTCTCATGTTGGCTCTGATTCAGGGGAAGTTAGGGCCCATCTGCACTTAGCCCTTGTAGCAGTACCATTTCAAACAGCCATGGCTTCCCCCAAAACTACATTTTGGGAAGTGTAGTTTCTTTAAGGGTGCCAAGAGTTGTTAGGAGACCCCTATTCCCTTCAAAGAGCTACAAAGTTCCCGGGGAAGAGTGATTAATGGTTAAACCACGGAAACAGAAGTCTCCTATCCACTCTTGGCGTCCTTAAGAAACTACAGGTCCCAGAATGCCAGTGGGCATGGCCCTGTTCCCTCCCACCCTCCATATGACTTATCATCCCATGAAGGGAATGGATGGAAAGAGTTATTGACTGAAGGGAATTTCTGTATGTGCAATAAGAATTAAAAACTTGGCACACCAGCACTGAGCTGTGGGTCAGCCACCCCTGGGCAATTGTTCTAGGTGAGGCATTGATGCTGAGAGAGCAACCTGCATGGACTGATGGGTCCTGGAAGGGATGCAGGAGAATGTGGTTGCCATGTCCTCACTTTAGGCTACCTGGAAGTTGCTGTCTGCTTGCTCATGCAGTGACTATAGTCTTTCTGGTTCCTGTGTGCAAGAGAGAGAGAGAGAGAGAGAGAGAGAGAGAGAGAGAGAGAGAGAGAGAGAGAGGTGTCACTGGGCAGAAACTGCAGTTCATTTCAAGAGAGCCAGGAGATGGAGAGGAGCCTGGGATCACAGGAGGTGGTTCATGGCTCCTGCTTAGGGGACCTAGTTACTGTTGGGGCTTAGGAATCCAGTCAGCAAGAAAAAGGGAAAGCTCAGTGGTAATAATATCTAAATAATGTCTCATGATTCCCTGCTCTCTGTACATTTTCTGCTGGAAAACAAATAACAACTATCTTCCCTTTTGGGTGGGGAGCAGGTAAGAGTTGAATCCTCTATTTGGAATTCCAAATGTGGGTTTCCATAGCAACTAGTTTTAGTAAGGAGGTGAGGCCGGGGAGAGAGGCACCTGGGATCTCCCAATGTTGCAGTTGTCAGAATGCTGCATGGTAAGTCCCTCCTGGAAACATCATTAGCATCTCATTGGTGCCTCCTGGAACTCACATGACCAAACACAGTGCACACATGTACCCCCGTCTCCTGAACTGGCAAGATCTCCTGCACTGGGGAGGGTACAAGTCCCAAATAATCCTAGCAGTGGAGGGATGCTTGTGTGGAATATGGAACACAGTAGCATTTGGCATGCCCCACTCCAGCAGATGGGGCAGGACTTTACCCTTAGTGATACCCAGTCGGGGAAAATAGGCTCATCATCACCAGATAACACTGCTTCTAGGCTGCACCTACTGTGTCAGATTACAACCGGTGGTGTGGAAATAATAAGATTGGACGCTTTCCTCTCCACCGCATATAATCACCTTAATTGCTGATACATAGGCAATTATCATGGCATAGAGAAGGCTAGGCAATAGCTAGGGACATCATGTGCCCTATTTTTCAGAGGATGGTTCTCTGTTTTGAAGGTGTCTTTTATTTGAGGGTTCATTCAGACTTCCTTTTGTGCCACACTTTCCAGGCACAGGTTCATGTTTTAAAGCTCCATGTCTGAGCAGAATTTTTTCTGCCCTGGCACTTTCCCTGGGGAAACCCGTTATTTACTGCTGAAATGGAACAAACGACAATCCACAGGAAACACAATTGTCTCTATTGTTGCCTGTTTTTAAATCCCATGTTAACAGGTCTGAACTTGGGATGTCTAATGCAGTATATTGGGTTCTTTCAGGACAGCTTTAGTTTTGAGTAGATACCTTCATGTTTGCGTATATACAGTGGTAACTCGGGTTACATATGCTTCAGGTTACATACACTTCAGGTTACAGACTCCGCTAACCCAGAAATAGTACCTCGGGTTAAGAACTTTGCTGCAGGATGAGAAGAGAAATTGTACGGCGGCAGCGGAAGGCCCCATGGCGCTTCAGGTTAAGAACAGTTTCAGGTTAAGAACAGACCTCCGGAACAAATTAAGTACATAACCAGAGGTGCCACTGTATATAGCCCAGAGGTTTTCAACCTTTTTGAGTCCATGGCTCCCTTGACAATCTACATTCTCTCTGTGGCACCCCTGTGGGGCTCAGGAGCCCAGTTATGTCACCCTTTGCCTGCAAAGCTGGCAGATTCTCACCCTTTCTCAAACACCCTCCCTTGTGGAGTGTTCCCTCAGCCTCCTCTCCCCTCGCCTTCGGAGTCTTCTGGGCAGCCGCCCCTGGTCTTGCCCCAAAGAGAAGTGCCTCCCAGGGGCACCATTAGCCTGCGGAGCTTATAGCCAGGGCTGCTGCAAAAAACAGCTGTGCAAGCTTTTGGGAGGCAAAGATGTAAGAGGGCATCAGGGAAGAGAGGGAAGGAAAGAGGGTCAGAGGCCAGCATTGCCCGTGATGCCCGTGACAATCATTCAAGGCACCCCAGGCACAGCAGACTGGTTGAAAACCACTGATATAGCCTATTTATGGCTTTGTTTCTGTTTGGAGCAATTGGTCTGCTGCTTGGCTGGAGGTCCTGGCTAGCACCTTAGCTTGGTTTTGTAGGTAACAACCCACTGCTATCTGTTCATGTGCCCTCTGCTGGATTCTGCAACTCAGAGGTTACTCAATTATTCATAAATATTGGTTTTTCTCCATTATGTTTACACTTTTGGGCCGATCCCAACCATATCATTAGTAATGTGTACACAGTGTTGAATGATGTCACACGCCGGGTGCCTGTGACCTTGCATTGTGAAATTACCACTTTACAGTTTCACAACAAAATAATCCCAGGGTTCTGGTGCACATGACTGTTTCGTGTGGGGTTCAAGGGAGTGCTGCCCCGAGGGACCTGAAAGTGAACTTTGGCTTCCAGCACTTGCCGTGCTGCTTTGAGGAGTTAATCTCATGTTGGCTCTGATTCAGGGGAAGTTAGGCCCCATCTGCACTGAGCCCTTGAAGCAGTATCATTTCAAACAGCCATGGCTTCCCCCAAAGCATTCTGGGAAGTGTAGTTTCTTTAAGGGTGCCAAGAGTTGTTAGGGGACCCCTATTCCCTTCATAGAGCTACAAAGTTCCCGGGGAAGAGCGATTAATGGTTAAACCACGGAAACAGAAGTCTCCTATCCACTCTTGGCGCCCTTAAGAAACTACAGGTCCCAGAATGCCAGTGGGCATGGCCCTGTTCCCTCCCACCCTCCACATGACTTATCATCCCATGAAGGGAATGGATGGAAAGAGTTATTGACTGAAGGGAATTTCTGTATGTGCAATAAGAATTAAAACCTTGGCACACCAGCACTGAGCTGTGGGTCAGCCACCCCTGGGCAATTGTTCTAGGTGAGGCATTGATGCTGAGAGAGCATCCTACATGGAGGCTCCTCCCAAGAGCCTCAAAGGGGTGTGCAATATTCTCTCTCTCACACACACACACATTTTATCCTCATAAGAATCCTGCGAGGTAGGTTTGGCTGACAGACAGTGACTGGCCCAAGATCACCCAGTGAGCTTTCATGGCCGAGTGGCGACTCAAACCCTGGTCTCCCAGGTCCTAATCCAACAATCTAACCATAGCACCACACTGGCTCTTCTGTGTAGAAGCAGGGTTGGGGCTATAATGTATGCCAGGCTGTGACATTGTGTCCCCGTTGCTGCCTGGCCCTGCCCGGCCCTGCCGTTACCATGTTGAGCATGGAGGTCTGAAGAGAGAAGGGTTTGGGCAGGCAGCTGCTCCCACATCTGGGCTCCATGAAACCAGGAAGGGTGCCTTTTTTAAGACCTTGGTGCTTGGCATGCAAAACTCTTGGGAGACTCATGGGGTGGAGCTCTAGACCTGGCCCCACTTCTGCTTCTCTATGAGCCCCCCCCCCCCAGGAGCCAGCGCATTAGCTGGGCTACTGGCTCTCTTCAGGCATCCACTGCCTGAGTTAAGGAGGCACATGATGAAGGGAGTGAGGATCAGATCCCCCCCCCCAGTGCTATTCTGATTACCCTCCCCAGCATGGAACTCTGCACACATTTCAGAACCCTGGAAAATCAGGATCCTCTAAACCACATGAGGAGCAGCAGACCCCTGGCTTCATATAGTTACCCTTGAACTCCTGGAGGGTGACCCAGAACAACAGCAACAGGGGTGGAGGTAGTGAATTCATCCCTGCAGCCCCCCACTTTCAGATTACTTACCCTTCAGGCATTTGCTACCTGGTTTAAGTGGGACCTCCAAAGGCCTGATCTGCTTTGAACCAAAGGGACTGGGCTGACAAAAGCCATATTTGATCAAAACCAATCAAATGTGCCTGGATAGCTCAGTTGGGCAGAGCCTGATGCTGGTAATGCCAAGGTTGCAGTTGTGTGGGACAGCTGCATATTCCTGCATTGCGGGGGGTTGGGACTAGATGATCCTCATGGCCCCTTCCAACTCTACAATTCTATAAAATAACCTTCCACTGACCAGTGCAGGTGGGGGAGGTAAGGTTTGCTCATCTGCAATGCCCTCTCCCATCAATGCAACGCAGCTCCACACTCAAACTTAAAAAAATTAAAATTAAAAATCTCTTTTTTAAAGGTAAAATACTGACACCTAACAAGATACATGGGCTTATTGCTTGCCATAAGTCTAGACATTCTGGGGAGGCCTGCATTTATTTACAATCTCAGGACTGGATTGTCTGTGTGCCTGACCCCGCTTTCCCAGCTTCTGTGAATGCAGGAGCCTTATTAATAGCTCTAACATAGCACACTTCATCTCCAAAGCACTTTAGAGAGCGAGAGAGAAATAGAGAGTATAATTAATTAATCATTTAATGCTTAGCAGCACTTAAACTGCACGCAGCTCTCCACAAGCACACAGGCACACAAAGCGCAGCATAGACGTTAAGCCCTTTGGCGTACTTAACTCCCTCCGAGATTGTGCGGAGCGTGGCCCGGTGCCAGCTAAGGAGAGGGCTGGAAAGACTCAGCTCCCTGGGCACCTGGGTTATGCCTGTAGCATCCTGCTACAAAGAATTGGCTAGATCTGTGCGGTCCTTTTATGTGTGTGCTTTTAAAAAAGAAAACAAATATGTTCCGGCGTAAAGGTTGCAGCTTGCCTGGTGGGGACACACAGACCTCTCTTGGACCCCACTTTCCCTTCTGACATTCACTCCAGAGTGCATCTGCCCCACCCCACAAATCATGCATAATCCCAGAAAATTCCCCGCCCATGTTCTTTTCACATATGTTCTGCTTTGCCCCATTTATGTTTCCATTATTTATTTATTTTAAATACATTACATTTTGTATACAAATACGTTACTTACTGTACTCTGCAACGGTGTTGCTGTAAGTGGTGGTTTGTGGACTGGTTCTAGTCTGTGAGTCATCAGCTGCTGGTTCCCAATGACTCCACCACAGTCCAGGTTGGGTGGGATGCTTCAGGGACCAGATGTGGAACATGAGGGGCGGAAATTGCCAGTCTAGCACGTTGGATAGCTTGAGAAGCAATCCTGCCACACAAGATGGTCTGAAGGCTCCTTTTAAAGTTCTACAGGGTCGTCCCCCCCAGGTTTACAATCTTGTAAAACAAGTACAGCAGGCAATAGCCACTTTGAATAGCTAGTGTGCAACTGCTGTCAGATTAACATTTGTGAAATCCATCTTTTGCAAATAGAACCAATATGCATATTTTGCATAATATATACTGGCGTTTTTATAAGTCAACGGAGAGGTTGTTGTTGTTGTTGTTGTTGTTATATTCAGTGCTTTCTTCTGGGGGGGACGCAGGGGTACTCATACCCCTAAACATTTTATTAATCTAATGGGAGAAGAAACTAAAAAAAATTAAATTGTTAGTTTCTTCTCTAGCACGATAATCGTCAGTTCCGTTCCTACCCCCAATGGCAGCCTCATTTCCTGTCACGATGGAATTCTGGATTTGTTGTAGTTTCTGAGTCACCTTCAAAGGTAGTCCCAAGTAGAGCACATTGCAGTAGTCCAAGCGGGAGATAACCAGAGCATGCACCACTCTTGCGAGACAGTCCGCAGGCAGGTAGGGTCTCAGCCTGTGTACCAGATGGAGCTGATAAACAGCTGCCCTGGACACAGAATTAACCTGCGCCTCCATGGACAGCTGTGAGTCCAAAATTATCCCAGGCCGCGTACCTGGGCCTTCAAGGGCACAGCTATCCCATTCAGGACCAGGGAGACCTCCACACCTGCCTGCCTCCTGTTCCCCAAAACAATACTTCTGTCTTGTCAGGATTCAACCTCAATCTGTTAGCCGCCATCCATCCTCCAACCACTTCCAGACACTCACACAGGACAATCACTGCTTTCACTGGTTCTGAATTAAAAGAGAGGTCATCCACATACTGATGAACACCCAGCCCAACCCCCTTGATGATCTCTCCCAGCGGCTTCATAAAGATGTTGAAAAGCATGGGGGGGAGAGGACAGAACCCTGAGGCACCCCACAAGAGAGAGCCCAGGGGTCTGAACACTCATCCCCCACCACCACTTTCTGAACACGGCCCAGGAGGAAGGAGCGGAACCACTGTAGGACAGTGCCCCCAGCTCCTCTAGACAATCCAGAAGGAGGTCATGGTCAATGGCAGGGGTCAGCAAACTTTTCAGCCGGGGGCCGGTCCACTGTCCCTCAGACCTTGTGGGGGGCCGGACTATATTTTGAAGGGAAAAGAATGAATGAATTTCTATGCCCCACAAATAACCCAGAGATGCATTTTAAATAGAAGGACACATTCTTCTCATGTAAAAACATGCTGATTCCCAGACGGTCCGTGGGCCGGATTTAGAAGGCGATTGGGCCGGATCCGGCCCCCAGGCCTTAGTTTGCCTACCCATGGTCAATGGTGTCAAAGGCCACTGAGAGATGCAGCAGAACCAGGAAACAGCTTTTCCCTCTATCCCTAGCCCACTGGAGACCATTGACCAGTGCAACCAAGGCTTTTTCAGTCCCATGATAAGCCTGAATCCCAATTGGAAGGGATCCTAATGGTCTGCATTCTGCAGGAGTTGTTCAGCCACTGAAATTTAGTTCAGCTGCTCCCCTGGGATGTTAGCTGATATTGCCCACACACTTTTGAGCATATTTTCATAACCAGGATGTATAGAATCTTGATTTAAAAGAAGAAGGGACGATGCCATGGGTCACACCTGGCTCTCAGCCTGGCAGTTTCCTACTCCTGCTCTTGCCCCAGAGTGTTTGCCCTGAATTCTAAATCTCTGGACCCAGATGGGGCATCCTTCCTAAATCTCTGGAGCTATAATAACAGTAATAATAATTTTATTATTTATACCCTGCCCACCTGGCTGCCATCTTTCCTAATCATGAGGAACAGCATTTGCTGTATAAATTACCTTACACTTCCTACGGTATCTCTGTTAGGCCTTAAATAGGCAATGGTGTGGGTTGTTGCTCTTGTTTTTGGTGGTATGTAAATTTTATTTCAACTTAATTGGCTTATCAATAAATAAGCTGACAGCCCTAAGGGAGGGAAATAGAGCCTTCTGATTATGCAGTCTCTCATCTGTCCTCTTAGTCGTCTGCGTGTGGACATGGAAAGTGACAAATTGGAGGAGGGTGTCATTCTCAATCAAGCATGCTCTGAGAACATGTGCGCACTTCAGAGAACACTAGTGAGTGTGTGTCCTGTGTGTCTGTGTGTCCATGTGTGTGTCAATGTGTGGAGTGCTGGCAGAGAAGAAGAGCAAAGGATGACGATCTGTCTTCAGGAGTCCTTGATTGTTAGTGCATATTTTGCCTGTTATTCATCCTTCTCTTGCAGAAAGTAGTGACTGTTTTCCTTGAAAAAACTGAACCAGATCTTAAGTAGCAGAAATGAAGCAAATCTAAAGCAAGGTGCCTCTGCCTGTTTTGGTGTTGTGTGTGTTACATTCTTCCTCTTCCACCCCCCACATCCTCATGGTCCCTACACCTCACTGTTCAGAACGGCTCCCTGATCTTCTGCAGAGGCTTTATGAGGGGCTGGAGGGGTCAGGAAAATCCCCTTGCTCAAGCTTCCCTTTTCTCTTGCTGTTTGTGATGTAAGCTAGCATTAATGATAGTGATACTGAGCTGTCATACAGTTATGGAGAAAGGCTTTAAAGTGCACAACACACACTACATGGCTGCAATCCTATAACTTAGGTTCAGCTTGTACAATTATAGTTGATTCAGAGGCCTTGTGCAAGGAACCTACTTTCCCCAAAGATTGGGCTTTCTACACTAAGGAAAGTGATGGGAAAATATCCTGGGAAAGGTAGGATAGCTGCTGTTAAGATGGATTTGGCAGCATCAAATGGCTGAGACTGAATTTTGAGAGGCTGTGTACCACCAAAATGCACATGTCTGGACTGTGGTTAAGAAAGTGAAATACCTGGGGATAAATATGACAGCAAAAAATGTGAATTTATTTAAAGATAATTATGAAAAATGCTGGTCAGAAGTGAAAAGAGATTTAGAAACATGGTCAAATTTGAAGCTTTCTTTGTTGGGCCGGATTGCAGTTATAAAAATGAATGTATTGCCTAGAATGTTGTTTTTGTTTCAAACATTGCAAGTTGTGGACAAGATGGACTGTTTCAAGAAGTGGCAGAAAGATATTTCCAGATTTGTCTGGCAGGGCAAAAAGCTCAGAATAAAATTTAAGATTTTAACTGATGTAAAGGAAAGGGGGGGCTTTGCCCTGCCGGACTTCAAACTTTACTACGAATCAGCAGCCTTTTGCTGGTTGAAAGACTGGCTGCTTCTTGAGAACACAGACATTTTGGATTTGGAAGGTTTTAACAATACCTTCGGGAGGCATGCATATTTGTGGTACGACAAGGTTAAGGCTCATAAAGCATTTAAAAATCATATTGTCAGGAAAGCATTGTTTAATGTTTGGATAAGATACAAAGATTTATTGGAAAATAAAACCCCAAGGTGGTTGTCACCAATGGAAGCTAAAGCTTTCAAAAGACTTAACATGGAGTCCAAATGGCCAAAATATTGTGAGATTTTGGAACAAGAGGGAGACAAATTGAAATTGCAGAGCTTTGAGAAATTAAAGAGTAAAGTACAAGATTGGCTTAATTGTTGTTGTTGTTTAGTCGTTTAGTCGTGTCCGACTCTTCGTGACCCCATGGACCAGAGAACGCCAGGCACCTCTGTCCTCCACTGCCTCCCGCAGTTTGGTCAAACTCATGCTGGTAACCTCGAAAACACTATCCAACCATCTTGTCCTCTGCCGTCCCCTTCTCCTTGTGCCCTCCATCTTTCCCAACATCAGGGTCTTCTCCAGGGAGTCTTCTCTTCTCATGAGGTGGCCAAAGTACTGGAGCCTCAGCTTTACAATCTGTCCTTCCAGTGAGCACTCAGGGTTGATTTCCTTCAGTATGGAGAGGTTTGATCTTCTTGCAGTCCATGGGACTCTCAAGAGTCTCCTCCAGCACCATAATTCAAAAGCATCAATTCTTCGGCGATCAGCCTTCTTGATGGTCCAGCTCTCACTTCCATACATCACGACTGGGAAAACCATAGCTTTAACTATACGAACCTTTGTTGGCAAGGTGATGTCTCTACTTCTCAAGATGCTGTCTAGGCCTGTCATTGCCCTTCTCCCAAGAAGGCTTCATTACTATCAGATAATGAAGGTTTATAAATTGGATTAAAAAATTGGATTCCAGGTGGAAAAATCGAAATTAGAAACAGAATTGTTAGAACCCAAAACAAAGAATTTGTCAAGAATGTATAACTTGCTGTTGAAATGGAATACTCAGGATGAAACTGTTAAATCTGCTATGATAAAATGGGCACAAGATGTTGGACATAATATTATGTTTGCAGACTGGGAACAGTTGTGGACCACCGGTTTGAAATTCACGGCATGTAATGCCCTAAGAGAGAATATTATGAAAATGATTTACAGGTGGTACATGACTCCAGTCAAGCTTGCAAAAATTTATCATTTCCCCGACAATAAATGTTGGAAATGTAAAGAGACTGAAGGTACATTCTTTCACCTTTGGTGGACGTGCCCAAGGATTAAGGCCTTCTGGGAAATGATTTATAATGAAATGAAAAAGGTATTTAAATATACCTTCCTGAAGAAACCAGAGGCCTTTCTCCTGGGCATGGTCGGCCAATTGGTGTCAAAGAAGGATAGAACTTTCTTTATGTATGCGACAACAGCAGCAAGAATTCTCATCGCAAAATACTGGAAGACACAAGATTTACCCACTCTGGAGGAATGGCAGATGAAGATGATCGATTACATGGGATTGGCAGAAATGACCGGCAGAATCCGAGACCAGGGAAAAGAGTCGGTGGAAGAAGATTGGAGGAAATTTAAAGATTATCTACAGAAATATTGTAAAATTAATGAATGTTAGAATGATGTTGGATGGAAATTAAATGGTTACCAGCTGCAATGTAAAGGTGGAATAATAATTTAAAATAAGCTATACTAAGTCGTAACAAGGATTTGCTGAATTAAGAATTTGAACTGGAATACAAAAGGGGGAGATGAGAGGAGGTCTGGGACATAAGGTAATGGAAATAAGAAATGGGAATTATATTTGTTTTGTTTTAATTGTGTATTTGTTTGTTGTTTTTTCTTTTTGTATTAAATTGGAAAACTGTAATAAATATTTATTAAAAAAACAAAAACAAAATGCACATGTCTGCAGCATGGACTGTAATTTGCACCTCCCAGCAACCTCAGAAGCTCATGCAATGAGAAAGCTGCAGTTATTTGGTCCGTGATCAGTGTGTTGGGTGCCATTTTCCCCAGCAGTTGCCTTTCCTGCACCACATGGGTGCCTTCTGCAGACAGCAGGGAACACATTGAACTTTCTGCAATGTTACTATAGGTGTGGAGGGGAAGGAAAGGCGGATCTGATCTTTCAGCTGCCACCAGCTTGATCTTTGTTTGACTCTGGGCTGTGCACCGCTTTCAAAGACCAGGTGAAGAAGTCGCTTTTGCGTTTGGCATTATGCAGCTCAGTCTTTGAGTGGCAGTTGGAAGATACCCCACATGTTTCTCAGGCTGTATTTATGCTGACTTCCTCTATCCTACAAATTGGCTTAATGGCTGATTTGTCTCTCCAAGGAACCTGGGATCTGTCTATGAAACAAGCATCAGCTAGAGGCCTCCTAACCAGTTGTAGCTCTAAGGCAGGAAATGCCAACCCAGTGCCCTCTATAACATGGTCAGGGATAAGTGAAGTTGTTGTCTGTGGTATCTGGGTGGCACCATCTTGACTTCCTCTGCTCTAGGGTTTGGGTGGGTTCAAGGTGTCCTCAGAAGATTGATTTTAAAATGTGGGAGGCACTGCTTCTCACTTGGACATCAGACACACCTCCCATTGGAATATGGAAAGTCACTTAATTTACCAGTTGGAGGAAAGGGAACTGTCTTATGCTCCTTTTGCCCATCCTCCCCCTACACTTGCAGTAAGGTTGGCACTGGCAATATCATGAAAGCACACAAACCAGGGATGCAGAATCTGTTGCCCTCATGATGTTGTTGGACTCACAAATTCTGCCAGCCCCTACCAGCACGGCCAATTGTCAGGGTTGAAGGGAGATGTATTTCAGCAACATCTGGAGGGCCATAGATGTCCAGAAGGATCATGCTGTGTTCCAGGAGCTGTCTGTTTATGAATGCCATCCTTGTCTCCTACTGAGGTCCATCCTAAACAGGTCTTCTTTGGGATGTCTCTTTGCAAAGAGAGCTGGGCACTGAACCTAGGGCACACCAGTTTCGAGGTGCAGAGAGGAGGGACGGCAGGTTGCTGAGCAGGACCATTGTCAGTCTGCTTGTGTGCACATGTTGCATTAGTTCAAGGCGGTTTGCAGATAGATGATAAATAAACAGCACCCAAACAAGAAACCAAGATCTCTGAGTTTAAAAGCGACCCAGAAGCAGCAGCAGATAAATCAGGCCAGATGGTTACAATATTAGACTAAAAAATATTTTAATCTCACACTGTGGCAACATTAAAAACACAGGCGCTGATTTAAAATGCCTTAGTGTAAATAAACACTTTCATCTGCTGCTCAAAGGGAATTTATCAGAGCAATTCACAGCTATTTAGATCTAAGTAGATACCCTTTGAAAAGAGAATTACGTTTCCTCAGGGGTTGTATTTCCTTATATTGGCAAGGGTATTTGGCCCTCACTGGTAATGGTGGTGCTGCCTCGATTATTTGACACCAGCTTCCAACTGGTAGTTGGCAGACAGAGCCAGCCTGGTGGTCCCCTGGTCTCAAGCCCCCCTTCAACCATGGGCTTAGCTCACTGGGTCATCTTTGACTTAACACCATCTCTCAGCCCAACCTCCCTCACAGGGTTGTCTCAGGGATATACGGAGGAGAACTGTGAAAGCCATCATTGAGTACCTTGGTGAAAAGGCATAGTATGAACAGAACAAAATAAAGAAAAGTCACATCCTGTGGCTTTGTAGTTGCTGTTCATTTATTGCCCGTCTCTCTACCCATTTTGCTATATTTAAGTGTTTGGTGAAAAGTGGTTCTGAGTGCCTAACGCCCCCACCCCTCTCCCACTCTTTTTTCTTATAGATCCGAAGACGTCGCCCAACTCCAGCTACCTTGGTCTTGAGCAGTGACCAGTCATCTCCTGGTGAGAGCCAAAACATACTCATCCATATTTGGGGGTGTCTCACTAATTTGTGGGAGCAGCTTCAGAAATAAACAAGGAGACCTTTGTCACAGGGGCTGTTGCAATGTTGAGGCATTTTATTGGCCCAGAAGATGCCCTATGGATCCCTAACCTTGCTCTATCATGGGCAATGAGAACTGTTTTCTTGGCCAATTGTTCCCCTGAAGGGCATGTTATATGTAGTGCTGCCTCTGGAGATGGTTCAGAAACTTCAGCTGGTGCAGAATTCAGCGGCTATGTTGCTCCATGGGGCTAGACGGTTTAAGCATATTATACCAATCTTGGCCCAACTGCACTAGCCACCAATTAGTTTCTGGGTCTGATTCAAAGTGTTGGTCTTGACCTATAAAGCCTTAACCAGCTGATGACTGCAATACCTGAAGGACTGCCTTTCCCATATAAACCAGCCCAGACCCTACGGTCATCACCTGAGGCCCTTCTTTGTGTGCCTCCTCCAAGGCAGGTCCAGAGGGTGGCAGCACAAGAATGGGCCTTCTCTGTAGTGGCTCCCCGTCTGTGGAATTCTTTCCCCAGGGAGCCTTACCTGGTGCCTTCGTTATACACCTTTAGGCGCCAGGTGAAAACATTCCTCTTCAACCAGGCCTTTGGCTGACTGACACCCGATGCCCTTTTAAATGTGTTGTAGGGGGGTTGTTATGATTGGTTCTTATTTTTTATTATGTATTGGGGGGTATTGTATTTTTATGTTATGAGTCACCCTGAGATCTACAAATGGAAGGTGGTATGCAGATTTCATAAATAAATAAAATGTTGCAAGGTGTTTGTTGTTGGTCTGTGTCTCCCTGCCGGTTTTTTGAGAGGTCTTCTTCTTTTTTGGCAATCACTCGTAGCTGAGTAAGATGGACCTAGTGCAGGAAGGTGGGCAACCTACAGCCCTAGAGCTGCATAGGGCCTTCAGCTGAAATCTGTTACCTCACCCTGCCCTCAATAGTTTAGGACCAGGCTCTGTGAAGGACTTCCTGTACCCATATGCAGCTACCTGGACTTTAAAATTGGTCTCAGAGGTCTTGCTCACGTTTCCTTTCATCAAGATCTATTAAAGTGGCAGTGACTAGAGACAGGGTCTTCTCAGTGTTGGCTCTGCACCTGTGGAACTCCTTCCCGAGGGATATACATGCAGCTTCTTTCTATCACAATGCTCTGAAACACCCTCCCTGGGGCAGTGTCTTGCCCCTCTTGATTTCTTTCAACTGAGTTTTTTACCTGTTTTTCTTGTGGGAGGGTGACATGTTTTGTGGAGGTATTGCCTGTTTTTTGTGCATTTTTGGTTTTTATTTTGCAATGTGTGTTCAGTATTTTTTGACTGGTTCTTTGTGGGGGGAGAGATGTGGGTTCTGAGCATCACCAACATTTCTTTCTGTGAAATGGGCATTTTGTGATGCTCTCAACAGTTTTTTCTTAGATTTCCACATGCCCCCCTCTCTAGGTCCAGAATGTTTGCCCTCCCCCATCATTATTGCACATTGGAGTCCCAAGATGCTTTTGATAAATTTAGGAGAGAACCTCCAGAAAGTGACTTTTATGGCTGAGTGGGGATTTGAACCCTGGTCTCCAAGGTCCTAGTCCAGCCCTCTAACCACTACACCACAGTGGGTCTCTGGATATCCCTTGTGGGTTGCTGTCCCAAAGACAAGAGCGGGAAAATTCAGCTGAACTGGACAAACAGGAAAGCATCTTCTTTCTTAGCAGGGAGCAACATCTCTGGAAAAAGACCTCACTTCTTGTCTGTGCAGGCCTCTCCTTCCTTTCCTTTTCCTGTCAGTCTCCCATAGCTGCAGCCGGCCTGCACAAGACTTGACAGTCTCAGTCCCTGGTTGCATTCTCTGGCTTTTCTTGCATGCTGGATAATTGACCGCCTGTCTGACCTGTGTTTCTCTCCGCTTCCTTGTCTGTCTGAATATTTAGGAAGTTGTCATGGTGGATTGTTGATTTGGCAAATAACGCTGAGAGCAAGCAATAGTCAGCAAGCCAGGACATATTTTTGTTGGTGGGGGAAGGGAGGGTGACCGGAGAAGCCTCTGGTGCCAAAAGGGGCATTACTGTATTTTCTTAGATTAGGAGCTAGGAGGAATCTGGAGTTCAAAGCTGGACAACACTGGGATTTTAATGGGACTCATCCTAAGGCTGGCTCAGTTGGTTAGAGCGTGATGCTGATAATGCCAAGGTAGCAGCTTTAATCCCTGGACGGGACAGCTGCATATTCAGGTTGGACCAGATGATCCTCAGGGTCCCTTCCAACTTCTATGAATCTGTAAGGGCAGCCTGTGTAGATGACACCTCGATGGAGCTCAGTGGCAGAGCACCTCTTTGACGTGCAGGAAGTCTGTGGTTCTACTCCTGGCATCTCCAGGCAGGGCTGGGAAAGGGAGCCTGTCTGAAGCCCTGGAGAACCGCTGCCAGTCACCAGGCTTGATGTCTGATTTGGTGTAAGGCAGCTGCCTCTGGTCCACTAGGATTATATTGGGGTCAGAATTGGGAGTGGACCTTCTCACAATGACAGGACTGATCCAGGGGAATTTTGTACTTATTTGAATGCAACACCTGCCCCCCCCCAATGTGGGGGCTTATCGTCACCTTCATGGGGTAAGCATGGATTACTAAGGCGTGTTGAATTTTTAGACTTTCGAATTCCAAGAATGAGGGGTGCTAAAAAGTTGGGGAATTCAAAATAAATTTTGCTTAAATTAATTATTCTTGCTTGGTAAGTAAAATGTGTGTAAAATTGCATAGAAATCATTAACAATGATTGCCAAGTACTTGCAGTTATATTATTAATTAATTAATTAGCATTATCTGACATTTTCAAAAGGTAAAATTAAATTTATTTGGTTGTCTGAAAGCAGTTTATGTGTTTCTTCATCAAACTTATGAAGTTAACTGTTGTCCAATCATAAAAATAATAGCAGATTTTAATTAAAGGTAAAAGGTAAAGGTACCCCTGCCCGTACGGGCCAGTCGTGTCTGACTCTGGGGTTGTGCACCCATCTCACTCTAGAGGCCAGGGGCCAGCGCTGTCCGGAGACACTTCCGGGTCACGTGGCCAGCGTGACATCGCTGCTCTGGCGAGCCAGAGCTGCATACAGAAACGCCGTTTACCTTCCCGCTGGTAAGCGGTCCCTATTTATCTACTTGCACCCGGAGGTGCTTTCGAACTGCTAGGTTGGCAGGCGCTGGGACCGAGCAGCGGGAGCGCACCCCGCCACGGGGATTCGAACCGCTGACCTTTCGATCAGCAAGATTTTAATTACTCACATCCAAAAACATATTTTTAAGACCCCTCACTGAAGAAATTTATAAAAATTCAGTTTTACCTCTAAAACAACACACCCTAATAGATGACTCCGTCTGGCCCTGCAAGAATAGTGACTCTGCAACTGGAGACCCCCTCCTTGGATGGAACTGCGAAGATGCTCTTGCTCACCCTTAGAAGACCTCTTGGACCAATCCATTCTGTAAAGGAAAGTGTTGCTATCCCATTAAGGACACTGGCTCCTTCTAGCAAGCTGACAAATGTCAGCAACATTCTGCTGAGCATGCCAGACTTTGTAAAAGCAACCTCTCTTAAATGATCAGATATGACCAAGTCCCTCCAGGACTTCTACGGACATAGCATATTCCTAAAATCCTCAAGATTTTGGTGCCCCAGAGTGGGAAATGGGCAGCGCTGTTCCAGGAACAGTCTTGCTATACTTTTTTACTGGAGGGAAATATGCTTTGGCCTAGAGGGAGCTCTGTTTGAGCAGTCTATGAAAGGTATCCATCACATAATAAGGATGCATGGCAACATGGTTATTTACAAGATGTCCAAAGCAAAAAACATTGCACTGTATTGCTTAGGTGCTGGTGCAGCCTCTGATGCCAGCTGACTGAGCCGACATCATGGCATGGCAAGTCCATAAACATAACAATTGCTCAGGGAGAAAGAATGTCTGTAGTTCAGGTTCCATGAGGGAAGTGAAAGGTGTCAGCTTGGCTGAGCTTAAAACCCCTCGCATACAGAAGAAGCGGATACCTGTGGACCTCCAGATGTTGCTGGGCTCCTAATCAAAGGTCTATGAGAGTCACAATCCAGCAACATCTGGAAACCACAGGTTCCCCACTCCTGCTCTAGGGACAGGAGCTGAGAAAGAGGAACCTGAGGATAGTGGATCTTCTGGACAAAGGCAATGAAGAATTGAGGTGAGAAGGGGCCGACGAGAGAGGGAGCTCTGAGGAAGTGCTTCAGGTTAAGATGTAGGCTGCAAGGAATTGGAAAAGGGTACGGAAGGAATGCTAAGGGAGGTGGCCAAGGGTGGGTGACATAATAAGCAGTAGACTGGAAAGGAGGCACCCAAGGAAATAACTTCAGTACGGTGCCTTGGGACAGTAGTGGCTCAGCATTCATGGCAGGCAGGCAGGAAAGGGAGGAAGCCAAGAAGGGTCCAGTCTCTGTTTAGATACCCCCCCCCCCGCCAAAGGTCCTGAAAGGCAATTCTTGGCAAAAATGATAATATGGCATAACCGATCTATAAAACCCTTAACCATGAAAGTTCATGAGGCACAATCCAAGTGGCTTTGGAGCTTCAAGGCTTCAGAACAGGGGTCCTCAAACTAAGGCCCACAGGCCAGATTCAGCCCGCCAGGCTCGCCTGCAAGCCGAAACTCCACGCCGTGCGAAGACTGACAGAGCGAGCTCAAATTCGTTCCTCTCTGTGATGAGGGGAGACGCATCTGATCACCAACTGGATTTCTGCCTGTGGGCAGCCGTGACTGGACACAATTCTTATGTTCTTAGTGCTTATGAGATTATTTTGGCTTTCTGGAGGACTAGATGAATTGCTGTGTGTGTGTGTGTGTGTGTGTGTGTGTGTGTGTGTGTGTGTTTGTTTGGAGCTCAGGGTAGATTTATATACAGTATATACTGTATTTTTCCGTGTATAAGACGCCCCCATGTATAAGACATCCCCAAATTTTGGAAATTATTTTTTAGGAAAACAACCTAGCCTTATACACGAAAAATATGATATATGAAACAGTCTGTGATGTTTTGGATCTTTTTAGCTGTGGTATGTTTGGGCCGTAATCGGGGTGGGGTTTTTTGTTTTTGTTTTTTGTCTTTTTAACATTTTTCAAGTTGTGTTTAAACATTTCTTGTTACACTGCCCAGAGAGCCATGTTACAGGGCAATTAATGAATAAGTGAATGTAAGTTGCATGTATTGTATTGAGCAGACGTATAGCTGCCAGAGGTCCAACCTTCCATCCTCCCCAAGAGGGAGGAAACTTGGGATGCACAGGAATTCTGCTTATACGATATTGTATTAAACAGCTGCACAACATGGATAAAATGCAACTGGTGGTGATTTCTACCACCCCTGATTAAACAAAGTCCAGCTATCAGATTTCTGTCTCACATGCTGCTGTTAAAATGCACAGGAGCTGTGCTACGGCTTATTCTCTCTCTCTCTCTCTCTCTCTCTCTCTCTCTCTCTCTCTCTCTCTCTCTTGTTTCTGCAGTATTATTTGAGATATGGGATGCTGGTGGTGCTGTGGTCTAAACCACTGAGCCTCCCCGCAATGTTGCTCTGTCCCAGTTCCTGCCACCTAGCAGTTGAAAGCACACCAATGCAAGTAGATAAATAGGTACCACTGCAGCAGGAAGATAAACAGTGTTTCCATGCGCTCTGGTTTTCGTCATGGTGTTCCGTTGCGCCAGAAGCAGCTTAGTCATGCTGGCCACATGACCCAGAAAGCTGTCTGTGGACAAACACCGGCTCCCTTGACCTGAAAGCGAGATGAGTGCCACAACTCCATAGTCGCCTTTGACTGGACTTAACCATCCGGGGGTCCTTTACCTTTTACCTTTAATTGTTTGAGATACGTTATTGCTTTTCCTAGTTGGGTTGAGCTCCTGTATATTTAACAGTGCATGACAGGCAGAAGCCTGCTAACTGTATTCTTCATTCATACCTGGGGGGGATCTCTTCTATTTCTGCCTGCCATGCAGCTAAATGCACAGGAACACTCCTAGGAAAAATAGTTCACTTCTATGGTTGTTATAGGCATTTTGCAGCTACATGACAGGTAGAAATTCAACAAAATTCATCATATTTTTTTCAAAATATAGTCTGGCCTCCAACAGTGTCTGAGGGACAGTGAACTGGCCCCCTGTTCAAAAATTTTGAGGATCCCTGCATCAGAATCACTTCTGTGGTCTTCCTATTAGAGGACCAGGGAGATGGATTTTGTGTGTTCCGACTGAGACCCTCATGGGAACACCTGCATGCTCTAGGGCTAAGTAGAGCTGCTTATTGCAAATGTTTGTTGAATACCACCACGTGTATAGAAACTAGCCCACTGTGCAAAGGTAAAAGCACACTGGGTGCCCTCTGGCTGAAAAAGGTTCCCCACTCCTGTCTTAGGAAATGGGGCAGCTGATAATACAATATTCATTTGCATCACAAATCAGGAAAGTAATCAACACAGCCTGGGCAGGCATGGCCTTAGCTGCCTTCCCACTCTACTGGAGTGGGTGGGGGTAGGATGTTATGAACATTTGCATGCTATTGCATCAAGAAGGGTTACACGTGTGTGTGTGTGTGTGTGTGTGTGTGTGTGTGAATGATTTAGCAACAAAAAGCAGTTAAATTCCTCTAGCTGCATAAATTAAAGCTCTTTTATCTCAAGGCTAAGCAGCTCCCTGGAGCTGATAGGTGAACCCACTTTATTCTGCTGGTAATTGCTCAGTCTCCTTCACTCACTGCTTTGCAGCTATGATACTCTTTTAGAAACACAATGGAGGGAAGAAGGGGTTTGAATATATCACTCAGTAAGGAAGGTTCTGTGCTCCATCTCTTAGCATGAAAGGGGTCGGCCTCAGCAGTTGTGAGTCACGCTTCATCAGCCAGGAGAAAATATCCTCCTTGGAGAGATGGAAAGTGGCAAGAATGAACTCAAAGGTTAGGGCGGGTGGACTACCTCTGCTATGGTGGGCCCCCACCCCACCAGTCCTGGATAACTCCCCACCCTAACTTTTTTCATTTCAGCCCCACAATACATTTTGCTGCTGCCATTGTTAAACAACTGGCATTCAGAAAGCCGTGCCTGTCTGCTTCAGATCACAAAGATATCAGCCAGTAGATCCAGAACAACCTTCTGGCCACCCCTGAATTAGATGGCTATGCCTTCAATCATACATTCAGGCTAACTGGCCTTTTCCCAGCCCTTCTAGCACCCTGGAACGAGGTGATTTGTGCCGCTGATGAGCCTATCTTTCTATACAGCGGGGGGACGGACGGACGAGGGACATCCATGGATCTCCAGACATTACTGGACTATGACACCCATCATCTCTGACCATTGACCATGCTGACTGGGGCTGATGGGAGTGGGAGGGCTGCAGCTCTCCCACCCCTGTAATATAAGGTGTTCAGAAAATATTGGACTTGTTCACCATAAGGAGCCAATTTCTCCTACTACCTGGAGCCAGTTCTACCTGGAGCCAGCCCACCAAGTTCATTTTCAAAGTTAAGAGAAAGGTGATTTGCTTATGCTTGCTTGAACAAGCTGCACGTCAGATGTTTCAATGGTCTTATGTTCGCAGGAATGCAAGGAAAAGCTAGTTTATTCATGCTTCCTGTAGAGAAGGAATTGGGACCTTGTGGCCCTCAAACTCCCATCTGTCCCAGCCAACATGGACAGGGTGATGGGATTTGTAGTCCAGACACATCTGGAGGGCACCAGGTCCTTCATCCCTGCTGTAGAACTTGTCTGGCAGTGCCTTCCTCTAAAAACACCCTTGATTGCAAGATTATCATATGACTGTGAGTGCCAATCATCCTGGGCTAGACTGAATTTTCCTCCCTGCCAGGAATGCTCATTTGAGAACAGAAAATGCTGGGGTTGAATGAGGCCCCCAAAAAGGCTTTCTCTGCCTTTTTATGGGAGTTGCAAATGCAAACAAGATTAAACTTGCTCTGTGTTATTATCTAGCACATCTAAAGTGCAAGTCTTCTTCCTACCACACAAAGCAGATTGGCTGAGAGAGAAAATGCTGCAGTCTTGCAAGCGCACAACACATGGGCCTGTATCATGCTCTGATTACGGTTTCCACACAGTGTTTCTTCAACTCCCTCTCCTGACATAAACCAGCACCCCCCCTTCTGCCAGGAGGCACCTGTGTTTGATCTTCAAATGGAGCAGAGATAATCTGAAAGCCAAGAAATTACACGCTCCTCTTTGAGAATTCCAAAACCATCCCTTCCTCTGAGACCCAACAGGCACAGCAGCAGAAAAGAAGAAAATGTGTTTGTTAAATAGGGGGGGGGGGAGTATGCCACTGTATGGAGTCACTGCTACAGTGCACATAAATATTGAATGCTGTGCTGAGCCTCCTCTGGTAGCATAATATGAAGTCAGATCTCAGATGGAGGATATGTATAAACAGAGGTTCTGTTTCTGAAGGAGCAATTCTGAAGGCTAAACACAGGATCTCTGGTTTCCAGGGTTGGATCTTTTTGGCTGAAGATGGAATGTAGCATTTGTAAGGCAGTAGAGATGCTTTGGAAGTTCCTGGCCAGTATAAATGCATGTTTATTCTTCACCAGGAAGCAGCAAGTTATTAGATGGATTACTCAGTAGATTTCCCCTTTTAATGCCACATCTGTCTTCAGCCTGAGTGAACAGGTGGGGGTGGGATGGAGGAAAGACATGGACTGTCCAGATAGCCAAGACTGCTCCCTTTCCCCTTCCTGCCCCACACCACCAGCCCATACTCTTCTGATGCCAGTGGAAGCTGGCCTTCTGCATGGCCAGGGGCAGGGAGAGCATGCCTCCTTGCAGCAGAGGCGGATTTAGGGCCCCACACCTAGGGGGCGCTGCAGGGCATTGCAACCAAGACATAGTGAATTGAGTAAAATGGAAGGTGAGAGGGTGGGGGGAGGCTCTGAATTTTGGCCTTGCGGAGAAGGTGCCACTGAAATGTGAAAGACCCAAGTCCTTCCCTGTTGTCAGCACTGGAATAAGATACAGTGAGGCCCCAGGCCATGTGGAGTTTAAGAGGTCCGTAGCGGTGCTAAAATCAATGCTATTTTTGGTATATATTTTTGGTCCTATCAGAACAATTGTGTCTATTTTAGAGTCTCTTTCCCCAGTTTCCTTTAATTTTTTAAAAAGCCAATTATGTAAGACTTGAAATTCAGTAAAAATGTCAACTTAGTGTAAGTTTTACTCAGCATAGACCCACTGAAATTAATGAACATATGACTTGTTAGGGTTATTCATTTCAAAAGGTCTACTATGAATTTAGCTGAATGCAAACCCTCATATTTAGAGGTCATTCATAGTCTGAGGCCCTAACCTGTTGTTTGCTTAGGTTGCCCATAAATCCGCCACTGCCTTCGCTCCCTGGGAGTGGGCTGTTTTTCACTGCAGCTGCAGTACAGGAGAAAGGGTTAACCCTCCCTCATGCACCATGATTTTGAGCCTAATCTCCACCCCCACCCTGCCTCAGAAAAGTGGGGGAAGGTACAATTAATGCACTCACAATTCTTTTATTCTTTTAAGTGTCCATTTGGACCCTTTTCTCCATCAAATTCTCTATATTGCTTCTGGGCAGGTTTGCTTAACACTGCAGTTGTGCAGCGTCTTCAGACGTTGTAGGGGTTCTCGAGACTCAAAACCAAAGAGACAGTTTTTATGAAACACATTTTTCTCCATGATTATTCCTAAGCCTGTATATCTCACAAAAGGTGTATTTGTAGCTGACTTTATAAAAGAAAAAGCGGCACAGTTCAGATCATTGCTGAATGGGCCGTGCCCTCTGGCAGACTCTGTTTGGGTTAAGTCCCATTCCCTTACAATCTGTTTAATCCTGCTTGGTGTCTAGTAGCATGTTGGAGCTGTGAGTTTCTGGGATCCTGCCGGAATGGTTTCTGGTCTGCTGGAGTTACAGAAGGGGAGCCTGGTAGTCCAGCAGTGTTCTAGTTCCCATGACAACACCCTCTTACGTTTCCTGGGTGACAGAGCCGCTCCAAATTAGGTACCCTGTGTGGTGTGTGAAATATTAGAGGCTGTGTCAAATGTTTGTCTATTTAGCTTTCTATTTAGCAAAAGTCATGCTTTTGAAGGGGAAGATGCATCCTGAACACACCTATAATGTTGAAGTCATGGAGGGTAAATGAAGCAGCCCTCGTGAAGTATTGCCCTTATTCCTAACACATTGTTGTGCACCAACACTATCTCCAAGCAGTGCAAGATTCCAGGGGTTCCAGCCGTTTACCCAGGGTTCGTGTTTCCTTTGGGGAATGAGGCATGGCAGAGGCTGTGGTGTCTTTGTGATATATGGCTTCTTTACGCATATATACAACCTGAGCCTACAATGGAGGGGTTCCCAGCATCAACAACCTAAAGGGGTATTGTTTCTTTGATAGCTGCAACCATGGATTCAAGCAGAAATCAGCCATGTCTCTCTGACCCTCTGCTTGCTACTTTTTCCTCTCCCTCACATCACACAAAACTAAACTCTGAACTCTGGGTTTTGTTCTTATCACTATCTCATTGCTGGAGGAGGGACCCCACCCATTTGTCACCCACAGTGGCTTAGAGTGGGGGGCTGAGGGGTGTGTGGCCGGGACACATTTTAGGGTGGGGGTGCAACTAGGCACCCCATGATAGGCTCCCTCATTGGAGCCTGGCTCTGGTGGGCGAGGGAGCTGCCGAGCCAGTTTCCTTGCTCCCGGCTGCAGTAGCTCCGCTCCCGGGTCAAGCCTGGGGGTGGAGTGCAGGAGAGTCAGCAGCAGTGCTGCCTCTCTCCTCAACTGGGCTACGCGTGTGCCTGGCTGCAGCTCTACTCCTGGGTCAGGTCTGATGTTCGGATTAGTGATGTTCAGATCTGGTGTTCAGATGTCTTTCCCCCCCCCCCCTACCTCCTGTCCTGGGTAAAACTGATTAGCGGATGAGTTGGCAGGAAATACCTCTTTGGGCCCAATGAGGGAAATATTTTCTGTATTGGTTTTATTTTGTTTTTTGTTTTTTGGTTAAAAGTCAAAAGCAATGCTCAGTCAGTCCTAATTGCTTGTTTGCACATTCATCAGTCGTTCTTTTATATTTCTCTGACTAGGCATTCTCAGACCCATTGGGCTCCTGAAGAGAGTTGCAAAGCTCCGCAAAGGCCTCTCGTCCTGGGCCTCAATCAGCACCTTGAGCCACAGATAACCCTAATCCCCAAAAGTACTACAACAAAGAGAACCATAGAAACACAATAAATTGAACTGAATTTAATGAGAAGCAATTTCATCCATAAAATGAAACATTCCAAAAGTTTAATGAGCCACCACCACATTATAACAACATTATGGAAGAACTCCACTCAATACACTCTGAGAATCCCTGGGAGTTTTCTCATTCATGCTATCCTTCCCCCAAATAATCCTGGGCATTGTAGTTTGCCCCTCACAGAGCCGTAGTTCCCAGCACCATTACACTATAGTTCCCAGGATTCTTGAGGATAAGCAGTGTCTTTTGTGCATGATTTCCTGGGGAGCAGCCAAGGGCGTTACTTGCACCTATTTTGAAACAAGTGAAGCAGGTTTATCTCCTGACTGATTTGGTGACTCTCCCTGACTTGCCAAAATTAGGCCCCCTTCATCATGGCATGATTCTGTCTGCTTCTTTATTAACATGTTGCTCTTTTTCCCCTCCCTTGTGTCTCCTCTCCACACATACAAATCCTTCTCTCCCAGAAATTGATGAAGACCGGCTCCCCAACCCTCTTTTGAAGGTATGTATAACTTCTCCAAGGGGTGAGGAACTGAAGTCCAGTTTCATTTATCCAGCAAAATTGGGTGCTAAAGTATGTCCTGGATAGAACCACTTCAAGCTGCAGATACAGTTTTAAGGCACCCCCAGTGAAAATTCTCCATGCACAAAGAAAAATGAAATGTCAGTGAAAAGGTTCTCCCTGGTGTGCTAGCTTTCTGTGTGAAGAGGATGGGGGAGTTGTTTGTTGGCAAGCATTGACACAGGCAACCTTCTCCCTCCAAGCACCTGGTCCAGGAAAAGGCTTCATTGCTTGATCGTATAGTAAAGTGGTATTTATTTAACATTAATTTGGGGCGTGAGAAAGAAAGAATATTATCTTTCTAAGTCAATCCAAGTGCTTGGAAGGGTGCCTTCTGATCCTCACCAAAAGTCTTGCCATCACCACCAGCTCCACCACCTAATGCACATCCTTTCATTTCAGTTGGTATAAGTCCTCAGAAGAGCTACTGATCTCATGGTAGGAGGACAGAGGGAGCATTTGCCACTGCTGCTCCTCTTCCTTGACTTAAGAAGCAGTGGCAGGAACAATGTGCTTAAAGGAGAGTGTCGTGATGCTGCTGGCGGCAAGATCTGGTGTGGATGGGTAGGGGGGAGCTAACACTTCTTATGTCGTTTAGATTTTAATCTAGCCAGGGAAAAATTCCTGGCCTTGAAATATTTCCTAATGTGGCAAGTTTTAGGAGCTGCTAAAATTTTTCTCCAAACGTAGAGAGGTTCACCAGCATCTTCCACCTCCTATTGTCAGCTGATGGGCATGTGGGGACTCACCATGTACCATCAAAGGAGTAATCCAGAATGCACCTTAAGTTCCCAAATGTTCCTTTGAAGCCCCACCCATAACCACCTCACACCTGATGCCATAAATGATGTCAGGTGTAAGATGGGCTTCCACAGAACAGTCTCACAAGTCAAATGGGGAGGCCTGGCAATTTGGCCCATGTGCCCACAGGCTGCTCCCCCCTGCTTTAAGAGCCCCATAGTGAGTAGAAAGTCAACAGGTGCTGGTTTTCCTGACATGAGACTTCAGTGAATGGAGCTAAAGTTTTGCTCCAGAGTTTCCACCTAGGGGCTCATCAGGTATTTTCACCTCTCCCACCCCCACCCCCACCTTTCTTTACAGCCAGGAATGTCGATGTCTCCAAGGCAGAGGAAGAAGGTTTCTCGCACCACCCCCACCATGAAAGGTAACAGTGGCTGCAGTTTAGGGACTAGTTGACTCCAAGTGAAGGGCCCTGAATGGTTCTTGCCACTACCCAGCCTGAGCGTATTGCTTCACTCTGGGAAGGAATGGAGGTTTTTCTTAACTCCGTACGGATATTGGCAGTGCTTTGAAAGCAACAAGCTCTCTCGCTGCTTTCCCCCGCTCTGAAAGGCTTGGCACCATGTCTTTCTCTGCACTCTAGAGAAGATCAAGAGTTCTGTCAGTGAGGTTCTGGGTAGGATAGGCTAAACCCCTGCGTCTTCCCCACTCCATCAGCTTGGAGATGGGGGAGAGCGTTGGGGCTTACAGCCACAGCTCCTTCAAATGGCAGCATGTTTCACCCCCACAGTATTTCCCCCTTCTCTTTGTGAGGTAATGGCAGGGTCAGTAGCCAGCACAAGCTTTTGTCTGGCTGTCTATTGACTTGCTTGCTAAAAGCACTGAAGGCCCACAGATGGAATGGCTGTTTTTTCAAAGGTGTGCATGCACATGCGCGCACACAGACACACTGCTATGTCCCTTGCTTGGCAGTATCCCAGGAATGCCATCCTGTAATTAATGACATGGTGGTTTCAAAGAGATTAGCATTTATTTTTAAACAAGCATCCTCCAATTATAGGGCTGGAAGGTACCTTCAAAGGTCATCCAATCCATTCTGTTTCCCCCAACTGGTCTTAAGCCCATTTGCACGTAAACAGCCCCTGGCAGATGCTTCTCCCAACCTATTTTTACAAATGCTCATTCATGGCATTGCTCCAGAATATCCAACTCTTAAAGACGTGATCTACACCCATGGAAGACCCACACCTCCCCCCCCCCCAGTGGGTCTGTACCAATTTAAGATGGATTCCTGCATGTAGAACAGTTGCCAAGCTGATATCCGCTTGTAGTTGAACATTCTGAAGTGCCCACAAAGATGTCCTGTGTGATTCTTCTGTATGTGTGGATGGGTTCTAAGTTGTCTTTGTGTGTTCCCATCTACAATTTTCTTCTTTCTGTCTGACTAAATGTGTCTGGTCCCCCCTCCTCCTCCTGCAATCTTTCCTCATAAATTTTGCATTGAACCACTTTATCTTTTGCATTGCTCTACATTCCCACCAATTTGCCCATCCTGCTATTTTTTAAGCCTTGCAGAGCACAATTCTCAGGCTGTGACAGAGTCACAGGATCCATTTTGGAGCACAGAGAGATCAGGGTTGAAAGAGGAACAGGTTCCATAAGTAGAGGTCATTATGACTTGTGGGTGATGGAGAAATTCTGTTTTCCAGAAAACAGGTTCAAGTTCTGACAACCAGGATTCAAGGTCAAATATTCATGTACTAGTTGGAAAGAAGAAAGGTCATTAGGCATTGGGTCAAAAAGGGTGACAATGGCACTGACAGTGTGCTCCTATGCATATCTGCTCAGAAGTGAGTCCTCCTGAGTTTAGTGGAACTTACTCCCAGGTAAAGTATATAAAGGAGCCCAGGGGTAGGAAGCATGGAGTACAGGAAGTGGTTTAGAACACTGTTCTTCAACCTTGGGGGGGATTGTAACCAACAAAGTCTTTCTGTTGGCACATCTCCACAATGGGACTTTGCCTCCTCCACATCTAAATCCATTCCGTGGTTTACCCCAACCCTCTGGAACAAATTGCACAAGGGGCAGGAGAGGAGAGAGAGAGAGAAAGTCCTGGTACACAGGAAGAAATCCTTGCACCAAAGGGACCATTTCGTTGGCCACAACCCTGTGTGTTGGGCTACAGCTACACCTTCCTTCAGTTCCCAAGTCATCAAAAGGCACTGCCTACTGGTAGCTGAATGTTTCTAAATGAACAACTCTCCTTTTTTACAACTGGGCTTAAAAAAATTAAATGTGTGCACAGGAAATCATCCCAGACTCTTTAAATTTCGTATTTTTCATGAGGTTTTCTTCCTCCCCTCCTCCCCCTTCCAGAGCTCCAGCTGATGGTTGAGCACCATCTCTGCAAGCAGCAGGCGGATGAGGAGGATGTCAGCACTGGGAGCCAGGAGCCACACAGTCCAAGCTGCTGCCCTCATGCCAACTCAGAACCTGGCCACAGTCCTGGGAGTTGCCCTTTGGCCCAAGCTCATGCTCAGCTGGGCATTCAGCAGGGGGAGCCCTTTGGCCTGGAGGAACGTGAGTATGTTTCAGTCAACTAGAGGCATTACCCACTTTTCCTAGCTAGCATGGGTGAAGGGAGTTGTCGTCCAAAACATCTGGAGGGCATCAGATTGATGAAGGTTAGCCTACATTTTATGCTTTATTTTAGGGTTATCATATTCTGAAGAGCAAATAAGAGGACACATTTGCCAACTTCTACTTTTAACAATGGATAACTATGACGACACTCATTTTATGTACCCATGAAAAAGAGAGCATCTCCTGGAAAAAGAGGACATATGGCAACCCTACATTTTATCCCATAGAACTCAGTGGGGGCATAGAGGTCTTTTCTGATTTGTGCAGCCCTTTATCTGCATAGCACCACCCTGGAATCTGTTTGTTTGTTTGTTTTTAAATGGTCCATGTAATATGATCGGTCCATGACAGCCTATGTGAAAGCAAGCTGTGCATTAACAAGGTGCTGCTGCAGATCATGCTAATAGCCTGTGCGTGTGACAGGACGCTCTTCTCCCCCACACTGCAGCAGGCAGCCTGAATGCAAAGCCATGCCAAAAAATCCTTTGTCTAATAAGGAGATCAAACAGTGGCCTCTAGCGGATGTAGTTCAAAATGATAGCCGAGCTTTGCTTGAGTCCTCTCTCTCTCTCGGGGGGGGGGGGGAGGCCTTCCTGGAGGGAAGCGTTTTGATCCACTCCCTGTCTTGATAAATGATTTATCAGGGATGTTCTCTCTAACAAGCTCTGCCCAAGCCCCTTGTCAAATATTCATAGTGTGAGCGTGTCCTGCAAAGTGCTGCGGCTGGATGATGGGCTCAAAACAGCTGTGGTCTCCCCTTTGACATTTCACAGAAGAGGGAAGATGGCTGCTCTTGTTTTCCATTATAAACAGGACTTCAGAGTGCAGCAGGGAACAGACAAAAAGAGCAAACTGCTTCCCTAGAGACTTGTGTCATGTCCCACCAAGGGTTGTGAGTGGGGTTCTCCCCCAACACTAAGCTCAAGTAATGTACGTTTTATTATTTCCCTTGGTTGAGAACTCACAGCTTTTGAGGAGTATGCTATGGGAAGCTGTCATTCAAGACATAACAACTGGAACTTCAACCAGGGCCAGCCTAACCGTAGAGTCAGGCTAGGGGACTTCCTCAGCTTTCTCTTGGAGAAAGAGACCGTTCCCTGCACCTCTGGAGGAAGGGCATCCTTGGCAGAGGCTTAGCTGCTGGGCTGAAATTGCCCTTGTCTTTTCCTGGGGATTCAACCAAGAGCCACCTTTATCTTTCCCAGCCCCCCTAGGGCACAGGCACAATTGTAAGCTGGAGGAAGTAAAAAAAGTGGCAGGCATTTGACCATGTTTCTCCTAATGAACTTGGCTTTGACGGCAAAATAAAAAATAATAAAAAAGGCAAAACAGGTCCAAGATGTTTGGGCTATTATATGAGAAAATGTGTGTCTGTTATATGGGAGACTCAACAAGAACAGTTCTTCTTTTGCTTGCCCCAAGTAAGAACATCGGAGCTCAGCTGCATCAAGCTAATGGCCCATCTGGTCCAGGTTTCTGTTCTGAGAGGGCCAAGCAGATGCCACCGGCAGCCTGCTCCTCCATGAATTTATTCAGCCCTTTTTAAAGCCATCCAAGTGGGTGGTCATCCCTGTATTTTGTGGGAACGATTTGCACAGTAACTATGCACTGTGGGAAGAAGTGTTTAATTTTGCCTGACCTAAATTTTCCAACATTCAGCTTCTTTGGATGTCCCCGAGTTCTAGCATTATGAAAAATGGAGAAAAACATCTGCCTCTGAACTTTCTCCTTGCTGTGTACAATTTTATATACATCTATTGTGTCCCTCCTGAACTCACTTTTTTCTGATTCCAGAGGGTGCATTATAGAGAAACAGTGTTGTGTTAGAAAGGTGGGGTGTGGGTGTGGGTGTGGGAGAGAGAGAGAGAGAGAGAGAGAGAGAGCTGCTGTTGACTGAATGAATGAATTGTACAATCACAATAGTAAAGGACTGGTAAAAGAGGTAGCATCTTACACTTTTCAGCGCTTCCATAGACAGAGGTTTCTAATCTATGTAACTGATAGATGTCCAGGAATCTGAGGGTGAGATTCAGTCCAGATTAAGGAATGTGCAGCACAATAGCATGTGATTTAAATTACAAGGATTTAAAATGAAACTGAGAAGATGTAAACCCAGTCAACTCTTGGAAATGTTAGGTGGCTTGTCTTGTCATAGGACACAGTGGTGGAGAGTTCAACATTTTGACTTGCCTAAAGCAGCATCAACAAGAACGAAAAAACCGCTAGACGAAGAGACTCGCGGAATGGATTATTTTCGTCTTGCGAGGCACTACTGTATTATTATTATTATTATTATTATTATTATTATTATTATTATTATTGCACACCCTCGCAATCCTTTGCAGGTGTGGGGCTTCCAGTGCATGCGTGGAGCTTCCCAAGAGTTGTCTGTTAAAACAGAGGTCGTGGCTTCTCAAGTGCCAAGAGGTGTGCATAAAGTTTTCTCTGGCAGGGTTATAGATGGGGGAAAGGACACATGCTGGAGTTCAGAATGCCCATGTGGCCATATGGATTTGGGGAGAGGGGGCTGGCTATGACTGGAATTTATTGTCATGACACACTGAGTTTAACATTCTGTGTGAGCTTCCCATTATTTATTATTTATACCTTCCCAAATCTTCCCTGAGCAGTTCCAACCAGTTGAGAATCTATCCATGCATATATGTAGTGAGAAGTAAGTATAACTGTGTCTGCTTATTAACAGTGAATCTCATCTGGTATGCCTTTACTCAGTGACCCAGTTTAGAGAGATTTCTCTGGAGCTGTTTTGACAGACGTTCTTTGGTTTTGTTGTTGTTCTTGTTCTCTATACGTCAGTATCATCTGCCAGGGTTGCTGTCCACCCTATTCCGCTCCGCGGCTTGATTGTTTTGTGAATCAATTAAAAAATCCCTCCATTTCCTCATGGACTTTTTGACAATTGTTTTGTGCAGAAGGAAGCGTCACGGGAGCTTGCTGCGCAGAGAGACCCAGTAATGTGAAGCCAGACCTGTCCTCAGAGAAGCAAGGAGTTCATATACCACCGGAGAGCTCTGGGGAGAAGCAGAAGCTGGCCAAGGAGTATGTATAGCTGTGCCTCTAAATTTGGGGAGGAGGCAGGAAAAGGGAGATAAAGGAGCCAACTCTGCTCTGAATAGAACGGACACCCAGGGGTGTATTAATATCAATTCTGAAATTGCCGTCATTAGTGATATATAGTCTTCCTTTATGAGCTAGGGAAAGTATTGCAGGAAAAAGCCTTTGACTTTGCTGAATGTTTACCTCTTTGGGGTTTGGAAAGTGAAAGTAATTTGCGATTCACCTTTCTCTTGCTCCTTCATAGCTATTGTTTCCCCAATCTGTTGCTGCTTCAGCTTGCTTTCCCTAGGCTTAGGGCTTTCCTCCCCCACTTCCTTCTTGTAATCCAGGTCAGTGATGGCTTAGCAAAATGAAGTTGATTTAGAGTGAAGCTGATTTAGAGTGAGGCAGTGCTTCCTGGAGCAGCACTGCCTTTCCTTGGAATGGGTGAACACTTTTTGCCACATTTTTTAAAAAAGATCACCTGTAAAATACTGTATCAAAATCCAGGAAGAGGTGGATGGTTCATAGCTGCTGGATTTTGTGTGTGTGTGTGTGTGTGCGCGCGCGCAAACAGTAGTTTCACATTTTCAATCGTTTCTTTCAATCAGTTATTTCTAGTGTCCCCACCCCACCCCAGGAGAACAGGTTAAAATGTGATAGCAAATAACACCCATTCACTTGGAATTTCAGCATTTTCTGAAATGCAATGCAAATGTTTGCCCAGATGAATAGGGACACTGTATATCCCAGAAGCGCATCAAGATCTCTCTGCACATAGTAAGGAAGAATAAACCCATAGTTCTGCCTTGGTGCATAGTAATCCTAATATGACCTGCTGTATGCACATCAAAGAAGAAATTCCATATGTTGGCACACATGCATGGCACTGAGCAGAACATTGATGCAATATGGATACTTTATTCTGCAAGGGGTATGTACATCTTAATATAGGGATGGATGAGTATCAATACCAAAATAATGGGTTGTGGCCAATGTTAGTCCTACTTGGAGTAGACCCATTAAAATTAATGGATAAGACTACCAGGTCTATTAAGGTAAATATGTCTACTCAACCTGGTGGAGGTCAACCCCAACCTCCCTTTTTCCTGCTTTCTAAACTTAAAAACGTGTCAGACATGAGCCTTTTATACACAGGAATGGCACTCAGGGCAATATTTGAAAATGCTCATTCAGATATTGCTGTGTGAACCACCTTTGTGATTCTTCAGTTCATGCACTGAGCAACTGAACAGGAAAATGGGTTTGAGAGCTATGCTTAAATAAAGGCAGCGTGTCCAGGTGAACCTGCGGGGGGACAGAGGATGCTCTGGGGTACAAAATAATCATGATAAAATATTTATCTTTTTCTGTGCATGTGCAAGCAAGCTGTATTGCAGATCAAAAGGCCACAGGTGCCAGGCCATCTGCATGACCTCTGGCACAATGCAGACACATGCAGCTGCAAGTCCCGCAGTGATAAAAATCATTGGATGGTGTGAGAGAGTAGGGAGAGAGCGAGAGCATGTTAGCTCTGCGGGTATCAAATTTCCTTTGTGGATGCCTGGATTATGAAGTCTCACTGTGACTTCAATTAGTTCTCCTTTCAGCTTAGATTAGTTCATTTCAGATCAAATTGGTCAAGGGAAAGGTTTGGTTGCTTCACTCAAGCCCAGGCTTAATGAAAACTGAAAGGGACGTTCTTTGTACTTTAGTATACTGAGAATGAAGATACAGTGTGGGCCCCAGGGGAGATGCAGACACATGCAGCAGACTTGGCACAAGTCTTCACTCTCTGGCTCCCGCACACCTGAGTGCCTACCTGTACCCAGCAATGTGTTGTCTTAACACAAAGCACAAGCCAAACAGAAGCAGAGATTTCAAGGTTCTTTGATGCATTCAGGCACCACTAAAAGAGATGACAACCCTCTTATTATCATTGGGCAGTTTGACTATTTTGTTAAATTTACCAAAGGCTGTGATTAGCTTGGTCTCTATATTTAGTCAAGGGGCAATTTTAGAGATCCTACTGGATCATACCAAAGATCTGTTGCTGAGCCAACAACCCTCCCCACATTGTTCTTTTCCCCTCATGGTTGGCTGTTCAGAGGAATATTGCCTCTGCTCAGCTGGGACTGAGAGGAGTTCTGATCCAAAAATGTGGAGGGTACGAGGTTGGCAAAGTCTGTTCTAAGAGGGTCTGTTGAGCTTACATAGTTCATAGCTGTTAGTAGGCGTATCCTCCAGTGAGTTCACAGAATCACAATCAATAATTGTAGAGCTGGAAGGGATCCATGAGGATCATCTAGTCCAGTCCCTGAGATTAAGAGTCTCATGTTCTACCAACTGAGCTTTAAGGGGTCTAATTCCTTCTTAAAGCTATCTAACCCCATGGCTTTAAATTCCGTTGCATCTTGCACGCAAGAAAGAACATTTCTTGCCAATCAATTCCTTAGGTGACCCTAAGTCCTAGTATTATGAGCCATGAAGAAAAATGCATCTCTGAACTCTCTCCATGCCATGCATAATTTCATATACTCTGTCCTCACCCACCCACCCAAAATAGTCCCACACTCTTTAGCCTTTTCTTACAGCAGAGGGGAAGAAAATTTGGCCCTCCAGCTGTTGTTGGACTACAATCCCCATCTGGCCCAGTCAGCACAGCCAATGGCCAGAGATGATGGGAGTTGTAGTCCTACTAGTAACATCTGAACGGCCACAGGTGAGCTATCCCTGCCTTTTGTAAGGAAAACGATCCAAACCCTTGGTTTTTGTGATTGTCTGTTTCTATATCTTTTCCAGCTCCTAGATCTCCCTATTTCAGATGAGGTGATCAGAAGTAATGATTGAAATAGGTATCGGACAAGATAGCGAACACCTTTGCCACATTTGTCACAGAATAATTAAACTCTTGTGCATATCCCAGCTCCACTTTAAAACTAACCTTGGTCTTCAGCAGCCATTTTGAAGAGCCTGTTCTACAAACTTTGTTTGTTTGTTCCATAGGTGATGCACTGCTTCAGGAATGGAGGTTACGTCTGAACACAGGCGGAGCTCATGCCTACATACGGGAATATCACACAGCAGTTTTCTTTAAAGAATTTTTTTTAAAAAAAAAGATTTCAATGGCTGTTCAGATGTTTGTAATGTCCCCCCCCCTTTCTTTCTTTTTAAATGAAATGTCCAGTGGCCTAGGGGAGGATGTCTATTCAGTTTTGGGCTTGGGCTCATGTTTTAGGTGTTGAAGTAGAAAAAGGTGAATCAGCACTAGACTAGAGAGTATGTTTGTTAGTTAGCAGAGCTGGAGAAATCTCCATATTGTACATTTATCACTCGCCCAGTTCTCCAGAACAGCAGATGAGTTTGTAAAGTCTTATGCCTGGAGCTGAACCACTTTAAGAGCTGGGGGTGGGGAGTGAGGCACATGCTTGTGCACTCCCAGCACACACGATGGATTTCTTTATGCCAAGAACTGCAGAGAATTCTAACTTAGCTCTTTCTCTGATGTGCCATTTTTTATATACAAATATTTTGTTGTAGTAGTAGTCGTTGTTGGGTAGAAGAGCATTCAGTCACATAAACTTCCACCTGCAGTCTCACTTATGTAGTACAGCTCAAAAATAGGTTTACCATTATTTCATCTGCTGTGGGAGAGATCTAGGCCACCAGCTAGATGATTTTATTCCCTTAGACCTCATTTTTCTATACTCTACAATGATGTTTTCCTAGCCGTCCAGTACTGATTTCTACAATTTTTTATTGCTTTCTACTGTAGCCATAAATAGGTGCAGGCTGGGGAAATCTGCAGCTCCTCCTATCATGCTTTGGAAGGAAACTAGGATGGGAACAGTAAGTAGAGCAGGAATGGGGGAACTTGGAGGCCTCCAAAAGTGGTTGGGACTCCATGTCCCATTAGACTCAGGCAGTCAGGGATGATGGGAACTATAGTCCAAAATATCTGGACGGCCATCTAAAAGCTTCCTGCCTATCATTGTGGGGGGAATCTGAACAAATGACAACCTCCTCTTTATTCCTTCTCCAGCTGAGCTGTCCTTTCTTTGGGAGTGACAAGATACAACAGTGCCTTCTGGGAGAGAGTAGCAGGTTTTCCTCCCTTGAAACAACCTACAGGCCTCAGTCGTGTGTGCATAACCTCCAGTATTTGTCACACATTAAACAAAAATAGGTCTGCTTATTTCCTGGGACGTTAGAGTAACACAGTCGTGAGTGCTTGAAATAGCTATTTTTTCTCTTTATGCTAGACATACTACCAGTATTTTGAATTTTGCTCTTATGTAATAGAAAATGCAGTCAAGGCTTCCCTGTCATAAAGAAACCAGCTGAATGCAGCCTAGACGAAGGAGTGGAGGACAGATCCGTGGCTCTTACACTGGTGTTTTAAGCCAAAGCCTCAATATGACATGGGCCTTTATCCTGCCAGCCTTCCCTAAGTCATCACCCTTCAGATTTTGTTGCAGTCCAATTCCCATCTGCCTCAGCCAGAATAGGCAATGGGGCCGGGAAGGTGGATTGTACCTCTAGCAACATTTGGAGGGCACCAGGTTGGGGAAAGGTTCTGCATGCCTTTATTAACACACTCATTGCTCCACCCGCAAAAGGGGTGGCTGCAGGCTAGATACACAGGTCCAGATATCAGAGATCCCACTTGAGTTTCTCATCAGTTGTACATTGTGCATCCCTGAATCGTTGGCAGAGTTTTACATATCCGGACCACCATTCTGGGCTCTCTTCCCCCATCACACATGTGAATTCTATTTCTTTATTAAACAGGTCATCTTTGCTTGGTTTTTGAGTTCCAAAATCACTCGCTTGCCCTAAGTGGCTTGTGTGCTGCTATGACAACATGGCAGGGCTCCTTCTTTCAGCCTCAGCAGTGCTGTCAAAGATGTTTTTCCTTGGTCTGCAAAAATGCCTCTCGGCCAGCATTACATACCATCTTCGTCTGACACCGAAGGCAAGAGTCAGAGCCTGTCTTCCTTATTAGAAGACACAACTATGAAGCTGGTGGATTTATGAAAGCAACACCAGGAGGGCCATGGGTTCACCTCTCTTTTAGTGGTATGTTTGAGAGGAAGAGATTCTGCCTGACAGTGTCTGGGGACAAACCCATCAGAATAAGAAAATGAGAAGGAAGAGGACAACTGACACCCGGGAGTCCCAGTGCAGTCCTGGCTGACACTCTGGTGACTAAATGAAATGTAGATGCTATCCTGCTTGCCAGTTCTGATTTAACTTTGTGTGCAGCATAAAGATGCAGAGCTAAAGGTATGCCTGAATTTCACACAATGATTCACAATATGAACTATGGCTTAGTGTGCAGGTTGCTAGAGAGAAGTTCACAGCAGCTGTGCTCCTCTCCTGGTACTCCTGCTGCTGCGAGCTAAGCCATGGTTTAGCTAGGAGTGTTTTTTGAACCCAAACTCATGGTTTGCCTCACTCCAGACCAGTGGCAGAGCAAGCTAATCAGGTCCTGGGGAGGCGTGTGTGCCCTGCGCATGGAGCGGGGTGAGCCGGGGCAGGGCACTCTGCGGGGCCTCCAAGGAGTCTGCCTGCCTCCTCCCTCTCAGCTGCCCTACAGCTGGGGGGAGGCAGCAGGCAGACCGTTTAGGCAGTGCAGAGCCAAACCATGGCATCTCTCCCAGGAGTGACGCATGGCTTGGGCGCACTGCAGGCCCCGCAGTGAGTGCCGCCCTGCGTTTTATCACCCCCTTTAGTGGTGATACCCAGGGTGACCCACCCCCACTGCACCCCCTTCCTCTGCCCCTGCTCCAGACACACCATGAGCCCAAGTTTGGATGCAATGCTAAACCAAGCCATGCTGCTCATGACGGCAGCAGGGGGACCTGAGCTGGAGGGCAACTATTGAAATTTCCAGAAACACTAATGTGTGCATGCATCTGTGCTAAACTGTGGTTTGGTTTAGCACTATGTGTGAACTAGCTCAGAGACTCACGGCCAACCATAGCTTTCCATTTACACCGGAATGCAACTCATTTTCTTACCTGTGTGACAAGTAATTGCACACACAGATTTGCTTAAAACATGGTAGGGATAGTCCATGGGAGAAATTGCTAATGGGCCGACCTCACTGACCCTGCGGATCAATAAAAGTGGCAGCCACATCCCCACTCCAAATGGAAAGCGGCGAAGGTGGGTTGAGAGTCTGTATTGGCCAAGGAGCTGAGAAGGAAGGATCCAGAAGGAGGTTGAGTCTTCCTTTCAGGACTGGGAATTTCCACCAGCTGACACTCAGTTTGCATGCAATGGCTCTGGGGCCCCATTAATAAGCTTATCAAGTCTGGGTCATTCCCCATAACCACCATCACACCTCCTGCTGACTCTCACTGCATACATATAACACAGTGACCCTGACAATTGTCACCGGCTACTGGGGGGGGGGCTTGTTTCAGCAGCTGTTTCCCATCACATAACTGTTTCATTCTACAGGGGCTGTTTTGCAAGGACCTCCCCACCGCCAATCACCATCCCCTCTTTATCAAGCCTTGACAAGCACTGCCTTTTGCCAGCAGGGATGCTTGAGGAATTTGATCTTTTCACATTGTGATACAGGCTCACTTGATCTACAGCTCCTGGACAAAAATTCAGATTGGAATGCAATTGTGGTGCTGTACTTCTTGGCTCAGAAAAAGCATCGAGATCGGCTTTAAAACCCGTCTTTTGAGATTAAATGCATTTGGAAACACGTATTTTGAGAAACTACTTTAGGGAATGGCACTTAGTGGTAGAGCAATCCCCTGGGGGAGAGAGCCCTGCCTCAAGCCCTGGAGGGACATGGTCAGGCAGCTTCCAAGGCTCCTAAAACTGCTTACTGAAATGCAAATATGGGGGCATTTTTAAATAAAGAAACCAGATTTATGGGGAAATGGGGTTCAATGGACAATCAGTGATCACATGAGAAAAGGACACAAGTCAGAAACAAGCTGTGGCATCCATCCCTGCTTGCAAGGTGCTTATAGTGGTATTTCTGATGGACAGAAACCAGGAGAACCAGCCATTTGTATCTCTTCCCCTTCCCTTTTATTTGCTGTTGTTGATCATCGCTTTCCTTTTATTCTTTTATTAAGTTTCTTTTACATGCGCATAATTTGGAATTCTGCATTGTATGGAGCTGTTATAATATAAGAATCGGAGTTCAAGAAACAAAACCAAAAAGAAAGAAGAATTACTGCATGGTAGAAAAATTATGTCCGAGGTACAGACACATACAGAGTTCCACGGACCAAATGTGTTGACAAAGAGGATATTTACAAAGTTCTGGGGCTGGGAGTTGGAGGACAAAGAGGCTGGAGACGGGAGCTGCAAGTTTCTTCTAGGTTGGACACTCTGGAAGAAACTGCAGAGTTGGGGTGAAGGTAGCTCCAGGCCTTGACATTCCTTATTCAGCCTCATTAAGTCTCAGGGGAAGCATTCAAAGCACCGGACAGGAAGTCATAGCTGAAGAAGCCCCAAAGAGCAAATTCTCAACCAGGTCCCCATTCCAGGTGCTTACAGCTAGGGAGGAAGTGAGTCCCAAATCACACAAGTCATATGATGAGAGATTTCAGGCTAGGACAGACATTGGTTGCGAAGGAATGGAGGGGGCATCCTGTCCTGCCACAAACATGGGAGATTTTTCACTTCTTGCACACCTTCAGCAGCTTCAAAATGGGTTCTTGGCCAGAGACCCCCAACTCACCTGACTACAGTCTCTGGAGATTGTGTCCAGTGCTAGCCCTATTCAGAGCAGAGCCAATGAAACTGATGAACCTAAGTTAGTCTACTCTGAGGGGGACTAGCACTGAATGCAACCCTCTCTCTCCTTCTGACTGAAAGCTTGTCCATGTCAATATGCCTCGCCACATTGCCCCAGAATGCACTGAGGTATTCTTAAAATAAGTCAGAACAGCCTGCCTTTTCCTTTGTTCTTGGAGCCCCTGCACCAATCAGCCCAGTGTGTGGATGCAGGACTATGTTTCATGCATTTACTTGGTCTCAGGACCCTGTAGCTAAAAAACCATACAAAGTGGTTGAAATGCTTTCCTGTGTGTGTGTGTGTGTGTGTGTGTGTGTGTGTGTGTGTGTGTTACACACAGATTGAGAGACAATTGAGCGTATTGGGAAGAAGTCATGTTGAAACTCCTTTCCTTGACATGCTACCTTTCCACAGACAGGGATTTTGAGCCAGGGAGCATTTCATCTGTCATTCCTTCAGCGGGCATTCTACAGTGGCACAGCCCTCATGAGACTGAACCATATGCTTTAATATATGAATGTAAAGATTGGCCTAAGGCATAATTTCTCCAAGTCACTTGCTGCCATAATTTAGAGTCAAGTCCTATGCTCATATTGAGAACATGGATTGTCAAGGTCCATGCATAGTTTGGCAAGTGCTGAAGCATCATGTGGTTGCTTCACCATGCACTCAATTTGTCTCTCAACCCAATTTCACCATGTCATTCAACTTCTTGCTGGCGACCTCTATTTCCAATACTATACTTCCTTATGCTATAGATCAGAGTGTGAGGAATCTCTGGCCTGCCAGTCTTGCTGAACATCAGCTCCCATTTCCCTGGCCCTTGGCTACGCTTGCCAAGGTTGATGGGAGGTGTGGTTCAGCAACATCTGGAGGGCCACAGGTCCCCTATATCTGCTGCAGATGAACATATGCACAGTAACATAAAGGTAAAGGTAAAGGGACCCCTGACCATTAGGTCCAGTCACGGATGACTCTGGGGTTGTGGCGCTCATTTCGCTTTACTGGCCGAGGGAGCCGGCGTACAGCTTCCAGGTCATGTGGCCAGCATGACTTAGCCACTTCTGGCGAATCAGAGCAGCACACGGAAACGCCATTTACCTTCCCGCCAGAGCGGTACCTATTTATCTACTTGCACTCTGATGCGCTTTCAAACTGCTAGCTTGCCAGGAAGGGTACATAAGGGTACTACTGTGTTATATCAGCTTCTAGGGGCAGCATTTGGGTTGACATTCCATGAAGGAAGACTTCTCCAGGCTGGGAACTGGCCAGTTCAACCCTTTAACTCAACAGATGACCCCAAATGTCATGAGAACTCACAAGAGATGCTCCATGTACGTGTTCTGCGATGCGTCTCAGCCTCAAGCTACAATCCAATGAGGATCCAAAACCCTGATTCTCTTATGGCTCACTTCTTGAAAGAGAGAGAGGATGAATGCTGAGGTTCAAGCTTACCTAGAAAGCTTACCTGGAAGACATACCTTCTGGAAGATATGTGGGGGTGTCTGTAGCAGAACTCAGCAAAGCCCTAGCATTAAAAATGGATTCTGGCTCATGTTAAACCCTGGTCCTGATCTGCAAAACCCTTTGCTCTCCTCTCTTCACATTCATACAAGCCTGCCTCACATCTCCATTGCACACAGCGATATGATTGCACCAATCAAAAAGGGAAACAGGGTCCTTAACTAAAGACCATCCAAGCCCATGAACTGGCTTTTGAGATCCCACGAATGCACAGATCAATGCATCAGTCCATAGAAGATGCACCACTAGGACATCCTGTGAGCTATCTATGCCCAGAACCCAGTAGCTGCAGAATAACCCGCAGGCATAAGGTCCATCCAACTTCCATACTGCATGTCCCCTATAGGCAGACAGAATGGATTCAGTCTATGGATAGGATGAGGAATTGCAATTCAACTCTTCCTCTTCACGCTCCCCCCCAACCCATGTGACCAAGTAGCTGCCAGAAAAATGGGTGCCTGCGACTCTCCAACAGATGCCTAAATCTCATCTCACAAGTGGAACCGCAGTTGACGGCAGTGGCATCCACTTAGGGCTTGGATTGGGTGGAGCAATTCCACCGTGCAATATAACTATTGCTCCAGAGATGTGAGATTCGATACACAGCAGATCTGAGCCAATCTAATGCTTTAACGAGTTGAGAGAGGCTGGCTGATCTGGCTTCATAAAAATGGGAGGCTGAGTATAGGGCATACACATTTTGATACAAGGGACTAGCCTTGTGAGAGATGTCGGCAAACTGCCCCAGGAGGAGAACTGCAGCTGGAACCTCATACATGGCAGGGGAGACTCTTGAGATGCCATTAATTTAGTCCACCCCTGAGGCCAGCTAGGAGCCATACTGATCATGCAGGGGTGCAATTCTCCCTCCATTGCCTTGACTCCTCCAAAGTGCAATTTCAGCCAATACAGTAAAAAAATGTGGCAGCGGTCTGGGCAGTCACTTCGCTGGATTGGCAGTGAGAAGCCTTACCCGGCCCGTTTGGCACAGCAGGGAGGGGGAGGGTGGCTGTGAGTGTAAGCCCTCAGTGTTGCCGAGGCCATTTGCTCATTCATTGGTGCTTGGGGGATGGGATAGACAAAAATCCCATGACTGCAATCATGGAGCAGGAATTCTAACAGTTACATGGGGGGGTATGTGTCTCTCTCATTCTCTGCAACTCAGGGATGGGGCAGGCAGTGGGTGCTGTGTGATGTCGACATTGTTGACTCATTAACAGTTGCATTTATCATTATTAATATTATTACTAGTAGTATTGATGGTCACATTCATGTCACACCCTTCTCGAGCCTGGGGAGGCTCCCTCCCTGTGCGAATGGTGCTTTGTCGATGGTATTGAAGACTTTGGAGTAAATTGTGTCGGAGACCTGCCAGGAAAAACAGAAACAGCCTCAAGAGTCAGAGTCAGGAGCGTGTCCATGGTCTGGATAGGAAGGAAGCCATTCATACCTTCCACCAGAGTTAAATCATGAAAATAATTCTGATTGGGAAATAACAAAATTAACAATAACCTTTGAAAATAAGAGCAAGAAAGCAACAACAATACTTTGAGTTTGAATAGAGCAGGGCAGATCCTCATATTTTGTTGGGCTACAACTCCCATCATTCCAGATCATTGGTTAAAGGTGGCTGGGGATGATGGGGGTTGTAGTCCCATAGTATCTGGGGGGCCCAAAGTTGAAGAACCCTGCATTAGAGTGGGGCTGAGGAAACTGCCCCCCCCCGATGTTGCAGGATTACAACTCGCATCACCTAGGACTATTGGCCATGCTAGCCAGGGCTGAGTCCAACAAATGTATGAAGGGCCACACGTTCTCCAGCCTTGCTCTCAGGTAATAAGCCTGCATCTGGACTATACCACTAAACTGCAAAAATCTGGGGCACAATTATTGCTTATTAAAAACTAGCTAGGTGGGGTGTTATTTCACACAACTGAATGTTCTGCCACTAAAAACAAACAACACCCTCTGCACAGAAAACTGCTATGTCAAGAAGAAGGCAGCAGCTTCCTTGATGCAGGGCTGTTTCGTCTTCCCTTCCCCTCTTGGATTATTGAAATTCAGGGACAGTGGCAAACCTGCATTTTGGGGACTGTCACGGGGCCCCTTCGCAACCAGCAACAAGATCTGGGTAACTACTGTTCTCTTCTTAACTGGGATGGTTCCATGGCAGATCACCACACCTTTACAACATCTGTGCTACTGACTCTCAAACTTTGGGATTGTTGAAATGAACACAACAAAAAATTAATCAATTTAAGCTGTGCAACTCCAATTGGGTCTACTAGACCCACCCCCCACCAAAAAAAATAGGCAACGTGGACCAATCACTTTTGGGGTCCCTCTGGGATTCGGGGCCCTGATGCTTAAGGTTCATTAAATCCACCCCTGTTCTGGGACAAGCAAGTCATCCATGCAGGGGTGTTGTTAGGAAGTAGCCCAGGGGCCCCAGACCCCAGTTCTTTTGTGCTGGCCCTAGACTCCCTATCTCTTTCCCCTCCCCACTTTTTAATCTTAGCCTTCTTATTATTTAAAAAATACAAACTTGGCTTACAGGCCTGCTGAGTGTGATGCAAAACACCAGTGAGATTCCAACCCCCTCAATCTTAAATTTATTTGCATCTGTGCATATAAATCAGGAAATACAAATATGATGGGGATTTGCGTCACAAGCTTGGTCTCCCAGCTCTCTTAGAATTCCTAGCAGCGCCCCTGATCAGCAGGCAAGAAAGCACTCACCTTGCTCCCTCACGGACTGTGCTATTCCACGTTGCCGTTCTGATTGTGCTGGTTTCCAGGCGTGCCCGCCTCCTCCTCGCAGGGTGAGAGCTCGTCAATGGATGTCTGGTTTGTAATTCCTAAGGAGGGGGAAAGGCATCAGCATCAGGGGTTGTGGGTCAGGCGCCAAGAGCAAGAGACCCAGCAGAAGGTCAGGAGGAGGGAGGGGGCAGGTAAGGTGAGACAAGGGGGGCTTAGGAAGATGTAGGCCCTGAAAAAGGAGAGGGAACAGGAAACCTGTGAACCCCCTACAGACTTTGGACTCCAAATCCCACCGGCCCCAGCCAGCATTGCCAGTACTCAGGGATGAGTACCTACTGCATATCCAGAGGGCCAAAGGTTCCCTCTCAATGGTCCAAAAGAAGGGTGGGAAATGCCATAAAGAACTTGGGTCACATCCACTCTATGCATTTAAAGCACTATTCTACCACTTTAACAGTCTTGGCTTTCCCCAAAGAAACCTGGGAAATGTAGCGTGTTAAGAATGTTGAGAGCTAGAATTCTCAGGATTCTTTGGAGGAGGCCATGACTATTAAAGTGGTAGAAAAGTGCTTTAAATGTACCGTCCAGTACCAAATGATGTGTGAATACCAGAACAAGCAAACATTGCTCAAGAACTGGATAAACTGAGATTAGGAAATGCTAGTGTTAGGTCTGTTTACTTTTTTTAACAAAATAATCTATCGGTCATGTTGATGGATTTACATATTAACTTTTCTATTTATTCTTGCTTGTAAGCTGCTCTTATTGTACTTACCGTAGAAGAGCAGGACATGAATACAACACGACAATAGCATTACGAGAGGCATGGCAAGAGCAGGGCCTTTTATGTGGTGGTGGCTCCCTCTTTTTATTTTATTTAAATTTTATTTATTAATACTTATTCAAAGATATACAGAAAAACATACCCAGTAGAAAATATCTTTTTATAATATACTGAGATAAAACTACTTGATCTAAAAAAAGAGCAAAGTCAGAAGGGAGAAAATACAAGAAAATGAGAAATCTAAAGAAGGGTAAAGCAGCTAGAGAGGCATTAGGGAAGATGCAAATGGAAATTAAGAGAAAGAATGATTACATCAATGGCAATCAGATTGTGTTCAAGGGCTGGTTCTTAACAGGCTTTTTGTTACAAGGTCAGGAACTGGATGTTTGGGGTGAATTTACATATTACATGTGCATGCATGTCATGGAGCCCACTATTTTTTATTTTTTATTAACAGTTTGGGGAAGGGGCAGTATTGACCACAGCTCCCTTACAAACTTGACCAGGAAGATTGATCCAACACAACTAAATCTGTCCCCTACTCACAAAGAAAGACATCCCTCTGCCCCACCGTCAGCCCATACCACTGGCAGCTCGCTCCTTCCACTTCTGCTTGTTCTCTTGGATGTACTTCGTCCAGGTGGAACGGAAGCTGTTGATGTCAGCATTGATTTCTCCCAGTTCAGCATGCTCATCGACAGAGGGCTGGCGCCAGTGGGAACTGCAGGAAGTGAGAGACACCACCAGAGGAAGCTTGCAAATCCCCAGAGTCAAGGACCGTAGAGGGCTGCTCCTGCCACGCAGCGCCTGGCCAGAGACAGTCACGCTGGCTGGACTGCTGCCTGGTCTCCCTCTAGGGACAAACTCGGGGCCCCTGGAAGCACTTCCTTGGTTTTGGCCATGCTTCCACTTTATACTCCCTCACTTAGCCTTGATCTCTGCGTAGCAAATCAACTGCTCTTAGTCTCCCCGCCCCCAACTCCTATTTTGTATTGCACATTTTAAGTCAGGGATGGGGAAACCTGGGGTGCTTCAGATGTTGCTGGACCAGACCACCCATCCCCTCTGGAATGGATGGGAGCTGGAAGACCACAAGTTCCCCACCCCTGTTCCGCTTTCAAACTGGAAGGGAGGAGGTATTCTTTTTTAAAAAATAAAATAAAAAATAGTAATACTCACAAATAAAAATACAATCAAATTAAAGACTCTCCTGTGAACTTGCCCTGCTTTGGGAGCGACAACCAAGACAGGAAGAGGAGCGGGGGCGGGGGGGGGCGGAAGGATCCATGTTTCTCCCTTGGGCATCCCCAAGCCAGGTGCACAAAGAACAGCCTGCACAGTGAGCCAGGCCAAGGCAACTTCCAGCTACAAAGGGGCCCGTTTATGTGAAGCCCGACATTGCCGCTGGCTGTGCTGCTTGGCGCTTGCCTCACGGGAGTTTGGGGACGCACAAGCTCTGTCAGAGCTGGCACCTTGAAAGGTTCCAATTGATCTCACAGGCTGACACAGGCTCCCTTTGGTCCTCGCTGCCTTCCCCTGACAAGCAGGCGAGAGGCAGTCAAGAGGGGAAGCACTCCACAGCCCCCCAAAACTCACAGGGAGGGATGGGAAATGAAAAAAGCCCCTATTATTCTTCAAAAGAAAGAAGGCTGGCTGACTCTCCCACAGCAAACATGCTTCAGAGAGCCAGTGTGGTGTAGTGGTTAAGAGAGGTAGACTCGTAATCTGGTGAACCGGGTTCGCTTCCCCGCTCCTCCACATGCAGCTGCTGGGTGACCTTGGACTAGTCACACTTCCCTGAAGTCTCTCAGCCCCACTCACCTCACAGGGTGTTTGTTGTGGGGGAGGAAGGGAAAGGAGAATGTTAGCCGCTTGGAGACTCCTTCAGCTAGTGATAAAGTGGGATATCAAATCCAAACTCTTCTTTTTCTTCAAAAGCTGAACTTCCCCTCCAGGGCTGGCCCTCCCACAAGGCAATGAGGCAGCCACCTCAGGTGGCAGTTGCTGAGGGGTTAGGCATGCTGTGTGTGCCAAAGATGGGAAGTGCCCACAGCACTTGGCCATAGCAGCCAAGAGGAAAAATTGTGGGCTTGATGTAACCTAGCATAAAGCATCTTGCTCTGTTCCTACTGTATTATTTTCCTGCATAGGAGTGAATGAAAAGCATGCATTTACTGGAAAAATAAAAGGGTACATCCAGGGACACTAATGGTGGAGCGGGGTATTAAACTCCACGCCCTCCTTTCCTCAATGAGAAACAGGCTTGCTCACATCTGCATTACCCCTAAACTCTGTGCAGACTCCCCCAACATGCGTACCCTCCAGGCCAAAACTGGTTGAACTGCAGTGCTGATCATCCCTGAACATTGGCTGTGTTGGCAGGGGCTGATGGGGGTTGTAGTCCAACAGTGTTATTGGGCACCACATTGACCGCTCTTGCTCCTGATGTTATTAGACCACAACTCTCATCATCCGAGGCCATTGCCCATCATGGCTGAGCCTGACGGGACTTAATTCTAAAATATCAGCTTGCAGAAGGCTGAACTAACAGCATAACAGAATACAGTGGAACCTCGGTTCTCGAACATCTCCGTTGACAAACAATTCGGAACCTGAACGTCAAAAATCCAGAAGTAATTGCTTCCATTTTCAAATGGCTTCCGAGGCGTGTTTCTCCATTTTGTCAATGGATTCTGCTGACCGCCCTTTGATCTTCAGTTTTCTAATGTTTCGGAAGTCGAACAGTCTTCCGGAATGGATTACGTTTGAAAACCGAGGTTCCACTGTATCCGGAAACTGGCTTGTCGTTATGATTGGAGGAGTGCAGGTATGCTGCCCAGGGGTGCTATCCCAAGTAGGGGTGATGTAGTCCATGGTATGGAGAGTACCATTAGGTAACACGAATGGGCTTCACTCAAGTACACCAATGGAGTAAGGACCAACCCAGCTCTCTTGTCCCTGGTGAGCTCAGCCACTGAGAATCAAGCCACCTACCATTGCCCTATCATCACCCTGGGTTATTTTTTATTGGTCACATTAGCATGTGACAGAATGTTGGGAACTTATGGCACAGCGCATGATACTGAAGAAACCGGTCCCTCTCCCTTTGGAACTGGTTCTGGCTGCTTCTCCATGCCAGTGCTCCTCTCCACCCCAGCCCTCCCTGTGTACAAACCTGCTCTGCTGGCTGGAGGATTTGTTCTTGGAGCCCTCCTCCACCAGGGGGATGACCATCTTCTCAGCTACGTCCGTCAGAACTTGGAAAGTGGGCTCCACGATGAAATCAATGAAGCCTGTGGAAAGGAAGAGGCCTTAACAACAGGGCTGTGGACTCCTCCGCTCCCCCAGGCACCGTGGTGCACCTCAGAGAGGGATGATATCTAGTGGGCAAGAATGACAGCAGGATGAAATAAGGTGGCAGATGGAGCAGGACAGGTGGTGAGCCCCACTAGGGAAGGAGATGCTGGTCGTGAGGGCCTCACCAAAGAATACAGCCTGGTATTGTGCAACTCACCAATCTGGGACTGAGCCACCAGTGTGGATGTACGGTCACACAAAGGGGAGAAAGGCAAACCAAGCTCAGCCTCTTTGTCACCCTAGAGAAAGCAAAAGCAGCATCAGAACCAACCCTAAGAGCAAGACATCTGAGCCAAGCAGACTGATCCCAGGGTAGCAAGCATGGCTACTATTGTGCTGTGAAGAACAGACTATCACTCTTCAGGGAAAATGCTGCAATTGCTGTGAAATCCTGAGAATCTTTGGTTTGGTTTGGTTTGGTGTGTTTAAAACCAAACACACATGTTCCCATGGCTACAGACTGGCAGCATAGGGAGGAGAAATGAAAACAAACAGGCCACCTGAGAAGATACATTGCCTGGAGATCACAAATATATGGCTTGCAACAGTCAGGGGGGTTATGGTTCTTCCTTCAACACAGCTCTTAGTCTCTGCTCGGGAATCCTAGCCCTTCTACCTCTGTATATTACAGCAACTTTCTCTAAGGGATGCCTCCTACAAAATATTTCACACTTCCAATTCAAAACTACGGTAGATCCCAAACTATAGATCAAAACTGCACTCAATACTGAAAGGAACACACAAGCATATTTTCATGGATTTGCCTTTCAGCATACTCACGGTGGAAGGAAGGTGGGGGAGATTCCTTTCTTGCTTGCAAATAATTTGAAGGCAAGAATGTAAAATTACATGCATGCACCCCTTACTTGTGTGTCTGTTTTGTACGCAAGCATAATAATCCCAGAGGAAACAGGCTTCTGGGTCACAGAGGTCACAGGATATACCTGTCGGAAGAATTCTTCCATGAGGGCCTTGGTCCATCGGGAGTGCACCGTCCACTGTTTGGTGGGGTGGCTGATGTCGGCTGCATGCAGCAACAAGGAGAGTGCTTTTGACTTGTCAATTCTGGAAAAGTATTATCATGGAAATAATGAGGATAGACTAGGATCTTACCTCTGGCATTACCCGCCTTCACCCTACAGGGTAAGGCAGCCACAAGCCCACTTGCCAACTCACCACAGACAAGTGATCTTAGCCCTCTGGCCAAGCAGATCACATAGCACCACACAGATCCCTGTTGTGAAAATCTTATTTCCACTGCAGTTTTCAAGCAGGCAAGAAAAAGGGAGAGTCCCTTCCAAGCCACTGGGGAACCTGGGGAAAAGTTCTGCTGTTTCTCATTTTTCTCCTGCCCTTTTCTCAAGCCCTCTGTGCATGTCAGAAATGGCAACCAAAAATAATGGCTGACTGGTAAGCCAAGTCTATATTTATGGGCCTCTGTGCTTCAGTACAACCAGAACTCCTGAAAATAAGTCATGACGTTCTAGATAAGTTAGTGGCTCAATTAGTAGAGAATGAGACTCTTAATCTCAGAGTCATGGCTTCAAGCCCCATATTGGGCAAAATATTCCTGCATTGCTGGAGGTTGGAACCTCAATTCTACAAGTCCATGACTCAAAACATAATGGGCTAAATAAATTGCTTCTCCTCCACCTCGCTCACACTGCTTCTGTGCTGCTGCTCTTCTGTCTTTCTTTGGTCTATTCTTAGAAAAACAGAGTCCTTCTGCTGGTACCATTCCCACAAAACCTGCTCCTTTTGAAAAGCCCCACGACTCCTTTTTCTTTGTGTAACTCCTTTAGTGAAATGCCATTAATAGAGGACAGGTTCCCCAGCATAACTAGAGCTAGGCTGAAATAAGCCCCTCTCCCTTTGGGCTTCAGACCTTGCTTCAAAGCATTGCCCTTGCTCTGAATTGTTACATCAGCATATGGCCAGCTCTGGTTGTCTAGCCAGATTTGTGATGTCATCACATTCACTGGAACACTGCTAGCTGGACATCCCCGGCCTTACCAAGTCACTGTTACACTGCAAGGCTGGAAAAAAATAGGACTCAGGTCCCACTGTCCCTATCACCCCTCCCTTGGGCACCTCCATCCATGCCATATGGTCAGTGCCCCTGCCTCCCCCGCAGTCCCCTTCTTCTGCCACTTACCGCTCAAGCTGCTGCAGGGAGGTTTTCATGGACTTGACTTGCTGGAAGTGACAGGACATGTCCGTAGCCAGAACCATTTCAATCACAAGTGACCGGAGTTCCCTGAACCACACAAAACAGAAGGAAAGAGATATTCACACAGACTTTTCCTGTGTGTTTCATAAAATCATAGAATTGGAAGGGGCCTCGTAGGCTGTATAGTTCATTATTCTTGTCTCCCCAGATATTGGACTAGAACTCCTCTCATCCACAGACAGCTAAATCAGCTGTGGATGATGGGAGTTGTAGTCGTAACAACATCTTGGGACTCAAGGTTGAAGAATGCAAGAACACTGGTCTAGTCCAATGCCCTGCACAATGCAGGAAATCCAGAGCAAGAGCATCCCCAACAGAAGGCTGTCCAAATCCTCTGCTTCAAGCCCACAACCTCTCTGGGTAATTGGTTCCTTTATTGAACTGCTCTTACCATCAAGAGGATTCTCATGGTGCACGAGCAAAAATCTACCCTCCTGTAACTTGAACCCATTGGATCTAGCTCTGCCTTGGGGCAGAAGGGCACATGTATTTTCTGTGTGACAGCTCTACCACCTGTACCATTATCTCCTCTTCTTCTTTAGTTTAACTATGGAACTGGCCCTCACAGGAGGCCCTGATGGCCACCAACCTGGATGGCTTTAAAAGAGGATTAGACACATTCCTGAGGTACAAGACTATCAACGGGGCCTCCCCTGCCAGAGACAGTATATCTCTGAATACCAGTTGCTGTGAAAGGTGTGCCGAGTGCTGTTGTGCTCAAGCTCAGCTTTCAGGCTTCCCACGGGCACCTGGGCGGCCACGGTGAGAGCAGGATGCTGGACTGGATGGGCTCCTGGCCTGATCCAGCAGGCTCATCACAGGTCCTTACACCCAGTGGAGCCCTGACATTTGGTGAGAAAAGAAAGGATCTATCCATTTGGTCCTCATGAATGGCCAGATTTGAGCAGATGATCTTTGATTCTGTTCCAAGATGAGTGTCAGGTAATAAGACTGCTGCGATGTGCTTTCTAAATGACCTCTAATATTGGTGGTTCTATCTTTTGCTCTGCATCCCAGGAGTCATGAGAAGCTCAAATGGCATTGAGTCACATAAATGCCCGTGTTCCCAAATATAATACATCTTCTCATTTACTCTTGCCTCCAGGAAGCCTTTGCAACGTTAAGCCTCCCAGCAAGGCCTTAGTAACTATAACACATTTATCAGGGTCTGTCAAACTCTATCCAATTTCATTCTTTTTCTGAAGATGAACAGATTCAATAGGTAATCATCATCGCAATTGTTTAGTCCTGTGCAGCTGCTTTTGAAGGAGAATTCTGTAAAACTCAAAAACCTACTCCCACTATTTCTTAGGACTGAACAAAAGATATAATCACACTTCTTCCATGTATAGGCACATCCAGACCATCGTTACAAAGCATCTGGCTACCCAGCATACATAAGGGTGTCCTGTAAGTTCCAGGAGGAAGCCAATCATGATGGGTCCCCATCAGAAGTGTATGGGAGGGGGGCAGCTGTGTAGCTGGGTCTTTCCTATACCCCTCTTTTTTCTCCAAGTGGTGTGATCCATGCAAGTATAAAGCAACTGCACAATCTGCAAATAGGGAATTCTCACAGAAAGTGAAAGGGGTGAGGTCTGGCCTGCAGGGAAACCAAGTGATGTATCATGAAAAGTGAGCTGACTATAGACCCTGTCAAGCTGACCTACAGAAACAACCCATGGGTTGCTTTTGAGTCTGGTCAGGGAGCAGGTCTGGATATGGGTAGTGAAAAGGGTTTGGAAACTGCCTTGGGCCAGGAAAGGGTTCCAAACCCAGGCTGTTGCCTATGAAGGTGATGCTCTGGCCTGCTATGGTCCACGGGGTCACTAAGAGTTGGACATGACTAAACAACAACAAGGAAGGTGATGTGGGTTGAAATCAAGGAGACAAGCAGGGCAAGCATGAAAAGACATTTGGAAGAAGGGATCTGGAGAAGCTCAGACCCTTATCACCTGCACCAGTTGACTCCAGCTAAAAGTCTCATCATAAATCCCAAGCCTGTGTGTGTGTGCATGAAATGAACAAGTGAGGTTCTCTGCACTTTGACTCCAGAGTAGCTGGTTTTTCCTACAATGCAAGTGCTTTCTTTTTATGTGGTGTGTTGGCAGTCTGGGTATATTTCCAGGTGAAGGCAGGGGAGAGCCACAGCCTTCATCAACCCATGCAACAAATCCATATGGATTTATATACTATTTATAGCATACGGATTTCCTGGAAATGCCATTGTTTTCAGACCTGAAATCCAGTGGTAAAGTCCAGAAACAAATTCAAACTTCACTTGCTGCTTCTGTGAATTAAGCCTAATATTCTGACCTTGCTTCATGTACTGATGCACAAGTCATGAGTTCCTGTTTTCCTGGTCCTTACAGTATTGCTGTCATCACCCTCAACAGCCGGGGTGAGGAACCTATGCCCCTCCAGATGCTGCCAAGCTACAACTCCCATCATCCCTGCCCATTGGCAATGCTGGCTGCAGCCAATCAGAGTTTGAATCCAACATCTAAAGGGTCACAAGTTCTCTGTCCATGATCAATGGGTAAAAGAGACATGGGGACCAAAAGTGGGTCCAGTGAATGAACTGGGAGCATCTGGTGCTATATAGAGCACAGGTGTGGGGAACCTTGGCCCTCCTGGTGTTGTTCAACCACAACTCCCATCAGCCTCAGCAAACATGGCCAATGGCCAGAGATGACAGAGATGTAGTTCAGCAACATTTGGAAGGCCAAAGGTTATCCATACCTGCTGTGGTGTATTCAAAGCCTACTGGATGTGTGGACCTGAAATGAGACCATCAGGAGCTCAACAGAAACACGTATGAGCTTAAATAAAACAAAGTATTTAAAACTGGAATCCTAAACCCACCCAACTTAGTGGGGCAATTTCTGAGTAAGTAAGCATTGCACAATGAGAGGGCACTGTGTCCGCAATCCTATCCAATTTAGCTGACAGCAGTGGTTGCAAACCATTGCCTTGACTCCCACAATGTCTGCCCCCTCCAGGAGAGTCCCCCCCCCCATTCGCCCCATTCCAAGGCAACATCTTCCTCAGCAAGAGTGAGTCCTATCCAGCAGGCAGGAGGAGGACGAGGTCTCACACGAATTCGTCCTTGGTCAGGTTGACGAGGATGTTCATCTCATCCTCCTGCATCATGCGGAAGACAGCACTGATGTGGTGGTTCTCAAGCACCGAGCGGTCATTGTACAAAATGGCCGTGTCTGACCTGGGGAAGGGAAGAACAACAGTACAGTTCAGAGGCAGCTTTAGCAATGCCAATTCCAATCTCGTTTCACAGGGATTGGGGCAGACATTCGAACACTTCTGATTTTCACCCATGCACCCACGCACATATCAGGTGCCATAGTCCAACACTCTAAGCATTGAACAGGGGCTATAGTTTGACCTGCACAGACTTGCCTGCAGTGGTGGCTGGAGCCAATTGAAGCTGGTAAGGTGGACGCCCAACGGTAAGTGAAGCCAGAACCAATGACAGGCAGAGCCACCATATTCAAGCCCTTCTTCATGTGCCTCCTCCAAGACAGGTCCAGAGGGTGGCAACACAAGAATGGGCCTTTTCTATAGTGGCTCCCCATTTGTGGAATGCTCTCCCCAGGGAAGCTCACCTGGTGCCTTTGCTACAGATCTTTAGGTGCCCGTCAAAAACATTCCACTTCTCTCAGGCCTTTGGCTACCTAAACCATCATGGCCTTTAAAACTGCAGAGGGGGGTTGTTTTTGTTTGCTACTATGCTAGGTCAGGGCCTGGAACATGCTCTACCACTCTGCCATCAAAAGACTCTCTTTCACTTTTCTTTAATTGCTGCCCATTGTACCAATAAGCTTCTCTGTCTCCCTCTTCCTCTCTCTCTCTCTCTCTCTCTCTCTCTCTTTCTCTCTCTCTCTCTCTCTCACACACACACACACACACGAAACAGATCCATATTGCTCACTTGGTTTGGATGTGGAAGCTGTTAGTGGTCCCTGTGTGCTCATAGTCATGGATTGCTGCCGCAAAGACAATGGCCAGGACCTCAATCTCTGTCAGGCAGTGCTGCAAAGGGGGACAGAAACAGGAGATGCCATCAGAACCTGTGGGGAGCCCTCCCTTGCCCAGCAGCAGAGACAGAGGAGGAGAAATACTATTTGCACCAGAGTATTCACCAGGATGGGTCCCCTCTAGCCTCGCATCTCTTTGCCTGGTTGGATATTCTCCTGTGTGGGTGAACAAGTCCAGTTCATACTCATGGATCACCCTCAGAATAGCATAGTGCTCTGGTGGCTTCCTAATGGCCAGGGTAGGGGACCCCTTTCCATCCCAATGTTTCCTTATGGGCAGCCTTCCAGTAGCCTTATGTCAGTGATGGGCAGAGCCAGAGGCACAGGTAGGAGCAGCAACAAACATAACTTTCACTGTTGTACAGTAGTTAATTTCTGCACACACCGCTTTGGGCATCCTTCAGGTTGCATATAGTTTCCTCAGGTTTCCTAGGTCTCCGGTTTCCCACCCCTGCTAAATTACTGATTTGCTGTATTACAAACTTCTGTGGACCACAGCCCATTTCATCAGATGCATGAAGCCTGTGACCTCCATAGAGAAATAGGAAATTGCTTTACATCCAGGCAAACCATTGGTCCCGCTAGCTCAGGACTGTCTATCCTGACTGGCAGCGGCTCTCTTGGATTCCCGATGGGGAATCTCTCCCAACCTTACCTGGGACTGCCACCTGTTGTACCACCCAGCTATGGCCAGGCACTGCTGCACTACAACCCCGATCAGACTTGGACCATGCTGACTGGGGCTGATGGGACTTGGAGTCCAATCGGATCTGGGGTGTCACAGGTTCCTCATTCATCTGATGACGTGGGCTCTGATCCATGAGATCACAATACATTTGTTCGTTATTATGATGCCACTAGACTCTATTGTTGTTTCATTGCCAAGAAACCAACCAGCTACCCCTCTGGAATCTATTGCAGTGCTGATGCAATAAGAGGCAGAAGCAGTCTGAACACACAGCACAAGGTAGGGAAATATGGAAGAAGAGTAGGAACTATGGCTTCTTTTTGACTGACAGAGGTGCTTTCAGCACCTGAAGATAAAGCAGGAAAATCGCCATTGCAATAACTGCAAGTTTTATGGGTTGGATTTCTGCCTGTTGCATGGCTATTAAAGGTACAGAATATCTATTAGAAATAAAACACAGCAACAAACAAGGAAAGAGATTGTGAGGAGAGAAGGGTCTGGCTTAGTGAATCGTTGCCTTCAGAAAGAAACCTCTTTTCCAGCTCCTGCCATTATGTTAAACCAAAAGAGGCCACTAGGAGTCGCTATGTTATTGATATCAATGCTCAGTGCTATTTTCCTAGAAAAGGGGGTGCAGGAATGTTTCCCTTGTTCTCTTATCATGGCAATGGCACCCACCTGAGAGGTGCTGGAACTGAGTTCTGGTGAGTTCCCACTGAAATAAAAGCCCTGTCAATGCTTCATATATAGATTTTCTAGAGATGGACTGTAAAAGAGGGCTTAGGACCATTAATCATGTGGTGGACCCTTCATTTCTGTGATCTAGGACTGCATTACTGGACTTGGCCAAGATGAGAAACACACTTTCTAAGAGCATTAATGACCCATGATTTCCAGTTTGCCTACACCTAGAAGAGCTTTCCAAGATGGCACCATAGAGACTTCTCAGTTAGAGAACCAGCAGACAGAATATCCACATGGTGCCCTCACCACCATGCCCGTGCGAAGCAGGAAGCAGTGCACAGTCTGGGTGACGTCAGCAGCGTGTATCTGGTTGTGATACGGGTTCTTGTATTTCCCATAACCAGCCTCCAGCGCATCAAGGAAGGTCATGAGGTACACTGTGGGGATCTAGAGATAAATGAAAAGGTTAACAATGTAGATCCAGGCAAGCTTTGGGGATAGGAGTAGTCAGTGCTTTTTTTCTAGAAAAAAATGTTTAGGAGTACTCTCATTTTCCTACTCATATTGAAATACTGCCCCTCAATGAGGCCAAACATAGATTCACAAAATGTTTAGGGATATGTGTACCCCTGCGTACCCCCTGGGGGGGGAAAGCACTGGGAGTAGTCAAGGATATAGGACGCTGTCTCATACCTAGGAAGTCCATCTAACTCAGTATGGTAAAAGGTAAAGGACTCCTGGATGGTTAAGTCCAGTCAAAGGCAACTATGGGGTTACGATGCTCATCTCGCTTTCAGGCCGAGGGAGCCGGTGTTTGTCCACAGACAGCTTTCCGGGTCATGTGGCCAGCAGGACTAAACCGCTTCTGGTGCGACAAGACGCCGCGACGAGTGCCAAAGTGAACGGAAACACTGTTTACCTTCCCGCTAATAGTGGTAGCTATTTATCTACTTGCACTAGTGTGCTTTCGAACTGCTAGGTTGGCAGGAGCTGGGATAGAGCAACAGGAGCTCACCGACTGGCAAACCAAAGAGGCTCAGTGGTTTCAACGACAGCGCCACCCACTTCCACTAACTGCCTAGCTCCCACAGGGTCTCTGGCATGGCTTTTTCCCAGTACCTAGATATGCCAGGAATTGAACCTGGGATCTTTTGCATGCAGTGTGGGACCCATCCTTACAAAAAAAGTCACAGGCTGACATCTATGCTCTGATGCAGAACCCTCCAGTCTTCACTTAAGATTCCAGCACACACACACACACAGTGGCAAAGAGACAGTTTATAAGTGGAAGCTCCCAGGGCGGTCATGTTCCTTGTCCGGAATGCACGTGAGTCCTCCACCCGCACTATCCCATCACTAACCTCTTGAAAAACAGAATGTGTCTGAAATAAGAAATGACCCTTATGCCCTATGGCAGCATGAACTTTAAGGGCATCTCTCTGTCCTAAGGGGCTGGGGCGTTCCAGAATGAGGAATGACCTGCTCTTAAAAAGGGGCCCCCTTAACAAAAAGACCACTTCCTTTAAATACAGAACATCCCAGGCTTGGAAGAAGCTTTCTTTTTTGGGCTCTGGAGCTCAGGGTAGCTGCTTGTTTGGTGCCCTGGAGTCTTTATTTTGTAGGAGGGGTATGGAATAGCTTTTTAATAAATCATCATAATAACAACACTGTGATTATACACATGCTATTTCTTACCTTGAAGCGGCTGTTGAGATTGTGGCGGGTGAGCAGTTCAAAGACAATCGTGCGCAAGGCATGGTCCTCACTCACCTTATTCAGCGCAAAGACGTCAAAAAACCAAAGGTCAAGAGTCTACACAAGAAAAGCCAAAAAAGAAATGTAAAAAAGGAGGACTATGTCCTGAGCATAGTGCACTTAACTGGTACAGATGGAGAAAGAATGAGCATCAGAAGAAAGGAAACCTTCCATCTCTCATCTTTGGAGTATGTTGAACAAAAAGTATTTCCACAAAGAGTTCCTTTAAGCCTGTGCAAAAAGCATTTTGTTTTTGCAGTGATGAGCTGTAGCTGGTCCCCTACACATCAACAAGATTGTAGGCCATTAATTCCTGATAAAAAACCACCGCTTTCAGCCCCAGTGTCTCTCTTTTAAAAAGTTACAGCAAAACAAAGGAGGAAAGCTAGGAAAGTTTCCTTGACTCATGCAACTTGATCACAGAAAATGGGTCAGGGTATAAACAATCAGTGCCTTTTTTGGGACAGTATCCATTGGAACAGAGTACCACCAGGACTCCTTCTTTTTGCTGTTCATGGCAGCCATTTTGTGCTGGGACCCACAGCATGAATACCAGCCTTCTAATTTTTTGCCCCCCAGAAAGCAGAGTGAATAACTACTAGCTTGAGAGGTTGGGGCCAGTGCAGAAGCATGACGTCAAGGAAGGAAGCAAACGAAGTTAAGGCTGCAATCATACACACACCTACCTGGGAGTGAGCCCTCTTAAACTCAGTGGGCTTACTTCTGAGTAGACATGGGCAGGATTGGGCAGTAAGTCCAGCATCCCCCTAATAGAGCTGCATTACCTTCAGGCAGTTGATGACAGAGGGAGAATAGTTCGGCCCCACCGCCGTGTAAGTCCGACGGAACATCCTGCAGAGCAGATAACAGCAGGTCAGGCTCCCCATGGCAGATCTGGACTGCATCCCCATAGAGACACCTCCCAAACCCCACTGAGTATCCAGATGAGTGCTGGATAAAATACTGCATCCAAGACCCTCTCTCCTTACATACCAGGCCAGCAGTCCTCAATCCTTCCAAACCCAGGAAATTCAAATGGGACTTGACTTTCAATCTTTGCACCTTATAGATCAGGTTGGGGAGCCCTTTTTTCAGCCCGGGGGCAGGGCTAAAAGTGGGTGGGTCAATGGCTGTACGTGTTGCCTTTCTCTGTCCTCTTTCCAGAGAAAGAAGAGGTGTTCTCACAGCTTAAGGACAGGCTCCAGCCAGGCAAAACAATTGAAGAGGGTGTGAAGCAGGGCTGGTGAAGAGTGTGGTCAAAGGAGAACTGGCGTTGCCTGTGGAGAGTTCCAACAGCCGCATAGAGAAGACTGGAGGGATGCATTTGGTCCACAAGGCCTCACGTTCCCCACCTCGGTTATATGTTATCTTTGCCCTTACTATATCTATCTGGGTCTGCTGCCTTCCACCTCCTCCTCCTGCTTGCTCAACCCAGGTGGAATCTACACACATATAAAAAACACTGTGAAAATACTTTTTAAAAAAACGTTTTGAAAACTATACTGAATTTGTCATAACTCACCATTGCCATCTAGTGTCACATTTGTATATTGCATGATACAACACACTTAAAACATTTTATTTACAGCTGTATAGCTGTATAGCTGAAAATAAAATAGTCCTTCTTACTCCTTTCCTTTCCAAATGATAGCCAGGGCACCCTGATATAGTCACCAACAAGGCACAGTTATGGGGCAGGACCCACTCATTGGGCCAATGTACTAGGCCAATGCATGAAGCAGATGGAGGACCGTCCCCATCTGGAGCAGCTCTGTTCCAACACACACACACACACACACACACACACACAGCACTCCGTCCAGACCTCTCAACAAAGATGCCAGCTTGAACAGCATGCACAATGCTGCGGAACTTGGGCTTCTCCTCGGATCGACGTCCCTTGGCGCGGGTCTGCTGCGTGAAGGTGGAGGCCAGCCAGTCCCGCACCTCAGAGGGAACTGCATCCGACTTGATCTCCTGGAGTTCATCTTCCGTGTCCAAGATCTGCCTGGAACAGGAAAAATGAGCAGTGAGGAGCAGTGAGTGTTTTAGTGAGAAAGGCACTGCAAAGAGAAGCAGAACTGCAGTTAAAACTGAGAGGGATAATGAGGGAGAAGGAGAAAGGAAAGAGGAAGAGAAATAATCTGGAAATTGGCCAAATTCTGGCATATAAAATTCTGACTTTCGTAAAAGCTGTGATTACAAGATTCAGTTTCAGGGATGCTTCACTGGCCAGTTCAACAGGCTGCACTTATTTCCTCCTAAGTTCTCTAAACTGAACAGCTTCCAACAGGCTGTAAAGGTCTGCTATTCCTTATGCAGAAACAAATTGAGGTAAGGAAGAGGATAAAATCAAATTCTCCTGAGCCTCCAGAGACACCCTGAGAATTAGAGATGCTTCGTGTAGCCCAGGAGATTAGCTTGGGGGAGATGGTGAGTCCTGTGGCATAGGTGAGGTTTGGGAACAGGGAAAGGGTTTATAAATGAGCGGGGCCCCAGGATAGTGTGCTCTTTACAGTGGCAATCCCAGAGTCAGTACTAGAGGGGAGTCATAACTTTTCCTGCTCCCAGCATGTACCGGGGTCTACAGGGAACTGCCTCTCCTCATGAGATCTCATCTGACTCAGGGTCAGGTCCCAACACTACTGGACTGTTTCCAACAGCATGCAAAACACCCACCTGAGCTTCTAAAACAGTCTCCCTAGACTTGCAGGCTCTGCACTTTAACCAGTGGCTAGCTCAGTGCTTATTTCTGGGTCCTCTCTGGAAACGGGGTCAGGCAAGACACACGAGCCCCACAGCCTCACCTGGTCTCATCAATGTAGACAGCTTCTAGCAAGGAAGCAGTATATTCCAAGTTCTTCTTCAGCTCCACCAGATTCACCTCTCCCGTCTCCAACTGTTTCACCATGTACCGCAGCCTGGAGGGGGAAATGGAAGCACAGGGAAGGGGGAAATGAGTAAGAGAGAAGCAGAACCTTGCAGGGCTCCCTGGGTCATCCATCAAAGGGCAGCCCACTCCCATCATTACCTTGTGAGGGACTGCTAGGGAGAAATGGAGCCAATGGAATTTACACCAGTGAAATCACTCAGTTGCTGTGATAATGTGGTAGCTGAATTGGGCACATATGTGTCCAAACCCCATTCCACAAAAAAGAAACTGAAAAATGAATTGTGGATCAAAAACAGCCCAATGAGGACTGAGCATGCTCAGTAGGAATGGAATGCTGAATGGCTATTAAGCAGGTGGGGAGAAGAACTCTAGCAGCAGAAGGGATGGAATGGAGTGACTGGAACCCTGAACAGAATAATGCCACACTGGACCACTCTGTTGCAGTGCCTCACTCATATACACAAAAGCCAGTTTCCTGGCTTCTCTCTGTTGGTTGTGCTTCACCCTGATGCAAGATGGCTCCCTATGTTGAGAGCCTGACAATGGAGCTGAAAATGGCATGTTAAGCAATGCACCTTGGGCCATCTGCTCCCTTGATGGGACACATCACTAGTTAATAACAAGCCATCAAGCTCAGCTGGGTGTGTGGTCCATAATGTTTCATTTCCAGTTAATCAGCCCTATTGTTCCGCTTGAAGGACATTAATGTAAAAACATTGAACACTTCAGGAGAACCAAATGAGTAGAGATCATTACAGTGTGATTATCCTTTTAATGAAATGGTAAAAACCACACACACACACACACACACACACACACACAACCCATGTCGTTTCCTGTGGAGCAAAAGTACCTGTTAAGAAAAACACAGGCCTGCCGCCAAAACTAGAAGTTGCATGCTGACCCATAGAATTGTAGAGCTGGAAGGAGCCCAATGATCATCTAGTGCAGGGATGTCCAACTGGTTGGCCATGATCGACAGGTCAATCTCCTTATGCTAGCGATCAGTCGGGGGCTCATTTCCCTCTGTTGGGTAAAAAGAGCATCCAGCCCGGCCCCCTTGCTCTGCCCTTACAACAAATAATTAAATGCATACACACTGTGATATATATATACCTACCATATAGAGAAGCTATTCTAGTCATTGTCATTTATGTTATATTTATTCTTCATAAATTCAGTTAGAGGATTCCACTTGTCTTTAAAATTTACTCTTGTCTATCTTGTCTCAGTCTAATGAATTCTGTAAATTTATACGTCATTTCTACCTTCCAATTTTTTTTTTGCTAACCATTCTTTCACTGTTGGTGGTGACCTACTTTTTTATTTTATTTTCAGTAACTGGAATAGGTGGACTCAAAACAAGAATAATCAATTGGGCCAAGTTAGTGAACAATTAAAGGGATAGGAAACCATAATGGATCAGTTTGATTTGCAGGTTAAGATTATCCATGCATCATTTGCTAGTCTTCATGTGCTTTGGGCTTTATGTGTGTATTTTATCATTTTAATATAAAACAGCCGTGCTTTATCAGCTTAGTTTTCACTGAGTTGGTGAATTAGGCTCTGTGCTGAATTGTGTTGAATCGAAGGTGAGTGCTCACATGGCCGAGAAACAGGTTTACCACCTAAGATGGCTATCTATCTATCTATCTATCTATCTATCTATCTATCTATCTATCATCTATCTATCTATCATCACGTAAAAGTTATACACCATAAACATAAGTTTAACACATGTTTTTTTAAAAGGTTCTTTCGAATATTGAGACCTCCTTCCTTCCCTGCATGAGTTCCAATTCTAAATGTTATTCCTGCATATTTTCTGTAATCTATCTGTTATATAAAAATAGTATCCCAAATCCATGTTACATTACAAGTGCGAATGCATTCCTGCCAATGATTTCAGCTGTTTACAGTGATCTCTCAAATATGTTAGAAAGTTATTCCAGTCTTTTTAAAATACTTGGTCTTCCTGATTCTAAGATGGTAATCCTAACCCCATTTCACTGAGAGCAAGTCCTACTGAATTCAACAGGACTTGCTTCTGAGTAGGCATGGCTAGGACTGCAGCTTAGGTAGAATCATAGAATTAGTTGGAAGTTGGAAGAGACCCCAGGGGTCATCTGGTCCATCCCCTGCAATGCAGGTAAGAAGCAGATCTTGGTCAGTTTGGTACGATGTTTGTTTGTTACTGTTGTTTATTAAAGAATCTAAGGAGCTCAAGGTGGTCTACATGGTTCTCTTCCCCACTTCCTCCTCCCAACAACCCTGTGAGGTGGGTTAGGATGAGACATGGTGACCATACCCAGTGAGCCTCATGTGGCTGAGTGGGGATTTGAACCTTGATCTCCCAGGTCACAGTTCAACACTAACCATTGCACCATACGGCTCTCTTGAGCCACTCTTCTCCTTCAATGCCATGATGGCAAACCACAGGTTAGGATAGCATGGCAAAGAAAAAGGTAGTCTAATTTCTGCCTCTCCAGTATTGAGCTAGACTTGCCATTTGTATCCAGGGTGCCTTTTGCCTTCTGCAGTGGATGTATGCTCTTCCCCCTCTTAAAGAATCACACAACACCTGCACACCTGTTTAAATCATCTCCCACGCAGATGCAGAATTGCTTCAGGCTCCTTCAAGCTGAAGTCTTTCTTTGCGTGTCTTGTACGCCAACTCTCTCCCACTTCCTCTGCAGCAAAGACCTGGCTTGCATTTCACAAACTGGGGACCAGCTGGCCTTTTATTGCTTTCTTGAAAGGGCAGGTTGGTGCCCCGGCTGGCCAAGGGAATAGCAATTGCGCATAAAGAGCCATTTAGCCAATTCCCAGGCTGGCACTCCAAAGCAGAGAGATCTGTGCTGCAGGCTAGGCTGGGACAACAAGTAAGAGTCAAAAGAGAGGGAGATGACAAAGCCATCTGCTTTCTTCTTGCTTCTCAATGGTCTCGTCTTTCCTTGCGGAGGCTAAGGAGTCAGCGCTCTCCTCCTTAACAAAATGCATCCCAGAGGGGGGATTATTTTGCTTTGCACAGGCCTTGCCTCCTTAAAATAAAAATGCCATTGCTGGCTGTTCTCCCACAGGAAAGGATTTACACGACCCACAGATGCCTAGGGAAGGGTTTCCAATGGCAAAGATGCTCAGATATGCTCAGTGGCGCTGCTCAGCACCACCAGTGCAATGCACTGTGCATGGGAGGTGGGGAGTAGGATTCAGGTGCTCCTGGGCATGTGGAGGGGAGTTTGCCTAGGTCCTCTCAGCTATCTGTGCCTCCCCAGCAGTCTCCTCAAGCACAAACAAAGGGGAATGGTTTCAGTGGGATTTCACTCCAGCCGGCTGAGTTCCTACACTAGGAATCTGTTTGCTCTTATGGGCTTTGCTGCGGTGTTCTATTACCATGGCAACGGCCTGAGAGACTCAAGTTACTGAGCAGAGATGGACACATGTAGGGAGGAGGTATCTGTGTGTGTGATGCAGTCTTCCAAAAATGCCCAAGGTTCCTAAAAGCCACCGGGCCAGGAGATTACCCATTACCTAGCACAGTCAATCCTGGAAGTGCTTGTTCTCTACATCAAGCCTCCCTACAGCCCCGTGCCACTACAGAAGGGGTGAGGGAAGGGTGTCTGAGCAAGGGCGCTTCCAGGCTGTCACTACTTTGGGGTTGGATTCAGCTGCCTTCTGGCAAATTCAGCTTGCACAGTTATAGTTGGTCGTGGGGGGGGGGGGTCTTGCACAAGAAGCCCACTTCCCCTTAAGATCAGACTTTATACATTAAGGGGAATGCACTGAGAAGTGTGGGATTGTACTTCTTTGGTGCAGAAGCAGCAGGATTTACCTTCCCAAGGAAGAAATCAGAATGACTGCTCAATGAGCAACTGCCATCACCTGACAACAGCTGCAAGGATGAGTGCCCAATGGATAGGTCTTCTGCACAGGCTTCACTACCATTATAATCCATTTTTGGTCCAGTGCAGTTAACAGCCTTGGCTCTTTGTGGCAAGGAAAGCCAGTATAGCACAGTAGTCAGAATGTCAGACTGGGACTGGGATCCTCACTCAGCTGTGATTCTCACCAGGTGACCCTGAGTAACCTCGCAGCCTATCCTACCTCACAGGGTTGTTGTCAGGATAAAGTAGGCAGAGGGGGGTACAGTGGGAGGAAGGGTATGGTTTTTATATTTAAAAAGAATTAAAAATCCATATTTTTAAGGAAATGAGATAGTATGAATGTCAGCACTTAATGTTTGTAAGGTGGCGATATTTCACCTCCACTGTTGGAGGCAGTGTGCCTCTGAGTAGCAGTTGCTGGGAAGGTTGAGCTCAGCTTCCACTCACTTGCCGGCTTCTCACAGGCATCTGGTTGGTCATTGTAACAACAGAGTCGATGGAACTCCTTTGGCCTGATCTAGCAGGGCTCTTTTTACATTCTTAGAATGCACATTCTTATTGGTCACATTGCCTGGAATATGACTTCCAAGTCTCACACACACGCCTGGAAGAGACTGAGGCTGAAGATGTTAACCTGCCTGGTTTAGGAATCACTCAGTTACTTGGGATTCTGCTGGATTTGGAAGAGCTGCTTGGGATTTCTGAATTGTGTGGAGAACATGCTGTATGTGCAAAAGGTCCCGGGGTTCATTCCTCAGCATCACTAAAGTAGGGCTGGGAAAGACTCCTGCCTGAAGCCCTGGAGAGGCCCTGCTGATCAGGGATAAGGCAATTCTGAACTAGATAGACTAACATTCCAAGTCATTATAAAACAGTTTCATATGCTCCTTTGTCTAGGAGCTTCGAAGACGTTCATGCATACATCAGTGTCACACTGCAGCATTTCAAAGACTTTCTTTCCACTTTGCAGATCCAGATGGCTCTGAGTCAGGGCAACATTGAAGGGGGGGGGAGATGCATTTTCCTGGCCAGCTACAAGGCTGAGAAATGACTGAGGAGCCGCCTAATGCCATTGCAGGGCCTTGAGCGTGTTAACCAGCACCTGGCAATCGGATTAGGGACTGCAAATTCAATTACAGAGCCCAGGCTCATGCATTTGAGCAATTACTGCTGCCTCCGGTCGAGTCACATGAATCCTGGAAGCAAGTCATGCGGAAGAACGTGAAGGGCTGGAAAACCAGTGATACCACTGTGCATGTAGCATCACCCACTGGGAGTGAAGCAGTGCAAGAAGTATAATGACGAGTGAGCATGGCCAATGGTCAGCGATGATGAGGCCAAACACCACCTGGACAGCAGAACATTGGCTGCTCCAGCCTAATGAGTAGCCTTGGGCCAAGGGCCTCTTTCAGCCCAATCTCCCTCACAGGGTTGTTGTAAAGATAAGTCAGGTGGAAGGGAGAACAACGGATGCTGGCCTGAGTTCTCTAGCTAAAAGAGCAGGATGGAGATGGTGATAATTTGGCATAAGTGTCTCTGGGCTGAAGCCATCCCCAAATAGTATGGGATCTCAAAGAGATCTGTTTTGACAAGTCTCCAGCCATGTGGGGAATAATACAGCAGCAAATGTTTTGCTCTGTGAGAACAAAGGGCAGCCCTGAGCTCTGTATAATGAACAGGGTTTTAATTAAGCAAGCTGATAAAACATTAGAAAATAAAGACTGCACCGGAGAAAGGGGGCGATGGCCCATGAATTTCCTGGAGAGTCTTTCCTAACACAAAAGCAGGCAAAAGAGGAAGGCTGCCACGTAGGATTGACAGCAACCATCCAACAACGGCTAATTGCCAATTTTATATAACAAACCAGGGGTAGAGGTGGGGGTTCCTGGAGTTACCACTTTCTGCTATATGTAGGGGGGGACTGCATATGGGAGCTGGCATCTGGCAACATCAGGAGGGCCAAAAGTTTCCCATCCCTCTTGTAAGCCATGGTGCTAGCTCCTGTACATGTTTTAAGGTGCCTCCAGACGTTCAGTATTTTGTGGAAGGGATTGAAGTATATATCCAAGCTTCAGGTTTGTGTATTTAAAGTGGATTAAATAAGGCTGTCCATTGATAAGGCTATCAGGGCTCATCCAGACCTCCTTCCGTGCCATGTTTCTAAGACCAAGCCTGCACTTTAAAGCTCTGTGTCCGAGTGCTTCCTCCCCCATCCACCCCAACCAGCACTTACCTCAAGAAAACCCTCCCTTTACTGCTGAACCAGAGCCAATGGCAATTCATAGAAAACCCCAATTCAGCATTACTGTAAAGAGTAGGTTTTCCTTGGGAAAGTGGTGGGACAAAAGGCAAAAGGCAAAACAAGGCTTGGACACAGACAGGGAAAGCATGCATCTGTGCCCAGAAAGTGTGGGGGCAAAAGGTAAGTGTGGATGAGCCCCCCGTGGCTCTGAGCCTCAATGGCTACGCTCTGCCCCCAAAGTCAGAAGCAGCAATGCTTCCATATCCCAGCTGCTGGAAACTACAGGAGGGGAGAGGCTGCTCTTGCACTCACGTCCTGCTTGCAGGTTTCCCACAGGTATCTGGCTGGCCACTGTGAGAACAGAATGCTGGACTAGATGGTCGGATCCAAGAGGTTATTCATATACCCTTTAAAGGGCTCTTGTGCAACAAAAAGCAACAGCGAAGTGCACTGAAAAGTGTAGGAGGAACAACTGAATAACACCCCACAAGCAAATCAGGATAAATGCTCATCGTGGTATAAAGGTAAAGGGACCCCTGGCCGTTAGGTCCAGTCATGACCAACTCTGGGGTTGCGGCGCTCATCTCGCTTTATTGGCCGAGGGAGATGGCGTACAGCTTCCAGGTCATGTGGCCAGCATGACTAAGCTGCTTCTGGTGAACCAGAGCAGTGCACGGAAACGCCGTTTACCTCCCCACCAGAGCAGTACCTATTTATCTACTTGCACTTTGACATGCTTTTGAACTGCTAGGTTGGCAGGAGCAGGGACCGAGCAACGGGAGCTCACCCCGTCGCGGGGATTCAAACCGCCGACCGTCTGATCGTCAAGTCCTAGGCTCTGTGGTTTAACCCACAGCGCCACCCGCATCCCTCATTGTGGTATAGTTGCCCCTTAAACAAATCAGAACAAATGCTCAATGAAGACCCAACACAGTCTACCTCCATGTAAGCTACATGCAAGCAAATCAGGATGAATGCTCAAAAACAGGTTGCTCGGAGGAGCCCCAGGTTTCAACTTGCACTTCATCTAACACAGCAGCCAGTGCTTCACAGTAAGAACAATAAGTAATAATACTCATTATAATGTGTGGTCCGGCACCAGTTCTATATCCAAGGCACAGCAAAGCTCATGACAACTTGGATTATGGCATCACACATTCTATCAGCCTGCGTTCTATGTGAATAATCATCACCTTGGCTGGGCCGGTGAGGGGGATCGGGCGACGTCACCCAGAGCAGACTTTCCGGTTCCACTGCCTCATGATTGATTCATTGGCCAGAGCATCTCCCTCGCTGGCTGTCAAGCCAGCCTCCCATCCTGAGCAATTTACACAGCAAGGCTGTAATCTGGGCCCACTATCTTTTCAATTAGCCAGGAAAGGTGGAAAGCAAGCTGTGATGCCACTGAAGGATGGGGTGGGGGGACAAGAAACAGAATGGGTGTTTAAAGTGCTTCGGAGCCAACAGCAAGGGCAAAGTCAAGGAGACATTAGTCTGAGATGTGCTGCACTTAGAAGATGCTCTCCCAAAGCGCAGCCCACCCCGTTCCTTCCCATTTCATCCCCTAGGATCAGGAGTGGGCAGGGGATTCTGTTTGAGCATGATCTGTGGCAGAGAGCACATGTTGACAGTGTGTGGAGGCAGAGCCCAAAGGGGGTACATCACCCCCTCTCTCTACCCCCCCTGTCTCTTTCTCTCTGTCTCCCATTTTTTCTTTCTTTTCTACCACTATGAAATTAGGCCAGAGGTAGGGAACCTGTGGCCCTTCAGATGCTGGTGGAATTTCAGCTCCCACCATCCCTGACTACTGATCATGTTGGCTGGGGCTGATGGGAGCTGGAGCCCCACAGTAACTCTGGAAGTCCATAGGTTCCTCATTCTGGCATTTCAGAAAGCAACAAGGAAGTCTGTTGTGGGCTGCAATTCTGCACACATTTACCTGGAGTAAATTTGACCCCATCTGACTCAATGAGGGTTACATGTGGGCAGATATGCATAGGCTTGCACTGTCAGCAAACTCTCAGAAGGCAGAGAGTGAGGTAGGCTGCAATCCTACACCTGCTTACTCAGGAGTAAGTCCCATTGAACTCTGGAAGTTGAAATCGAGAGAGAGAATAACTTGCCTTTGGCCCCCTTGGCCCCATCATAAGCTCATGGCAGAGGTGAGATGCAAATCAGGGACTCCAACTTTTGTAGCTTACTCGAAGGCACTGCTCCATATCTCTTACTGAGATTGCTGGCATTAGCTTTCTTGTGGTCAGGGCCAGACTCCTTCCATGTGTCCATGTAGAATCAGTTATGCAAAAGGATGCAAATGTGTTATGCAAAAGGATGCAAATGTGATGGGCTTGCACAAACAAAACACCTCTTTCAGAATCCAGCTCCTCTTAACAGTGGGGCAGCCTCTTCCATGGAGAGTGTTTTGGAGCCACAGAAGAATTCAATCATTCACCTTATTTTGTTTATTGGGAATAAACAGGAAAAAATCCTTTCCTGGGCTTGAGTCCGACCCTTCGCTGCAAGCTTCTGAGAATTAATTAATTATATATAGATTTTGTATATGAAGTATCAGTCCTTCATTCTGCTTAGAAACACAATCTTATACAAACAGGATTCTAGTGACATTAAAGTGGTACTTAAAGCCATCACCTTAATGGTCCTATAATCATACTAAATTATCATATAAAGCAACTATGCTTTATGGGTATCATTTAAAAAAAAAAGGCATATCCTTGCCCCCCAAAGCTTACCATCTAAAATTTCAAGTGAGGGAGGGTAGTCGACAGAGTCAAGTACAATGGGCAAAGCTACATGTACTAAGGGTTGATTTCTATAACAGGTGAGGATTAATAGCTTTGAAGGATAAAAAGGATTTTCAGGAGGGATTTCAAGGCCAAGAGAATAGGCATTTTGAAGGAGAGCTGCGGGCATCAGAGGGAGCTTAATTAGAGCTGGGGGGTTAGTCTGACTCTTCGCTATTGCTCCTCTCGTGAGTGTGTGAGGGTGTGTGAGTAAGAGGCAGCAACAGAGAATGCACAGAGTGCATTTCCAGAACCAATGGCTCCACGCACACCAGGACTAGAGAGGAGGGGCACACGGGGGTCTTCAGAAGGTGCAGCTGGAAGACAGCCTCCGCTTTCTGAAATCTGCTCTTCTGTGCAGGAGGTGCAGAAGCACCCCCACCCTCTTTTTGAATCTGGCCACCCTAAAGGTATTGGAAGCCCCAGTGTAACACCGTTGTGTTGCAGCTTGTCCACACCTCCCAAAAGAGAAAAGAGTTAATTGCACAAATTAAAGTGCTATTTCCCCTGACTGCACAATTCTTTCACATAGCAAAAGATCAGCAACTTCCACAAGGTGCAAGAAACATTTAGTCAGCCCAATTTCTAATATGCTTCCTCCCCAAGGGCTCTGGGTTGGTATCAACACCTGGAACACCCACTGTCCAAAACCAATTAAAAGGAATAAAGGAAATGCATGTTTACTCAGAGGTAAGTTCAGGGCCAGCCCAAGAGGCTAACCACAAAATGGCACCCCTCTCCAGGAAAGGAGTGAGTGGAGGTCTACACTGGGAACAGAGGGCAGAGAATCAATCAACCTTACATGAACATTGAAGTGGGAATCAAAGGCCATCATAGGAGGAAAATCATACCAGGTGAGTGCAGAGCCCAGAAGAGCAGTGAGCAGCCTCTGTCACTTCCTCCCTAGTGGTGAGAGGAGACCAGCAGCACATCCTCTTTGCCAGGAAGACACTACAGAGGTGGTATTGGGTTGGCCACCAAGGAAATGGCAGATCTGGCCTCTAAGGAGAGTGCTGCAGCTGTAACTGCCATCATGGCGGCATTCATTGGAGGATGGATCTGCTGCCCCTATGGATCCTGCCACTTGAGGGTGTCGCCTCACCTTGCCTCATCGGTGGGGCCAGCCCTAGGTAAACCCCACAAAGGGGCTCAATGGGGCTGGCTCACAGTTCAAGTGTATAGGATTGCAGCCTCTATGATTCTTAAGAGTCATCCTTTGATGTCATAAAGGACATAAGCACTGAGTTGGGAGAGACCTAAAGGCTAGCATAAGATAGCTCCAAGCAATTAGGAAAGGACTGTAACTCAGTGGCAGAGAGCCAGCTCTGCACGCAGAAGATCCCAGGTTCAATCCCCAGAATCTCCAGGTGGGGCTGTCAAAAACCCTGGAATAGTCACTGCCAATCCATGCTTGTTTGGAATCTCTGTATTTCAAGGCAGTTGTGGGACAAGTAAAGGTGGGTTATTGAAATATACTTGGAGTCGCACAGTAATTTCATGCTCTTTATTGCAGCTCGTAGAACAGAAGTTAAGTTTCCCCCCAAACCTCAGGCTTTATATACATTATTTACACAATGGGTCCCATCTGATTGGCTGATTCTGCTTTCTGCTTCCCTCCTGGAGCCTGATTGGTCTTTTCCTGCAAGCCAATCAGTTGTTGCATTCTAGGATCCTACCTGCCTATTGTTCTAGGATCTAAGCTTAGTACATAACAGTTATCATCCTTTTTATCGTCTGGAAATCATTTTAGGGTCACATGGCAAGCAAAATACTGTGCCAGATCTATGAATGATCCAATATGGCAATTCTCCTCATGTTCTTATCACGGTATTCCAGAGTACAAGAAACATAGTTCTAGTGTTTGTATATGAGAATTTATAGCAAAGCATGGCTTTCTATCAGCTGAGCCAAGGCTGTTTTTATGGCTGTCTCCATATTGTTTATACATTGCTCAGTGAATTTATTACTTGGTTTATTACAATGGCTTTAAATATTGCTGTGCACTGCTTTGAGCATTTGTTGTTGTGGTTTTGGTTTTGTTGTTTTTTAAAGGCAGAAAACATTTTAAAAAGGCTATTCTCAAGCCCCTTCCACACAGTGGGAGCTTTGCTGGATCAGGCCAGTAGCCCATCTAGTCCAGCATCCTGTTCTCTCAGACCAACCAGACACCCATGGGAAGACCACAAGCAAGACCGGGATGCAAGACCCCTCTCTCCTCCTGCAAGCTCCAACAACTGCCTCTGACAGGGGAGGCAGAACAAAGCCATCCTGACTAGTAGCCATTCATAGCCTTACCCTCCATGAGTTTGTCTAATCTTCTTTCAAAGCCAGCTGGCCATCACTGCCTCTAGCGTGAACAAATTCAATCGTTTAACTATGTGCTATTTGAAGAAGGGTTTCCTTTCATCTGCCCTGAATCTTCCAATGTTCAGCTTCACCGGATGTCCACCAGTTCTAGTGCTAAGTAGGTTCAAGGTGCTGGTTTTAACCTTTAAAGCCCTATACGGCCTAGGACCCTCGTACCTACGGGACCGCCTCTCCTGGTATGTCCCACAGAGAAATTTATGGTCTGCAAATAAAAACATCTTGAAGATCCCAGGCCACAGAGAGGTAAGGCTGGCCTCAACTAGAGCCAGGGCTTTTTCGGCCGCGGCTCCAATCTGGTGGAACGCTCTGTCACAAGAGACTAGGGCTCTGCGGGACCTGACATCTTTCCGCAGGGCCTGCAAGACAGAGCTGTTCCACCAGGCCTTTGGTCAGGGCGCAGCCTGACCCCCTCCTCTGGCAACCTGCACAGGATTTTGCTTGATGGTTGCCATTAATTTGATTTTAATTAATTTTATAATGAATGTTTTTTGAATGTTGAACTATTTTGACTGTTGTTAGCCGCCCTGAGCCCAGCTTTGGCTGGGGAGGGCGGGATATAAATAAAATTTATTATTTATTATTATTATTATTAAGTTACTAAAGACAAGGAGGCCCATCTGCCCAGATCAGATGACATTTACTGTCCAGATACTGATTAGTAGCGGGTGGGGAGACAACCAATTAAGAAAAACTCAGCCACATATCAGAAGAAGCAAAGAGCACACACATTTGTTATTTTGATAAATGACATACCGCTAGGGAGGAAAGTGCTTGCTGTATCATGCATTAAAGAAGAAGAAGAAGAAGAAGAAGAAGAAGAAGAAGAAGAAGAAGAAGAAGAAGAAGAAGAAGAAGAAGAAGAAGAAGAAGAAGAAGAAGAAGAAGAAGAAGAAGAAGAAAAAAAGAATTTGAACTTGACTTCCCTCCTTTCACTCCCCTTAAGGAGTCTCAAAGCAGCTAACAATCTCTTCCCTTCCTCCCCCACAACAAACACTCTGTGAGGTGAGTGAGGCTGAGAGACTTCAAAGAAGTATGACTGACCCAATGTCACCCAGCAGCTGCAGGTGGAGGAGCGGAGACTCAAACCCGGTTCACCAGATTATGAGTCCACCACTTTTCAAATTAACGTGGGCAGCTGCAGCATGTGAAGCAGCAAGTGGTGGCCTAGAGAAGACTCCGCGTTCATGGGCATGCATCAAAACACACGCGCACTGGAGGACTAAAGATGAGCGCATGCCTCTCCCACATGGGAGACTCAACTTCCAGAGACCGTACATTCTAGTAAGCAGGTGAACAACCCTAGTGAAACATCAAGTGATCATCACTAATCATTAGCAAGCAAGCAATAAGGTGGTCAACTAGGCCATTGCTATTATATACAAACTGCAGCATGACAGCATTGGACAAGCAACTGAGTGGAGCAGGGAGGGCAGCAGTAGAAGCAAGCAGGTGAGCAGAGGGAGCAGGTTTGAAATGGCCCATCAGGCCTTCCCATGTTCCCCGTAGTCGTTGTGGCTGCCACACACCAGCCCACTTGCTTATTTGATCACATGTGTGCATAACAAGGCGAGGCAAGCCTGGGGTCCAAGCAAGCAGGTGGCCTGGCTGAGTGAGAGAGGGTGGTCCAATGGCATGAGCAAGAGGGCAGCTGGGAGGGCAGCACAGGCAAGCCTTCATGCGCTCCCCACGGCTCACCCCAGGTTGAAGTCTATCTCCCCTTAGTGTGCTGCCGGCAGAAGGGAGTATGCATTTCAAAATGTGCACTTCATTTGGGCAGCAACAGGGGGGGGGGGAGGAAGGAAAGTCTGTCTCCTCTTCATTCCTCTCTCCTCTGTGAACTGTTGGGGGAGGGGTAGCTTTGGGGATTGGAGGGGAGGGGGCTAAAGGAGATTGAGCGGGTGAGGGTTGGGGGGTGAGAGGGAGGAAAGGGAAGTGTGGGGAGCACAGCAAACAGGCTGGCAGCATATCTGATGAACAAGACTGGCCTTCTAAGGCTTCTGTGAGGATATTCTTTAAGGCAAGTTGCAATAATTGTTTTATTATTACTTGATGTTGATGATGATGATGATTTCTTGCCCACCCTTCACCATAAGGTGCAAGGGTACATTGCAGCTATTTGAAAATGCGATGTCTAAAACAAATTAAAACAGATTACAGTTACAAGGATAGATATATCTCAGGTGTTGATGACCAGCATTAAGAGGTGCATCCTCTAAAACAGGCATAGGCAAACTCGGCCCTCCAGATGTTTTGGGACTACAATTCCTATCATCCCTGACCACTGGTCCTGTTAGCTAGGGATCATGGGAGTTGTAGGCCAAAAACATCTGAAGGGCCGAGTTTGCCTATGCCTGCTCTAAAAGATGAAGGTGCCAAACGCGCTGGCAAGGGTGGGGAATTCTCCACTCCCTATATTGTCACCCTGGGTCCCTAAATGCAGCAGAGGACAGAGTAGGAAAAATGTGAGGCTCTAAGAAACATCCTGCCTCTCCCCCAAACCATAAAAACTGGATCAGAATCAGTGTCTGTGTCTGTGTGTGTGTGTGTGTGTGTGTGTGTGTGTGTGTGTGTGTGATTACACACTTCCCTCCTGCTGCTGAGGAATATCAGTAGCAGATGGCAGCACACAGGCACAAGCCATGAAGACTGGAGAAATTGCTCAAGGGGCAGTTGAAAGCGAAGCCACATTCTCCTCAGTGTACCTCCCCTTTGGGCCCAGATTTGCTCCCCACCTCTCCAAGGAGCCTCTCATTTCTAGGGACCCCAGTTATGGAGAAGAGAGGCAAAGGTGACCCTCAAACCCACTGCAAGGTCTCAAGTTGGATACATCGCCGGGCAACTTACTTTCTCTCCCAGTAGCGTTACTAGGTAACTGCAGAAAGTTGACTTGCAGCATTTTAGCGCAACAAGCATGTGAGCGATGGCAGAGAGGTTCCTTTGTGTTTGTAATGAGCTGTTCGTTCCGCCCCACACCCACCAGGGTCCCTACACTTGTCACACTCTGGTGGCAGGCACCTTGTGTGGGCACCAGTCCTGATCGTGATCAGCCGCATTGTGCGAGTAGAACGCTAAACAGCATGTTAGCTGGGGGGACGGGACTTCACAAGCTGCTGCCTCGCAACCGTCTTGCAAGCTGCTTTCACTCCGCTAAGCATTGATATGCCATTCAGCTTTCCTTAGGAAGGGAAGGAAGTTTCCAGACAAGAATTCGCACCCATATCCTTCCACACCAGGAGTTCTCTTGAGGAAACTCCCTGCAAGAGCACCCAAGGCCTGGAAGATGCAGCCACATGGGCAGGACTTTGGGGAAGAAGTGTGTAGCAACACTCAGCAGACTGAGCCGGGCTGGGTGGGGCAGCGCAGGGTTGGGTCACCACTTGGGATGGGGGAGGAGCTCAGTTCGCCTTCAAAGGCACACTCCCCTAAGATGCAGTTTCCGAAACAATGTACGAACCAGAACACAGCTATCCTTCAACTTTCGCATGTAGAAGCAAGCGCTTCCGCAAATTTTTGCACTTCTTAGCAGAATGTGTATAAAAATACACACACTAGAATGAAATAGACATCAAAGGCATAGCACATAAAGGTACATTAGGGGAAATTGCAAAAAAAATATCTATAATGGGGAAAATAGCATAAAATCATAGACTCATAGGGTTGGAAAGGACCCCAAGGGTCATCTAGTCCAACCCCCTGCAATGCAGGAAGAGATCATACATCACAGATGGCCATCCAGCCTCTGTTTAAAAACCTCCAAGGAAGGCGAGTCCACCACCTCCCAAGGGAGTCCCTTCCACTGCTGAACAGCTCTTACTGTCAGAAAGTTTTTCCTAATGTTTAGTCAGAATCTCCAGAATCTGGAGGTCCTCTCCTCCAGAGCAGGAGAAAATAAGCACCATTCCTTCTCCATGTGACAGCCCTTGAGATATTTGAAGATGGCTAGCATATCTCCTCCCAGTCTCTTCTTTTCCAGGTTTAACATACCCAGTTCCCCCATTCCTCATAAGGCTTGGTTTCCAGATCATCTTGGTCACCCTCCTCTGTACATGTTCCAGCTTGTCAATATTCTTAAACTGTGGTGCCCAGAACTGGACACAGTAGTCCCGGTGTGGTCTGACCAAAACAGTATAGAGCAAGACTAACAAGTCACTTGATTGGGACGCTAGACTTCTGTTGATGCAGACCATATACAATATGTAAAAACATGTATATATAAGGAGAAATTCACACTATAATGCTGATGATTTTATGCGGCAATGTGGAAATTGAAAGCAACATTTGAAAAATGCAAAACTCTGAAAAACCAAAACTGACAGTTTTTCACATCCCTACTCCCCACATTCTGAAGTATAAGGGCACACTCCCATCGAAGGACACATTCGCACCCCACTAAGTCCAGTGGCTTACGACACCATGGCATAGATACTGTCTTGATTTATTTGGTACAAGCAAAAGCTTTTTTTCAAATGCGGCCAGAGCTGATCTGGCCCAGTCAAGAAGAAAACTCTGCAAACTTGATCACACTTAAGGAAAACAGAAGGTTGCCTTGCTGTCCCTGATTTAAGAGGTACATTGTTCAAAGTTTTTTGTTGTTGTTTTTTAATTAAATCTACTTTAAAGAGTTAAATACTCAGAAAAGAAAAAGATTCAAGGGGAGGGGCCTGTTCCCCTCTTGGTCAGTGAAGGCGATGCAGTTCTGGAGAGAAGGGCCTCATTCTAAATTAGATGCATCTGCCCTCAGTGACATTGTCACTGGTGGGAATAGTGATGTCAATATTTCCAGGAAGAAGAAGAAGAAATTGTTGGGGGGGGCAGATTAATGCTGCTGAAGCAGAACTCAATTAGGGCACAAAGAAGGAATAAACACAGCAAATAGGGGGCCCCAAAACACGACTTTTGCACTGAAAGAGTGCCCCCACAGATATCTGGTATTCCAGGGTAACCTTATTCCACTGATTCCCCACTCCATCTATCCCAGAGGAGAATCTGTGGCCCTCCAGATGTTGTTGGACTCCAGCTCACACCAGCCCCAGCCAGAATGGCCAGCTGGGTGCCAAGCTGGGCAAACAGAAGGGGTCAGCATTGTTGGGCATCCGCCAAGGCCTACGCCCTAGCAGGGAACCTTTGCTTACTGCCTGCATTGCCCCAAGTCCCCGGGCTGTGATCTACCTACGATTCTATTGTTCTTCCTCCCCATCTTTGCCTGATTACTGCACTTTGGAAGCACACAAGCAGGGAGAAGAGCAAGGCGGAGAAGGAGCAGCAGCCTCCGCAGTGGTGCGGAGGGAGAGCACAGAGGGTGCTCAGCCATGCATCTCACTGAGGCCACTTGGAGGAAATGTGGAGTATCAACCTTAACAGAATATAAAATAGAAATGCTCCCAATTTGCTTCCCTTGTATTCTGTTCCAGTATCCCAGAGTAGTGTAGTGGCTAGAATCTTACAATCATGGTTGGAAGGGACCAGGAGGGCATTCTAGCCCACCCCTTGCAGGAACCTTTTGCCCAACGTGGGTCTTGAACCCTCCACCCTGAGACGAGCTCCCATCTGGATTTGACTAAGCTGTGGGAGAACAGGGTTTGAATCCCCAATAACAGTAATAATAAATAATGGTATTATTTATGTGCTGCCCATCTGACAGGGTTTCCCCAGACAGTCTGGGCGGCTCCCAACAAAATATTAAAAAGACAATAAAACTTCAAAGATTAAAAACTCCCTTGCACAGGACTGCCTTCAGATATCTTCTAAAAGTCAGATACAGTGGTACCTCAGGTTAAGAACTTAATTCATTCTGGAGGTCAGTTCTTAACCTGAAACTGTTCTTAACCTGAAGCACCACTTTAGCTAACGGGGCCTCCTGCTGCCGCTACACTGCCACTGCACGATTTCTGTTCTCATCCTGAAGCAAAGTTCTTAACCCGAGGTAATATTTCTGGGTTAGCAGTCTGTAACCTGAAGTGTATGTAACCCGAGGTACCACTGCAGTTGTTTATCTATTTGACATCTGATGGGAGGACATTCCACAAGGAGGGTGCCGCTGCCAAGAAGGCCCTCTTCTTATAACCTCACTTCTTGCAGTGAGGGAACTGCCAGAAGGCTCTCGGAGCTGTATCTCAGTGTCCAGGCTGAACAATGGGGGTGGAGATGCTCCTTTAGGTATACTGGACCGAGGCCGTTTAGGGCTTTAAAGGTCAGCACCAACACTTTGAATTGTGCTCAGAAACATACTGGGAGCCAGTGTACTTAGGACTGGTGTTATATGGTCCTGGTCACCAGTCTAGCTGCTGCATTCTGGATTATGTGCAGTTTCTGAGCCGCCTTCAAAGGTAGCCCCAGGTAGAGCATATTGCAGTAGTCCAAGCAGGAGAAAACCAGAGCATGCACCACTGGTGAGACAGTGTACAGGCAGGTAGCATCTCAGCCATCACACCAGTTGTGATGTACACTGGGTGACTTTGGACCAGTCACTGTGGATTAGTCTAATCTAACCTAACCCACAGGGTTGTTGTTAGGATAAATAGAGCTGGGGGGGGAGCACTGAGCTCCTTGGAGGAAAGGTGGAACATAAAACAGTGGTGCAGCAATAAAATTGCTAGCACATTTGCAAAGGTAAGCAGGGTCTGGTTAGGGGTCTGGGGACTGAGATTCATGCATTCCAGAGAGTTGGACTAACTCTACAATTCCATGATTCTATGAAATGTAGAAAATTGTTAATTAAGTAAGTGGCTAGGCAGTGGCGACAGTGCCATGGAGGTGGACTCATTCAGGAAGAGCCCCCCCCCCCACTGAATACTGAATCTCCCCCAAGAGCCCCTAAAATCTGGCACAGACAATGGGTCTGCTCGGCTTACAAAGAATGAAACTGCTGGTCTTTAAGATATCACAGTCTTCTTTATTTTTCCCTCAAGTACTATAGAATTTATTAACCATCACTAAGGCACTTTTCAAATTGCAAACATGCACTGGATTATGGAGAAAGCTAGAGAGTTCCAGAAAGACATCTACTTCTGCTTCATTGACTATGCAAAAGCCTTTGACTGTGTCAACCACAGCAAACTATGGCAAGTTCTTAAAGAAATGGGAGTGCCTGATCACCTCATCTGTCTCCTGAGAAATCTCTATGTGGGACAAGAAGCTACAGTTAGAACTGGATATGGAACAACTGATTGGTTCAAAATTGGGAAAGGAGTACGACAAGGCTGTATATTGTCTCTCTGCTTATTTAACTTATATGCAGAATTCATCACCCTAGCCAGAATTAAGATCACCGGAAGAAATATCAACAACCTCAGATATGCAGAGGACACAACCTTGATGGCAGAAAGTGAGGAGGAATTAAAGGACCTTTTAATGAGGGTGAAAGAGTAGAGCGCAAAATATGGTCTGAAGCCCAACATCAAAAAAACGAAGATCATGGCCACTGAGCCCATCACCTCTTGGCAAATAGAAGGGGAAGAAATGGAGGCAGTGAGAGATTTTACTTTCTTGGGCTCCATGATCACTGCAGATGGTGACAGCTGCCACGAAATTAAAAGACGCCTGCTTCTTGGGAGAAAAGCAATGACAAACCTAGACAGCATCTTAAAAAGCAGAGACATCACCTTGCCAACAAAGGTCCGTATAGTTAAAGCTATGGTTTTCCCAGTAGTGATGTATGGAAGTGAGAGCTGGACCATCAAGAAGGCTGATCGCCGAAGAATTGATGCTTTTGAATTATGGTGCTGGAGGAGACTCTTGAGAGTCCCATGGACTGCAAGAAGATCAAACCTCTCCATACTGAAGGAAATCAGCCCTGAGTGCTCACTGGAAGGACAGATTGTGAAGCTGAGGCTCCAATACTTTGGCCACCTCATGAGAAGAGAAGACTCCCTGGAAAAGACCCTGATGTTGGGAAAGATGGAGGGCACAAGGGGAAGGGGACAACAGAGGACGAGATGGTTGGATAGTGTTCTCGAGGCTACCGGCATGAGTTTGACCAGACTGCGGGAGGCAGTGGAAGACAGAAGTGCCTGGCATGCTCTGGTCCATGGGGTCACGAAGAGTCGGACATGACTAAATGACTAAACAACAACAAGGCACTTTTCAAAAGAAGAGGAAGGAGGAGTTGGAACATAAACAGTATAGTATAACTTTGAGCACACAATTAGTGGGTTTTCCATCTTGAAAAGGCAGCCTGGCTGAAAGCTTGAAGCAGCCAAACAAACCCCCAGGTACAGGAGCACTTTCTTGTCCAGCTATACAACAACTCAGAACTTCTATAGCACAAGCCTGTACCTGTCTGCTCAGAAGTAAACCCCACTGAGTTCAGTGGACAAACTCCAAGGTAATCCTAACCCCACTTTTCTGGGTGCAAACTCCAATGAATTAATTAGAACTTGCTTCTGAGTAGACAGAGGGTACTGGTATTCAGCTAAGTCTTTACTCTGATCAAACCCACTGAAATTAATAGACATGGCTAAGTCAGCTCCATTCATTGCAATGGATCTGCTCAACTTAAAAACCGAGTTGAATGCCACCACACTTAGGACTGCACGGCAAGTCTGTGCAGGATTGCAGCCTCAGCCCAGGAAAATGACCGCTCCCTGTTCTTACCTGAGGATGGGGCTGTGCATATGGGCCCGCTGGACTTGAACAACCTCTGCCATGAGCAGAGAGGCACTGAGGACCTTCACTGTCCACAAGAGCCTTCAGGCTCCACCCTGTCAGTCCAGGAGGGCTTCGGCACCACCAGCCAGGGCCTAGTCCACTGTTTATTTTCTAAAAACATCCCGATATTTCTTCTTTCTTCACCACAGCAAAGGGGTTGTGTCCCCCCCCCCCCCTTAAATGCTGGGTTGCTGCACAGGATGCAACCTGCGGTAGGGTTGTCAGGCCTTCTGTCCGCAAGAGTTTGTGAGTTGCGGTTGGGATAGGGCACAAGGTAGAAAAGGTTCACAACCGCTAGCAAAGGCAAAAAAGGAAACGCACAAAAGCCATTTAAGGCAACCAGAGAGCGAGGGGAATATGCGCTTCGATAGATGCAGGCTGGCTTGGCAGACTATCGGACACCACCACTGACTATTTTTGCCTGTGAAAAGCCATTTATCATTTATATCACAGGAACATCTATTGGCAGCCAGCAGAGGCCAAGGGGGTTGGGCAGGCTGCTCCCCAGGGGTGATGGGGGCGAGCAGGGAATGCGTGGAAACGGCCTGTTTGTTTTGGAAGTGGGGGGAGGAGGTTCAAAAAAGTAAATGAAGCCTTGCCTAAAATGACTAGCAGCCCAAGAAGCAACCTCCGCTCTTTTAGGACACTGAAATGCAGCAGGTTTGCAGGTTGCAAAACTAGTCAGAATTTCATCTTTGCATTCAGTTGCTGGAACACAAAATATAAAACAGGTGTGTTCAGTGATTTCATTGTTACTTTTTTTAAAAGGGAACAGAACAGTCTGCACATGGTCAGAAGCACTTTGCACTAAGCTCATTTTTTTGTGGTTGGGGGGCGGACAATACCCTATTTCTCCCAAAGGACCAGAGACAGTGAAATAATTTTTGAAAACAAGAATGTGGAAAACAAGAGCTCACAAACTTTGCTTTTCCACATGTTCACGTATCAGCTTACCTCTGCACATTCAGCATCCAACTCCTTCTGAGAACGTTTCGCCAATCCAGCTGTTTGCTTACCTATTTTCCCCCTCCCACCCTCCAAGTTGCTCAGAATGACAAACACACTTCTCCTCCCACATTTTACACTCACAACAAGCCTGTGAGGTAGGTTAGACTGAGGGACACTGACTGGCCCACATTCATCCCCTAAGCTATGTGGCAGAGCAGGGATTTGAACCCCAGCCTTCCAACACCCTGTCTGGGTAACCCTCTCTTAACCAGCTGTGACCCCTCATACACACTGCCAAAAATGCCCTCCATGGTGCAATGAGGCGTCTATTGGCTACAACAGAAGGTTTCTTTCAAGCCTGATTTCAGTGAAAGGAGGGGCAAGGGGGGGACATGACCCTGTGGACACCAGAAAACACCTCTGGGGGCACATATGTGGTGGCACATTGGCCTCCAGTGTTGAGCAGCAATAGGCCTTGTAAGGCTGCAGCCTAAATCAGAGATACTGGTTGTACTGTGAAATCCCTGAGTGTCAACTCTAGAAACTTCCTTTTCTTTCCATCCACTCTCAAGGGAACTTCCCTTGCAGCATTCCACTGGAGGGGGGGGGGATGACAACAAGCAGAGCCCCAGAGAAAGGTCCAGCCCCACCAATGAGGTAGAGTGAAGCGGCTTCCCGCGACATCTCACAACAGTTTTCAAAACTCTTGCAAGAGTTCTACGAGATCTCATGAGATCTTTCTGGAAGTCGCTGCTGCTGTGCAACCCTAGTAGACAAGGCTTCAGTGGGGGGAGAAGGCAGCTTCCCATTTCGCCTCAGGAGACACGAATCTAAAGTGCATTTTAAATCTCACTATCCCTCACCCGCCCAGGCACTTGAGGCAACTTCTTAGTTGGTGCACCACAATTCAAATGGCACCAATAGCTCTGTCCTCTTCACCGCTCCCTGTCCCCCAGCATCTGGTGGTTGAAGTGATTGCCTCCTCCGTCTAATGATAAAATGACAGACTCACAGAACTGTAGAATTGGAAGGGACCCCAAGCATCCTCTAGTCCAACCCTCTGCAATGCAGGGATCTCAGCTAAAGCATCCACGACAGGTGGCCATCCAACCTCTGCTTAAAAACCTTCAAGGAAGAGAGTCCACCACCTCCTGAGGGAGATAATTCCACTGTTGAACAGCTCTTACTGTAGAAAGTTCTTCCTGGTGTTTTGTAGGAGTCTCCTTTCTTGTAACCTGAAGCCATTGCTTCTAGAGCAGGAGAAAACAAGTTTACTTCATCTTCCATGTGACAGCCCTTGAGGTATTTGAAGATGGCTCTCATATCTCCTCTCCTCTTTTCCAGCTAGCCATCCCCAGCCTTCATAAGTCTTGGTTTCCAGACCCTTGATCATCTTGGTTGCCCTCCTCTGCACATGTTCCAGCTTGCCTGTTACCCAGTCACCACTACCATGTGCTACAAGGTTGGGCTGTGGGTGGGTGTTTAAGGGGAAAGTTGCACATGAATTCTGAAAAGCAGAGGGAGATATCCTTCCCCATCCGCAGCTGCGTTTTGAAGAGGAACTACCTAACCATTTTTCACTTCCTCTTTCTCATGATGAGTCAAAATGGTCCCTGAGGTGGATGGGTCCCTCTTTGAGCTGTCACCGCATTTCCCCTAGGGCAGATGACCTCTAGTCAAACCACAGTTTGGAACATGAGTTCATTAGCAGCAATGAATGGGTGCTAATTGCAAATGCAACCGTATTAAGTTTGGCAGTTTCAAGTTTATGGGGTTATATTCAGTGTAGTGGAACGCTGGATGTTCTGCCAGGGCAAGAATTTCTCCTTGTGTGACAGAATGTCTCCTCCTACTGTGCCCTCCCCTAAATCTGTTCTGGGGTTTCCCCCAACATTCTGGAACGGATTTGGGAACAGGGCAGGGCAGAGAGGGGGGAATCCTCTTGTGCTTCTGCAGAACATTAGCTGAATACTTCCCTTAGCTTTGTTTACCAAATGCAATTAAAATAAATGATAGCCAAATTAGATCAATTTCTATGCATTCAGGAAATTTTCTTGTGCAAACTGGAGGGGGTGGGAATCAATGCAAATGTTTGCATAGAAACATTTTCCGATTTGAAGTTTTGCAGAAAACCCATACCACTGCAGTCTAGTTTGAGAGATTTCACCAGAATCATACTCCTTTCACCCCACGTTGCCTCTCTGTGCTCTTCTGAGGTTGCATGAGTGAAGGAGTCCTTTGATATCATCAGAATCATCTATCCTCTCTGCCTCCACCTGCTCAAAGCACCCCTCTCCTCCACCCAGTCTCCTCATAGCAGCCCTCTTCCTGCATTCAAGAGATGGATCAACCTGGGAGGGGCTCATGCGTGCTGGTCCCACCTCCAAGAATCCCCTCCCAACCTTTTGCACTATGAGCATGAAGGTCTACAGGGAGATTTTAACAGGATTCAGCTGAATGCAGTAAAAATCCCCATTTCAATTTGGAACTGATACATGTACAGTTCTCAGTCATGGGGAGGATTCTCGCCACATTCAATTCAATGTGGCTAGAATGTCCCTTCAGATCTTCATGTTCAACTTGTGAAAGGTCAAGGGGAGGGGCAAAATCACACCAGGATAGGGGTAGTAATGTCATGCATAGCCCCACAATGACTCTTAGGGTCCCAACTCTAAAATTTTATGATTCTATTTAGTTGAGATTCCTGCATTGCAGGGGGTTGAAGCAGATGACCTTCAGGGTCCTTCCAACTCTAAAATTCCCTCTATCCATTTTAACACCCGGGAGGGTCTGTAGGGAAGGAGTTAAAACAGGAGTTAAAGGTAAAGGTACCCCTGCCCGTACGGGCCAGTCGTGTCCGATTCTAGGGTTGTGCACCCAACTCACTTAAGAGGCCGGGAGCCAGAGCTGTCCGAAGACACTTCCAGGTCACGTGGCCACCGTGACGAAGCTGCTCTGGCGAGCCAGCACCAGCGCAGCACACGGAAACGCCGTTTACCTCCCTGCTATAAAGTGGTACCTATTTATCTACTTGCACTTAGGGGTGCTTTCAAACTGCTAGGTGGGCAGGAGCTGGGACCGAAAGACGGGAGCTCACCCCGCCGTGGGGATTCGAACCGCCGACCATACGATCGGCAAGTCCTAGGCACTGAGGTTTTACCCACAGCGCCACCCGCGTCCCCCAGGTGTTACATGGGTTCTAAATGAAACCTCAGCCCGTAATCTGACTTTATTTTTGGATTAGTTGAGGCTTCTGAGTCATCTTCAAGGGCAGCCTCACAGAGAGCGCATTGCAACAATCCAGCCTGGAGGTTCTGCCTTCTTGAGTGTAGGTTTGGCAGTGTCCATACAAGAGAAGTTTGTTACCACTTTAGGGCTTTCAGCACTAATGCAGCATCCTGAACTGGGGACAGAAACAAACAGGCATCCAGTAAGGAAGAGGGATGGGGAAGGAGGAGAAGCCCTGCTAGATCAGGCCAAGGGACCGTCCTGCCCAGCATCTGCTTTCTGCCTTGGTCAGCCAGATCCTCTAGGAAGCCCATATCAGCATATGATGATGCCGCCCCTCACCTCATTTGCCCCCTGCATCTGATATTTAGATACAGTCAACTTCCAGCTTATGCAAATTTAACTTGTGTGAATTCAGTTGTATGCTCTTGGATGAAAACATCTGGCAGGGAAACTTTGGTAATCCCACCTGCCATTGCACACAGCTTGGGAAAGCATTTGGAGATGCAGAGAATGTCCATTTTGACTATACGTGATTTTGGCTTTATGCGCTATCCCAGGAATTAACCTCCACATAAATTGAGAGTCAACTGTATATGCTGCGTCCAATATTGGTGGTAATAAACTGCCATCATGTCTAGTAGTCACTGACAGACATCTTCACTGAATTTGTCTAATCCACTTTAAACCCATCTAAGCTACTGGCTGTCACCACAGTAAGTGGCATTGAATTCCGTAAGTGAAACACGTACTGTGTGAAAAAGCTCTGGTGATGCCTGTTGAGACTCTGGCCAATATGAGAGTGGAGCAATACATGGGAAAAATGTGAACTTACTTAAAGTTACATAACTGAATAGGCTTTGCTATTGCACTGGGTTAGTTGTTACAGGCGATCTCAGAAATTGTTGCATAAGTATTCTTCCATCAATGTTTGACTTCATTGGTTGAGAAGCACTAGTTTTTGAGCTGCAGTTAATCAGCCTCCCTGGCTACAATGGTAGTTAAATTATTAGAAAGAGCAGTGCCAAGTCTCACATGTGTTTGGCAGTTGCAACATCAGATATGAAACGATCCTTATTGGTGTAGCAAAATGCCATGTTAAGTGAGGGAACTGCACTCTGCACATGCTTAAAATTTTCTTCTTTTAATCAATTGTTGCTCTGCATCATGGTCCAGGTTTAAGCTCCACCACTGCAATCTGGCTGAAATCAATCTCTGTCACTCTGTATTTGTGTTGGATGTTTTAAGCTTATCTTTAAAATGTGCTGTGTATATGCTATGAATACTGAGACTGCAGCAGAAGACTGTTTAAATCCCATACCTTAAGGAGCCTCTTAACATAGGCTGCATTTTGATGCAAGCAACTCCTTCTGCCCTGCCGCCCCCATCCCGGACCAGACTATTTGTAAAAGCTGCTAAGCTAGAGAGCAAAGAGCAGGTGGATACCTTGAGAGCCATTCCACTTCCGCAAAACCTTTAATGAAAAATACCTGCTTCCCCCCTTTAGAGCACATTCTCCGACACTCAGTTTTAAAAGAGAGAACAGGGTTCCAGGCTTTTGAAGAAACCAATTTGTATACTTATCCAGCAGGAATCTATCACAACAGGATTTCGTCTGAGCTAAGGCATAACCCCCAAAGTAACCATCCCACAACAGTGCCCAACCTAACGGTAAGTGTCATTACACAACAGATGAAATACCGGTATGTACAAACTGGTGGTTTTTTTCCAAAATTTTCTTCTCTTCTTTCTCTTCTCTTCTTTCTTTATTCTTCCACCACCCTCTTATTTTTATTCAATGCCCCCCAACTGCACCTGAGGCTACTACCACCCCCTGGATCATTCCAATGCCCCCCAGGGGGTGGTATCACTCACTTTGGGAAACACTGGGCTAATGCATGTTTACGGCTGCAAATTTGCAAAGAATTACCGTACTGCAATTTAAATTGAAATACAGTATATCTCACAATGGAAGTCTGCAAGCAGGGTACCTGTTCAGCTTGGCTGTGTGGATGCTGTTAGCTCTTGAAGGCCAACTTTGTTAAGGTTCTTTATTTAAAACCAGACCTGGACCAGACAGTCCTTCACACACATGCCTTCAAGCATAGGACAGCACTTCCTCTTAATAACTATTGGCTCTTGCTCCTTCGTCAACCCACACTCTTGCTCATGTTGCTATGAAAAGTGCTGTGTAACACTTGAGTTTTAAAAAAAGCAAGAAGGGCATCTAGAGTCACCCTTCCCCAGCCGTCAGAATATTGCCACCACAACTCTCTCAGGAAGTTGGGTTTCTAGGTGTTCTGCTGCCAAAACATTTCATGGCCATGACCAGCAAAACAAGGGCACATTTTGTACATGAACTGTACTGCTGAAATTTAAACACATCAGTTTCCTAATGCCTCCGGGGGGGGGGGGAGTGGCACACACCAAAGGGTGACTCAATTGTGGTTTCTCAATCACTCAATTCCCACTGCAGCTGGTATGGAAAGCAAGTGGGTGAGCTGGGAGTAGGGGTGTTGGATCTGGAGAGGTGGAGAGGGAGGGGGCAGGAAGGCCCAGCATGGAATCATCTCGGAGAGACAAGAGCCGTTCTCTGCATACGCTGCCAGGCTAGTAACATTTCAGTCAATCAATCAAAAGGTTGTGAGCTGATGCAGTGCTGCAGACCTGCTATGAATGAAAATGGGGTGGGTGGGGTTGAGGAAACCACAATTATTTTGCCTCCATTGGTATCCCGTGTATCTTTTTTCCCTCTGGGAATGTGAATGGGGGATGCACACGTGGAGAAGAGGAAGAGGGAGGACCATCCTTCGCTGTGGAAACTATCTGAGAGTATCTACACCACAGGCTTAGAGATTTTCAACGCAGCAGTGCCGTTCTGGAAGGACCCTCCCTGCATCCAATCCAAGAAGTAAAAAGTGTTTGACCAGCTGTGTCCACAGGACAAATGATGCCTCTATGGCACCACTCTCACCTCCATTAAAAACAGAAGCGAAAGGATTGCCTGCTTCCAGCCTTTCATTACACCAGCTCAGGAAAATCTTTCAACTCATCTTTTCACCCCCATTCACAGCTCTCTGTAAATCCTGGGAGTCTTACTCACAAGGAAGAGAGGAGCTCACGGACTAGAGGGGATCTCCCCCACCTGGTGTCCAGTACAAGGCACAGAAAGCAAGTACTACATCATCCTTGAAGAAGAAGCAGATAGGGCGACCATTAGCATCCATTGCCAAAAGGAGGGGAGGCATCTCACCCCCCCCAAAAAAAAGGACTAATAGGTTTCACACAGCCATCTGAGAGGATTGACTTGACATATGAAGCAACCACCTGTATGATGGTTTGGAGTGATAAATATATTCTTCTTAATTGAGTTACACTGTTGCTTTAAAGAGAGAGTGTGTCTCTCCCCCCCCCCCCCGCCCACCTGAGATATTTTCTCCTCACCTGGCTCACTTTGGAAAACCTACTTAATAGCAGCACAGAAAGGAAAAATGTGGGGGGTGGAGAACAAGAGGTTTTTCTCCCCTCTCTCATGCACAAAAAATTAAAAGAAGGCTAGAGTGCCCTACTTTGCAGAAGACAGTCCTCTACTAGCAGGGGTGTCATGGGAACATAAGAAGAGTGCTGCTGGATGGGACCACAAAGGCTACCCCAGGGAAACCCACAAGCAGGCCAGCGAGGCAAGAGCCCTCCTCCATGGTTGTTCTGAATTAATGGTGTTCAGAGGCATGATGCCCCTGCTGCTGGAGTTAAATATAGCCATCATGAATAGCAGTCTCTTAGGGGGTTGTCCTTTGGCAGAGATTTGTATCAGTCCTCTATTTGTCCAAGTCCAGTTTGACTCATAATAAGAGAGCCTGATATGGGGTAGGAGGTTAAAGTTGCCAGTCAGCAGGGAACATCTGGACAGCAGACTGAGTAGGCACAGAGGTCACCATCTCTCTCTATGGTGAGCTGTATTGCATTAATAATTATTTACAAATTTGCATCCTATACATTTAAACTAGCTCATGTGAATTAGTGGCCTCCTTTTCCTTTTTTGTGATGCATGTGGACACCTGAACCCAAACCCTGCTTTATATGTGGAAGGTGTTTAACATATACCATGGCCATGTCTACTTCAGCACTGAAAACTCACTAAATAGGAAGCTAGTTTGGGAGTTTGACAGAGCTCTTCCTCAGGCAGGATGTTAAGCAAAAATGCTGCTGGTTTAAGGCAGGGCACTTACCTAGGTGATACTTTACTCAGAGTTGCAGGCCAACAGGCAAGCAACCAGTGCTTCATTTGTTTTCCTCCAGGAGAAGAGAGAGCAAGGGCTAGTGAAGTCAATAGCCTCTTGTTGCTCTTCCTTTCCAGGGACGCAGGCCAGCCAAATGAGATCAAGCCTTTTTCTCCCACTGGGGACAGATTCCAGCTGCCAGAAATAGGTTCAAGGTTCCCCCCCCCCCATCCTCCCTTAGGACATTTCATTGCTCAGACTTGACCACCAGCTGCTGATGACTCTGCATCATAGCAGCTGTGCAGAGGAGACTGAGGGGCAGCCACTTCCTACTCAGGGAGTTCTCACGGACTCCGCTGACCTCAACATCCAAGGAAAGGAGCCAGATTGTTGGACAAGGGTGTGGAAAAGGAAATGGGAGGAGGGAGACTCTCACTGATGGCTGCTTCATATTAGCAGCAGGAAAAGCATCTCCTCTCACAAATGTGCCAGGGTTGCCACAATCACTAACAGTTGATTCACATGACCATTTCATGAACTTGCTCCTCCAGTTCCCTTTCAATCTGGGCAGAATCGGTACTTTGGTGGTTAAACCCAAAGCTTTCCCTCGATGCAACAGGCCAAACCAGAGGCAGCACAAACAGGTTGATCCAACATGTGCATGCTAGATTGCCTATAAAGCTTTAGCTGAGATTCCTGCATTGAAGGAACTGTACAGTGCGGTGTATGGGGTGTTAGGGAACACATTGTGCTCCTTCTGGGGCAGTTTCTCCACCTTTTGTCCGCACCTGCACTCAGCTCTCACCTGTGACTCCTAGACACTGACAACATGCAACAGCAGTCACATTCTGGGAAACAGCTTTGACAGACTGGCTAAACCAGGTGAGGGGAGCCAATGGGTCTCAAACCCTTGGTGAGTTAGAGACTTCCCCTGCATGCAAAGATGGGCTCTGACAGATTGACGAGACCAACAGAGGGTCTAACAGTCAGGAAGGTGGGTTCTGCATGTGCTGTAGAGGGAAGCGGGGGCAGATGGAGCTCATCCACCTAAGAAAGTAGCCCATCTAGGAGAAAGAAACTCTGATCCTAAACCTCCATTGTCTTGTATGATATCTTTGGGAGAAGAAAAGGCTAAGGAGTCAACCCTACACAAATCCAGAGTGGAATACCTATGATGGCTGGGTGGTACCTTGTACGTCTCCTTCCAGCAACTCCTGCAGCCCAGCTGCTGACAAACGTCTTGCTCTGCTTTCCTTTGGACCACACCAGCGAGGCTGAGAGGGAGGTCTTGTCTTCTGGGAAGCCCAGGTCCTCCATACATGCTGCCCAGGCTTGCGCCCCAAGGAGGTCACTCCAGTGCTACAAACACCCCCCGAAAGGTGTGTATTTTACAAAAACTAAAACTATGCAAAATGTGTACTATTTAAAAGAGGACTTTTACAGTATTTTTTCAAAAAAGAATCTAGATAAAACAGGATGGAATGGACCTCTGATTGAGCACCAGAAAATCTGAAATGGGATGTGTTTCAGCTGCTTAGTCCACCCTTAAAGAGGGAGCATTCTTCAGAAAGCTGTACCATGTGGTGTTTTTGAAGATACAGAGCCTAGCTCTTAAACTTGTCCCTAGTGGGTCATAGAATCATAGAATCATAGAGTTGGAAGAGACCACAAGGGCCATCGAGTCCAACCCCCTGCCAAGCAGGAAACACCATCAGAGCACTCCTGACATATGGTTGTCAAGCCTCTGCTTAAAGACCTCCAAAGAAGGAGACTCCACCACACTCCTTGGCAGCAAATTCCACTGTCAAACAGCTCTTACTGTCAGGAAGTTCTTCCTAATGTTTAGGTGGAATCTTCTTTCTTGTCGTTTGGATCCATTGCTCCGTGTCCGCTTCTCTGTAGCAGCAGAAAACAACCTTTCTCCCTCCTCTATGTGACATCCTTTTATATATTTGAACATGGCTATCATATCACCCCTTAACCTCCTCTTCTCCAGGCTAAACATGCCCAGCTCCCTTAGCCCTTCCTCATAAGGCATCGTTTCCAGGCCTTTGACCATTTTGGTTGCCCTCCTTTGGACGTGTTCCAGTTTGTCAGTGTCCTTCTTGGACTGTGGTGCCCAGAACTGGACACAGTGCTCCAGGTGAGGTCTGACCAGAGCAGAATACAGTGGCACTATTACTTCCCTTGATCTAGATGCTATACTCCTATTGATGCAGCCCAGAATTGCATTGCCTTTTTTAGCTGCCGCGTCACACTGTTGGCTCATGTCAAGTTTGTGGTCAACCAAGACTCCTAGATCCTTTTCACATGTACTGCTTTCAAGCCAGGTGTCACCCATCTTGTATTTGTGCCTCTCATATATTTTTTTGCCCAAGTGCAATACTTTACATTTCTCCCTGTTAAAATTCATCTTGGTTTTTTTGGCCCAGTTCTCTAATCTGTCAAGGTCGTTTTGAAGTGTGATCCTGTCCTCTGGGGTGTTAGCCACCCCTCCCAGTTTGGTGTCATCTGCAAATTTGATCAGGATGCCCTTGAGTCCATCATCCAAGTCGTTGATAAAGATGTTGAATAAGACCGGGCCCAAGACAGAACCCTGTGTCACCCCACTAGTCACTCTTCTCCAGGATGAAGAGGAACCATTGATGAGCACCCTTTGGGTCACAGGAGAGGTGGACAAGGAGATCAAACCTTCCTGCTTTGGGGGCAGTTGCCACAACAATTTCATTGGGAAGGAAGTCATTCAGAAGTGCTTTTTGTCTTTTCATTCCAGACCCCTCCGGCAGGCAGATCCTGTTGCTCATCAACAGGGTCATTACATAGGGAGATTTCAAACCTAATGAAGAGATTATTAGAAAATAAAGAGCATTTTTTCCAGAGGCAGCTTCCTGCCAGCTTCTCCGGTCTGCAGCTCCCTGCCACCGCTCCCTCCCTATTAGCACTAATCAGAACTGTCAGTCGCATGCAATAAACTTGCAATGCTATTTAGTTAACTGCATCTCAGACCCAACTGGGAGCTAATAGCATCACGCAGCAGAGCCCCTGAGCAGCGCCAGAGCCAGATGTGTGATTCACTTGGGCACATTCACTTTCCGTGGGTGTTGGTTATTTTTCTCAGGGTGCCAGGACTTTTAATTGCAAAACTCAGTACAGACATGATTTTTATGCTGCCATCCAAATTCTAATTCTTTGCTTAGGAAAGCTGCATTCCACATCATATATGTATATTTAAAGCACATGCATTTGCATGTGCTCGATTGCTTTGCAAAAAAATATTTTGCTTCTGCTAAAAACCCAGCTAGCCCCTGGAAAACCCTCTCCATCATCTTTACCCATTCCATTTGTGGAGTTTTTGACCAGACATCTGCCACACACTTCCAAACCATTGCCTTAGCTTAAAGACTGTTAAGGGGAACTCACTGGCCTACCCCAACCCTGCAGAAAGCAGGATTGACCCCCCTGCATCAGCTGAGGCACAGGGAGTTCAGTTGCCATGACCCCTGTATCCAGCAGTGATCTGGACACAGGATCGGATGCCACAGGAGCATCAAGTGGGGAGATGGGTCTGGGCTCACAGCCAGCTGCAGAGAATAGGGAGAGCGTTGTGGCTGAGCTGGTTGGGCAGGGAGTCCCAGAGGAACTTCCCATTCCACCAGGGCGTATAGGGCCAGGACTTCGTACCTCATGGACACCTTTCCCTGAGCCTGAAAAACCAGGAACCGTCCACTGTACACACCAATCTAGAAGCACTGGGAGTATACCAGGAGGGGGGCTATGGAACAGAGGAGTAGGGCCTGTCTTCAGGCCAGAGGGCTGGCCATTAATGTTTTGAAGTTTTCTCAAGAAAGTGGAGCCTGGAGGAGGCAGTCTGGAGACAGGCATGAAAGGGCAAAGTCTCCTCCCAACCTTTGCTGGAAGAAGTTGTTTACTGGGAGCTGTCCATGGTCCTCCAGCCTTGCCACTTTCCCTGAGAGTTCCAGCATCGGAACATAACATGATATCAGTCCTGCTCAGTCACTACCCCCACAACCCTGTGGGCCAACTTTGATAGCTAGGCCCAACCACCCACCTGTTGATCACCTGACATCATTATGTCATCAAATAAGTGACATGTGGGTGCCCCTACCTATCTATCAAAGCTGCCCCGGGGTGTGGGAGGAGATAAAAGATCTGGCCCACCAGGCCAGAAAGGTTCTGCACCCCAATAGAACAGCTTAACAGGGAGAAGCATGCCAAGACCCAATAAGATGCCACTAGCCCCTATAAAGCAGCACACCCAGAGAGGCTGCTTCTTGGAAACTAGCTGCAAAAATTCATGTCTCCCCTCCAGCCTTTCGCTGGCCTCTTTCCAAACTGCTTCTGGCCTAAACCCAGACAGGTAGACTGTGACCCACATTCCTAACTCTAGGAATGGCAACTGAGCATCAGTGTCCATTAAAGCAAGCAAGCAAGCCTTAGCTAGCAAGCTACAGAGAAATCTGCATGCTGTAGGTATCAAAACAGTGTTCTTAGTTTATTTTGTTTTATTTTTTCAAAATCTATATAGTTCCAGGAAAATGGGCATTTTGTCTTAAGATGTCCTTGTTAGAGCCACCAGTAGCTCTGTGTGAGGCTAAGTGGGTTGGGCACTCTGTGGTGGGAGTTTAAATGGCATTGAGGGCAGCAGAAGGGCAGGTGGATCAATCTGATCCAAGGGGCACAATCTGTCAGTAAATTCTCTTTCTCGGGCTCCAGTGAATAAACAGGAGCATGCATGAGGATGGTAAATGTCTGTTTCAATTGCTTTGGGTAGCAAAACATCCCAGCAGATCAGGGAAGGGGAGCCTGTAGCCTTCCAGATGTTGTTGGACTCCAACTCCCATCAATCTCCAGTCACAATGATCAACTGTCAAAGATAGTGAAAGTAGTCCAACAACATCTGGAGGTCCACAGCTTCCCTGACCCTGTAGAAGATGATCCCCTCTGTTACCTAGGAGAATGGTGTCATTTTGGATTTTACCCCTCATGCACCAAAATGGATTAAAGCTTACCCTGAGTGGGGCTTTTCAACCACCAGATCCATTTTTAAAAGCCTTGTTTCTTACCAACCCAGACCACCACACAGTGTAAAATGGATATACCAATTTCATCTGACCAAAACTGCAGGGGGTTGGTATCGTGACCCCTGAGTCCAGCAATGACCAGGACGCTAGATGCTTCCAAATGGGAGGGTTTAATTTGCAAACTTTTCATTGGCATATAAAAAATGAGATACTGGCAACAGCTTTTTTCATAAAAATAAAGTGTAAAACCGGATTAAACTGGGGTGGGGTGGGGAAATACAGGCTGGCTTTTTGATGCCAACACACACACATGCAAGAAGAGAACTCATCTCACAAGAAATGCCCCCCTGGGGGCGCCCACTGAGTCAGAAGCTGCAGTGCTACCAGCTATGGAAGCAGATCATGTTTCTGGCTTGAAAACTGATGCTTGTAATCCGTGGATTACTCCAAGGGTGTCTGGCAGAAGCCTCATGAAACAGATTCCGCAGCACCAGAGCTCATAGAACCAGAGCCAGAATCCACATGGGAATCTTTTCCCAGATGCAAGGGACCAAGTGCCTTCCACATTACTGTCAAATCTGAGGACAGACCATTTAAGATACCCTAGTTCCCCACAAGGGGATGGAGCAGAGGCTCAAAAGAATCCAGTTCACACCCAACCTCTGTCTGAGCAGGGATCTCTCCTTGCTCAGTGGGATCTTCTGCAAGGGCAGGGCAGGGCAAGGGGTGGCAGTGTAGCTACAGACTGCTTAGACATGTCAGGAAGGGAGGGGGCAGCATTAAAGGCACAACCAGGTTCTCAATAAGAGCACTTGGAAAGGGGTTGATGTGTTTACAACAGTGCCCTCTGCACCCACATCCTGCCAGCTAGGACAGGATCTGTACACTGTGCAGAGAGAGAAAATGTGACCTTGAAAAGCAGCCACCCGAGATTTCTGCCATCGACCTCTTTGTTGATCTCTCTCTCCAACATGCCATCAAAAGCTCCCTACGATGGGTAATTGCAATAGATTTTGCAACAGCAGTTTGGGCTGCTAAGAAAGCTGATGAAACTGGACATGTAATTATCTGATGTTTTGTGCCCTGCACACTCATTGCAAACCCACTTAATACAGATTTCCTTTCTTGGTAATAATAAAAACCCAACAGCAGCAAGGGGAGTGAGTCGGGGTCCTACCTTTGAAAGAGAAAAACCATTCAGATGCACGGCCTTCCCTATACCTAGGCTCAAGTCAGGCTAAAATTCATTAGCCATTGCACAGTCACAATTACGCTGCAGACTGTGCAGTGCTGGCTCCCTGTTTCAGGAGCCTGGAGGCAAGATGCCTCCAGTCGCCCACCAGTGCCAAGCCTTGAATCATATGAAGCCAACTGAGTCAGAAAACTGATAATAGGAGCATAAGAAGCTACTTTATACAGAGTCAAGCCATTGGTCCATCTAGCTCAATATTGTCTGCACTGACTGGCAGCAACTCTCCAAGGTTTCAGACCTTCCTGGAGTTGCCAGAGACTGAACCTAGGACACCCTGCATGGAAAGCAGATCTAATGATGATGATGAATCTTCATACTAATCCTGTAGGGCTCTCCTTTGTGCTCTTATCTGGTTTCCAAGCTCTGCCAATCCCAACCCTCCCTCATCCTCCTAACACCATCTGGATCCTGGTCCTGCCCAGATTTATGTCCGCCCTGGGGTGAGGGGTGAGTAGGAGCCCCCTCAATCCAACAGCTGGGGTTTCTGTCCTCAGCCTGCATCCCAACAGCAGAAGTTTCAAGTGGAAGCTTGAAGCTTGAGCTACGTGGCGTTTTCTCCTTGCGTTTCCCAGGCACGGCACCATCTGTCCCGCTTCCACAGTCTGTGCCACACCAAGCCTACCGCCGAGACCAGCTTCATCTGCAAACAGCAATTTGCAATGAAACCCAATCACTCGGAAAATAAATAAATAATAACGAGAGAAACGGCTGATTGAGTCACTTAAACAGCTCAACTGAGCAACAAACATCAAATCGGGGGATGGAGGCAGGGGGTGTATAGGCACTTAGAATCAATAATAACCATTTATTCCACTTCTGGCATGGGTAAAAGTTTTTCTGTTTGCAGGAGCGGCTGATTAACAGAGGGAGAGGGTGATGAAGAGAGGATGATGGGCCTCTTGGTCCAAACCCAGCTTGGGAAGGAAAAGGTGGCCTGGAGAGGCTGGGGGTAGGGAGGAAACTTGGTTCGGCTCATTCTCCCTAATTCATGCTTTCCAAAACAATCCACATGGCCCAGCCATGTCTCCCAAGATGCATACACTAGGGGGAAAATGTGCATGGAAATGTATATATTGGTGAAAACAGCATACAAAAATGCATAACATATGGGGAAATGGCTTTGCAAAATTGTGTACATTAGGCAAAATTACATACGCAAATGTGAATATTAGGAGAAAGTCACACTACAAGTGGAAAAAGCAGAAACTGAAATTGACAGAATCTTCCACATCCTAGGTCCACACCTAGGATGTGGAAGACTGTCAATTTCAGTTCCTTTGCACTCAAAAGCTGCCAGTTTGCCTCAAGAACAACAACAGAAACAATAACTGGCAAGATATATAATGCGGTTCTAATGCTAGAGCTAAGCGAATCAGGGGCTGATCTGTGCTTGAACGAGAGGATACCCAGGAACTTTGTGTACAGCATCCTGAGCTCCTGGGAGAAAAAGCAGCAGGCCATTAACGGACTGATATAAATTAAGGTTACACTAAATACGGTACTCTAATTTTATGCAAAGCAAGTATGGTTTAAAGTGGTGAAAGCACATCTCCTTCCATGTGGGCCTCCCCACGTGCTGTGATTATCTCGGAGAGGCTCTGTGTTCCACACCCACCAGAGGTGAGGGTTCTTCGTGGCGCCATCATCGCCACCACTGCCTACCAGCTCCAAGTCAGGAAAAGGTCTCTGTGCCTCCTGCAGGAATGTGATAGTGCTGATTCTTGAATTGGCATCTGCCTGAAATGCTGCTCAAGAGTTTGATCTTCCCAAAATGAGTCTGTGGCTGCTAAATTTTCTGCAATGCTGCTTATGTTTGTTTGCTTAATTGGTTGTGCAGTGTTTTGCCATGATTGGCTTTAAAGATTATTGCTAGCTACCCCAGCTGGAGGTCTCATTCCTGAGGCAATAGGCAGGAAATTGTTTTTGAAATAACAACAACAATGAATACAAAGATAGAGATCATAAGAATGTAAGGAGGGCTGTGGGATCTGACCAAAGGTCCATTTGGTCCAGCACCCTGTTCTCACAATGGCCAGAAAGGTGTCTATGTCAAGGCCACAATCAGGACACAGATGCAACGGCAGCACTCTCCCCTGGGAAAATTCACTGGGTCCATGAGATCATAGAATCAGAGTTGGAAGGGCTCCAGTGGGTCATCTAGTCCAACCCCTCTGCAGTGCGGCAATCGCAGCCAAAGATCCCTCTTCCTCCCTTCCCTCTACTCTTCGCATCCTGGCTTCAGCACCTCAATCCTGGGCTGTTATGCACAGAAACTGTGGACATGATGGGGAACATTGATTTAATGTTGACTTAGCAACCAGGATTTCAAACCATGGCTTCACCCCGGTTCAAGATCCTAATTAATAAGGTCTGGTTTAAACTAAACCGGGATCACAGCGCCAATGCCAGTGCACAAGTGGGGGGAGAGGGTGAGCTTGGAGCGTGCAGGCCAGTTGCTCCTTGGCGTGAGAGCAACAATGCTAAACCCTTCTCATTCCCCTCCCAACTGCTGCTGCCCCTGTGCCAAGTGGCTCTGCACTTGTTTGATCAATTGCTGCTTCTGAACATCCGCCAGCTGAATTCAGCCGCTCTTTAATCGACGCCCGTCATCACCAGAATATTGTTGCCAGGTGACTGAGCCCAGCAGCCGGCTGACACCAGCGCTAGCTGAGCGAAAGGGCCCTGCCACAGCCAGAGAAGAGCGCAAGTGGAAGCTCATTTGTGCTGCTGCAGGGATCAGGCCGAGGCTTCTCTTGGACTTTGGGTGCTCAAAGGGCTACGTCACACACGCAGCTAACAATTTATTGACGGTGTTGTTTCTCCCTTCTCCAAAAGCCTTGTCTGTTTGGAAATGAGGGCAATAGAGATAGGAAACAGGGGAGGCAGAAAAGCGAGGAGAGGAGGAAATCAAAGGGTTCCAAAAGCTTGTGTGTGTGTGTGTGTGTGCACGTTCATGTGTGTTAAAAACAAAACAAAAAAAGCATGCTTATTTTCTCTGTTAATTGGATCACTTTCCCTGATGTCTGTGATATTATAAAGCGATTAGAGCTGCAATCAACCATGAGCTTGCAAGGACGATGAGTGCTGCATGTCTAATGTGTGGGCCACAAAGGGAACCACAGCAGAACATGGGCTGGCACACTGCAGACAGCTTGGAGAAGACAAGAGGACTATTTGGAGGGAAAAGCAATAGTTTCCTGATGCCTTCTCCTGGCTGTGCTCCTCTCCCACCCTTCATACCAAGGATTACATCTTGGATTTTCTGCCAGAAACCCATGCACTCTGCTGCTGAGCAACATGTCCTCTCTTTTTGCCCCTGAGCCACCAAACTAGCCTGATTTGAGACTCATGCAATATCCCTAATTTGGGCTCCCTCTCTTTGGCCACAAAAACCTTTCTCCCAAAAGCATCTGTAGCGCGTAACTCAGTCCAGATCACCCTTCCCCAACCTGGTACCCTCCAGATGCTAGTGGACTACTGTTCCCATCACTGGGTTTGATTGCAGTTGTAGTCCAACAACATCTGGAGGGCACCAAGCTGGCAAAGGCTGCTCTAGATTATGAGCAGGTTAAATGAATCTGGTTCTCTCATTACCTGCTTAGCACCTCCACACCTAGAACATGGAAACACAAAGCTGATGCCTGTTTCTGGGTTTTGCAAACACATGTACTGTACTGCATTCTACTCTACCTCCAAAGAGTTCAGGGTGGTATACAACATTACAAGTCATGGGAACAGCACGTCCTCCTCATCACTTCCACTGAAAACCTTAATCACTCATTCCTATGGCTTCCACAATCACCACAGGCACCCATTTTCAAACTTAATTTTGCAGCCATGAGAACTAGAAACTTGCTGCTTAGAAACAAGCAAGCAGGTTGTTTCAACACATGGCAAAAAGATATTTCTAAATATATTTGGCAAAGGGGGAAACCAAAAATAAAATATAAAATATTTATAGATGCAAAAGAAAGAGGAGATTTTCCCCTGCCAGATATGAAACTATACTATGAGGCATCCTGTCTTTGTTGGTTGAAGGAATGGATGATATTAAAGAATTCACATGTTCAAGACTTGGAAGGTCATGACACTATTTTTGGTTGGATGCTTATTTATGGTATGAAAAGGTGAATGTGCATAAAGGATTTACAAATCATATAATTAGGAAAAAATTGTATAGAGTATGGGATAAATAGAAGGATTTATTAGAGGTAAAAACAACACTTTGGCTCTCACCATTGGAAGCTATAATGCTAAAGAAAAAGAATATGATAGAAGGGTGGACAACTTATACAGATTTATTAAAACAAGAGGGAGGAGAGTATAAATTTAAAAAAATTAAAGAATTATCAGGAAAATTAACAGCACGGATACAATATCATCATTTGAATGAAGCATTTAAGAAAAATAGGATACAAGCATTTTGGGAACAAATAGCACAACTGGCGAGAGACCTGCTGGAATGTAATATAAAAGTGGTGTCTAAAATATATAAAATATTATTGGAATGGGATGGGAGACAAAGGATGAGCAAGTAAAATCCTCAGTGATACACTGGGCAACAGATATTGGTCATAATATAGACATGGAAGCATGGGAATGATTGTGGAATATGGATATAAAATTTACAACATGTTATGGTCTAAGAGAAAATTATATGAAAATGATATATCAATGGTATCTAACACTGAGTAAATTGGCAAAAATATATAAATCTAAATCAAATACGGTAAGTGTTGGAAATGTAAAGAAAAAGAAGATTCTTTTTATCCTATGTGGTGGTCTTGTAATAACGTTAAAGCTTACTGGGAAGTGATATATAATGAAATGAAAAGGGTGTTTAAAATAACATTTGTAATAAAAACAAAAACCCGGAAGCTTTCCTTTGGGGAATTATAGGGACAGAACTACCTAAACTGTATAGGAACTTATTCATGTCTGCTACTACCGTGGGAAGAATGTTACTTGCCCCAAAATGGAAAGAAGTAGAAGTCCCAGCAAAGGAAGAATGGATACAAAAACTTATGGAATATGCAGAAATGGCAAAACTTACCAGAAGAATAAGAAATCAAGATAACAAACTTTTTATAAAAGAATGGAAATGGTTTATTGACTATTTACAGATAAATTGCAAACAGATAAGGACAGGATTATTGTGATAACCTGCAGTTTCCATCTGCATTCATTTGGAATCACAATACACACAGAGACACACACACACAGAGCTATGTGCATTGATTGATTAAACATTCATTTTTTAAAAAAAATGGGTGCTGCCAATTTGGATAAGTATGTGCTGCACAATTAATAATCCCAAATGTGCACATTGAGGTGGTGGGAGGAAGAAGGTGTGAAACAAGATGTTTGTGCTGTTGGGTGGGGGGAGAGAGAAGATGCCCTCATCTGAACCAGACCTTTTCAGAATTCACAAGTCGTTAATTCTGCCAGGAATTCCATTTGGCCTTGCCTCCATTAACCAGCCCGGATCTTGCTGGGTGCTTTATCTTCCACCTCCGCCAGACTTGACAGCAACACTAGCTGGCAAAGCAGCTGCCAGGACATGAGCCAAGGCAAGGAAGTGCTCAGAGCTGCGAGCCTCCCAGCACCCAAGGGAGCCCTTCCACAGGGCACGCTCCCTTTTAATTACTTGGCTGAGCCGAGCGATTAAAGTTCTGTTTCCGCTGCTGTGGCTGAAGCAGCCAGGGGCTGCCTGTTAAGTTGATGCATGATAAGGAGCTCAACAGCAAAGCCATTTCATCTCCTCCTTGACGAAAGGCAGGGCTCCTGCCTACCAAGGACTGAGAGCTACAGTGCAGCTCCACATGCGGAAGAGAAGGGTCGCCACTGCTCCTTGCTGGGAAAGAGGGCTGGGGACGAAATCCTTTGGCACATCCTACTCACTTCCCAAGGGGAGGTCCCAGGTGCCTACAGCATGCTGAGAAAGAACCAGGCAGGACCCATTTGTGAAAGATGAGTTTCTGGGATTATATCAGGTGCAATTTACTTTTATTTTCCATTCCACCCAAGGGACACAGAGCTCAGGATTTACTGTCTACTGCAAGGATAAGGAAACTGTGGGCCCTCCACATGTTGCTAGACTACAATTCCTGTCAGACCCAACCAGTATGGCAAACCAGCCTTCACCATACTGGCTCATAAACCAGTATTCACTTTTTAAATGTTCATCTCATTTATTTGCAATACAGCTTTGTGAGGTAGGGTCAGACAGAGGAAAGCAGATTAGGTGCACACAGGTTTGTAAGAGTCAGGAAGCATTGACTCATTCAGATGAACAATCTCTCCACTGGCTGGCAGTAGCTCTTCAGAGTTTCAGCTTAGGGCTGGAACCTGGGATGCTCTGAATGCAAACCATGGGCTCTCCCGCTTGCTGAAAGCCACCATGCAGAGGGCCTCACTGTTCACGCAACAACTGTAATGGTGTTGGACACTTGTACCTGGGCTTTTTTTCAGATGGGTGCCATTGCCATTCTAAGAGAATAAGGGAGGTGTTCATGGTGAGTTCCACCACCTCTTTTTCTTGAAAAATAGGACTAGCTGGTACATCAGTGTCAGAACAGTGTTTATTTGCTGCAGTAAAGAAGAAAGTGTAAAAGCAAGAGTAAAATCTTTAAACATGCCCTAGATATATGCCAAGAAGCTAAGAGCAATTCCAGCTCCTTGGCACAGGACAGTGACTACACAGAGACATGCATCTCCCTTTCATACGTTTATGGCCATAGCTATGGCAAAAGAAAAGACTGTAGCCAACAAAACTCAGCGAAGTCAATTAACATATAATTCCCAATGTGTTTTGCTGATCTCATCAGGAAAATTGGTTCAATAGTTAGACCAACAGAAGGAAAGTCAGAATGGTGTCGTGCTTAGAGTGTTGGACTGGCAGCTGGGAGGCCAGAGGTCAAATCCTCACACAGCCTTGAAACTCACTGGGTGACCTTGGGCCAGTCACTGTCTCTCAACCTAATCTACCTCACAGGGTTGTTGTTAGGATGAAATGGGGATGGGAAAACAGTGTACACCACCTTGTGTTCATTGGAGGATAACTGGGATATAAATATAATAATAGTTATAGACAGACAGAAACATTGGCCTTTTCCACTAAAGTATTAAAAGAAAGCCAGAATTTGAGTCTGCATGTCTTGGCTCCCACAAAACTGAGAAGGAAAGCTGAGGATGATTAATTAATTTTGTATACCCACTGGTCTCAGGGTGGTTCACAATATAAAAACACAAAATACATAATAAAAACAAAAACAAGCCAATAATCCCCCCTCGTTTTGATAAAGACCAATCTTCCCCAACCTGGTGCCCTCCAGATGTGGTTGGACTACAACACCTAGCATTCCTGACCATGCTAGCTGGAACTGATCAGAGTTGCCCTTCAACAACTGGAGGACACCAAGTTGGCAAAGGCTGAAATAACTCAAACCTCTTCAATCAAGGACAAGGTCGCAAAAGAAACCAAATGCAAAACCATGCTCCCACCCACACAGATACATGGAACTTTTCCTCTCACAATCCCCTTAACCTGGAAACAGGAAAGAGAAACCCAGAACAGGTTCTTTTTGTGGTGGGAAGGTGAGGAGAGAGGGGAATTTCCTGTTGTACAGGTGGACCTCGTTCTCCATGGGAACACCCTACTTGTCACAAGGCTGAGTCCCACCCTCAGGCTAGAACTACAAGCAACTTCCGGGCTGGCACCTCTGGCAATGGCGGAGCTCCTCCGATCGGGAGGAACTTGCTCCATGGAAAGCAGGGTCTGACCGCCACGGCGAAGGCGGAGACCCACTGAAATCACAAGCGGGAGAAGCTTGTGAACCTGGGATTCGGCTGGCACCTTTTGTGCCTCCCCTACTCGCGGGGAAACCCTGTTTTGGGGATCCGGAGCAACGTGGGGTGAGTGGCGCGGTGCTTCGAATTGACTGCTTCTTTCACGGAGTGAAGCCGCATTGCTGTTGCCGGAGAGCGCTGACTTTTTCCTGTGGACAATTGGACTTTAAACAACTACCTGTGAGTAGAACGGAAAATTGGATCTTTAAATACCTTAATTTGGCACCGAAGTGGGAGGGTCTTAAACAGGAAGCCCGCCTTCCGCTTTTGTAAATAGATTGAAGCAAAGATGTTACAAGCTAAAGTCTTTGAAAGCTTTAGGCAAAGGATTAAATTTCCATCGGTTAAAATTACAAAAAAAACCTTGGAAGCAGGAGAAGAGGGGGGAAATTTTGGGCCTAGAGAGCCTACAGGAGAGAGTGAAAAATCAAATTACCACTGCTCTGAACCTGGAAACGGGCTGCCAGAAAGAGTTCATTAATTGCGAACAGAACATATTTGACAGCTAGCTAAATAAGAGAAAGATACTGTTTCCATTGTCCTCTTCTACGTTTAAAAAGGAGGAAAAGCAACTGAAAATTGAAACTATTTTTATGGTTTGAGTTGTGTTTGAAAGGATTGATACAAGTGGAGACTGTTTCCCTCTAGAGGGAGCTTTTGAAACTGTTACAGGAGTGTAACTGGGGAATCACCAGCTGCAAGATAAGGAATTGTGAGAACCAGAGATTGACCTTGGACCATTTAAAAATGTTGACAGGAGAAGCAATTGTGACTGTATTATGTAAGATAAGCTATTCGCTGGAACAGCTTCATAAGAAGACCGATGACATGACTTTTAAAATTGGTAACTTGGAACAGAAAGTGATTAACTTGAGACAAAAAGTGAGCACCAACACAGAAATAATTCAGGACTTGGTACAGGAATCTATTTTGGCAGGACAAATTGTGGAGGAGAAGGAGAAAGCACCTAAAGTAATACAAGCGGGATCCTTAGTCTTACAGAAGCAAATTGAGGACTACAAGTTGAGGCCTTTTATGACTGAGTCTAGAAAAAGTCAGATTTTGAGGATTGGATCCCGGCTCGGATTGAAGAAGGAAAGTTGGAAAGATCCTGCATAGAGGGATTAATTGACTTCTGGGACATGGACTTGGGTCTGGAGGAGATTGAAGTTTTGGGGGCCTTTGGAGGAATCTTGAAACATGTCCTGAAATACTCTATGGATCTTAGCTTCAATTATGGAAATTTGGCTAACCTGTCCAGAAGGAATAAAAGTATTGTTAGGTTGGAGTTTTCCCGAGATTTGCTTTTTAGCATTAAAGAATATGAAGAAGACCTGCAGAAGGGACCTGGAAAAGAGTTAAGAGCCTCGGACATAAGATCTCCAGGTTGATGGACTATATGGAATTGATGGAAAGGACTGGCAGAATCCGAATCCAGGGAGAGGAGATGGTGGAATAAGATTGAAAAATTTAAATTTTATATATAGAAATATTGCAAAAATAATGAGTGATAGAAAAATGGTGGAATGATATTTTATGGCCTTAGCAGAAATGTTATAAGGAGTTAAGCATATATAAGTATTTTAGTTTTAATGAAAAATAAGGTTTAAAAATATGTTGTTAAATTTTTTTATCATATTATAGATAAAAATAGAGAAAGATGGAAAGGATTTGCTGAAACAATTAACAGAAGTGGAATACAAAAAGGGAGGTGAGAGGAGGTCGAGGAAACAAGGGAATGAAAGACAGAGTATGGAAAAGATGTGATGTATGTTTTTAAATTGTTTTTGTTTGTTTTTTTTATTTAGGGTTAGGGTTAGGGATTGGGTTTTGTTTAGTTTAATGGGTTTAGTTTAATGGGTTTAGGTTGTGTTTTGTATTGTCTATATATTGTATTGTATTGTCTTTTTTCCCCTCTTTCGTCTTCTTTTCTTTTCCTTTTTTGTAATCCTTAAAAGCAATAAATATTATTTTTAAAAAAATAGAACTACAAGCAGCAGCAGCAGCCCTGCATCTACTCGCCTCTCTCACTCTCTGCTGTGATGCTCCTTGGTTGTCCCTTGCAGGGGTGCAGAAAGCTGCAATATGATTATGACATCCAGTGTCTTCCATTGGTGGCAGAGAGGAGGAGAAGTAAGTGGCAATGCATGGTATCTGTTTCCGGCAACAGCCTCATGTCAGCCATTACCATCTAGTTCTGGTCTCAGCCTTATAATTGAAATTATTTATTTATTATTAATATTACTCATCATCATCCCCAGTAGTAGTAGCAGATGAAGAAGAAGTGTTTATCATCCATGATGCTTCCCCTTAGTCAGCTTGTCTATAAAGCTCATCCAGGTCAGAGCTCAAGATCTGAAAGCATACGGCAGCCGGCAGCAACCTGGCTCCGTCCAAATGTTGTTGGACTCCCATCAATCCCAGACAACACAGTCAATGGTCAGGGATGATGGGATCTGGGGTCCAGCAACACCTGGGGGGCTGCAGGCTGGGGACATCTGGCATATGAGTCAACTGAAAGAGAAGAGTGGAAATTGGTGAAATGAAGGGTGGCATTTTTGTTCCACTGAACAAAAAATGGAATCCTTGAAAGAGAGACTGGAGGAGGGAATGGACAGCAGAATCATTGCGCAGAGAACAGTTCACAGTGATCCTTTTGGAAACCCTGTAGGCTGAATTCAACTTACTGTTGCCTAAGGTTCCATATCACAGGGCTACTGCCATCCAGAAAGCTCAGTGGAACAAGTGACAGAGGATCTCCCCAGGAGTATTCCCATCACCCATGGAGAAGGGAGAAGAATCTCCACCTGCCCCACAGAAGTACTTCCCATGCTGCTTTCTGGAATGTCCAATCAATTTGCTAATGTGAAAATGCAACATGCAACATGCGCTCTGTCCTTCGCTGCAGCCATTGCTATTTTTCCAGCATTCTAGGTAGCAGTTTGGCAAGTCTGAGCACAGAATGGATGTCTTTAATAGGGTCCCACTTATTTCCCCAGCACTTTTCTCAGGCACCCAGCAGGTGCATGCTCAGCATGTATTAAATTAGAGGCAAGAAGAGCTGCTTTCATGAGAGGAAATTAGGATTGAGAGAGAGGCAGGGGGAGGAGTGGAGAACTCAGCAGTTCAGCTGCCAGAGGGGGGTGGGCAGGTCGGCAGGGGGGCAAAGAAAGGCAATCAGATGTGCAAAAGGCCTACCAGGGAACGCTGCCGAATAAAAAAGGGCTGCAAGTGGATGGACCACTTTCCCCCAGGCAGTGAAAGAGAGAATGCTCAGCCGATAGGCATCAGCTCTGCAACATCTTCAGTTAGACCTTCAGGGGTAGGGAACCTCAAGCCCAGGGACCAGATGCAGCCCCTAGGCATCTCTGTCTAGCTTTCAGGACGCTCCCCAGCCCCACACACTGGCTCTGCTTTGCCCCATCCTGGAATGTGTCCTTGATCTGTGGTTGGAGGACACAGAGGCATGTGCAAGTGTGTGCAGAAACTAGCCTACTAGGGATGCTATCACACCCGCTGAAGCAGCATTTGATAGATGGGGAGAAGATTATCATTCAGAACCCCTCAGACTAGCAAAGAAAGGACCATGAAAAGGCAGAATTTGAGGTCCATGAAGTTTACGTTACGTTACGTTTACGTTATTGATGTTCTCATCAGCAATGGAGAAGGAAAGGCAAAGGATGCTGGGCAGAGAACCACAATTTACAAAAAGGACCATTCCAAGCATTATGGTTTGAAAATTAAAACTTTCCGACTTCCGGGTTGGCGCCTCCGGCAATGGCAGAGCTTCTCTGATCGGGAGGAACTTGCTCCGTGAAAAGCAGGGTCTGACTGCCATTGCGAAGGCAGAGACCCATAGAAATCACAGGTGGGAGAAGCCTGTGAACATGGGATTCGGCTGGCACCTTTTGCGCCTCCCCTACTCGCGGGGAAACCCTGTTTTGGGGATCCGGAGCGACGTGGGGTGAGTGGCGCGGTGCTTTGAATCGACTGCTTCTTTCACAGAGTGAAGCTGCATTGCTGTTGCCGGAGAGCGCTGACTTTTTCCTGTGGACAACTGGACTTTAAACAACTACCCGTGAGTAGACTGGAAAATTTGGATCTTCAAATATTCTAATTTGGCAAAGTAGCGGGAAGGCTCTAAACAGGAAGTCCGCCTTCCGCTTTTGTAAATAGACTGAAGCAAAGGTGCTACAAACTAAAGTCTTTGAAAGTTTTTGGACAAAGGATTAAAATTCCACTGGTTAAAAATATCAAATCCCCCTTGGAAGCAGGAGAAGAGGGGGGAAGCCGTGGACCCAGTGAGAACCTGCAGGAGAGAGGGAAAAGTAAACTACCATTGCTCTGAACCTGCAGGACCATAAAGAAGGCTGATCGCCTTAAGTGGACGTTTCCTAAGAAACCGGAGGCTTTTCTCCTGGGCATGGTTGGCCAATTGGTGTCAAAGAAGGATAGGACATTTTTTATGTATGCTACTACAGCAGCAAGAATTCTTCTGGCAAAGTATTGGAAGATGCAAGAACTACCTACTCTGGAAGAATGGCAGACAAAGGTGACAGACTTTATGGGATTGGCAGAGATGACCGGCAGAATCTGCGACCAGGGGAAAGAGACAGTGGAAGAGGACTGGAAGAAATTTAAAATATATCTTAAAAATTGTTGTAAAATTGAGGAATGTTAAGATGTCAAGGGGTAAGAACTAGAGAATTACAGCTGTAACTAATAAGTTTAAGGAAAATTAATGGAAGGGAACTAGTAGATAAACTGACTAATGGGTTGCTAAAGAACTGTAAAACAAGGATGCAGCGAAAGGGAGGTATGGGGAAGTCGGAGGAAAGAGGTGCATGAAAACAACATTATCATTTAAATGTTTTATATGTATTTGTTTTTTTGTTTTTTGTGTGTGTTTTTATTATGTGTTTAAAAAATGAATAAAAATTATTAAAAAAAAAAAAAAGAAGGCTGATCGCCGAAGAATTCATGCTTTTGAATTATGGTGCTGGAGGAGACTCTTGAGAGTCTCATGGACTGCAAGAAGATCAAACGCATCCATTCTTAAGGAAATTAGCCCTGAGTGCTCACTGGAAGGACAGATCGTGAAACTGGGGCTCCAGTACTTTGGCCACCTCATGAGAAGAGAAGAGTCCCTGGAAAAGACCCTGATGTTGGCAAAGATTGAGGGAACAAGGAGAAGGGGACGACAGAGGATGAGATGGTTGGACAGTGTTCTCGAAGCTACAAACATCAGTCTGACCAAACTGCGGGAGACAGTGGAAGACAGAAGTGCCTGGCGTGCTCTGGTCCATGGGGTCACGAAGAGTCGGACACGACTAAACGACTAAACAACAACAACAAGAAGAAGAATGCCAAGAACGCCACACAGGGGAAACAGCAGAAGAGAATGAGACTGGTGGCTGATTGCCTCTGCGTAGCACCTGATTCTTTCTCTCACATGCCCCAACTCAAAACAAGAAAAACAAATATCCCTTTATGCCTGATTGTCTCATAGGACCAAATGACAAATAGCCTGACCTTCCCACAGAGTGTAACCAGTTGTGACTGACTTTGCCACTGAGGGAGGAGTCTCTTGGCCACTTTTAAAAGTATGAAATAATATAATCAGGAGTAAAAAAAAAAAAAGGCTTCCCCACTCAGGTTTAAACACCCAGGTTTAAGCCCTTAAAACTGCAGAGATGAAACTGCAAATATTTAGGCACCAATGGTGAAAAATCACTCTCCACGGGCTCAAATCCATTCTGTTCTGCAGTGTTGCACCACATATTTGTGGGCAAAGCCCTGTTTAAAGAAAATGAGCTCTGCATCTGTGATATGGTGGCCCCTGGCTCAAAAACAGCCTTGCAGTTCTGACCAAGTGAGCAGCAAGGTCAGGTAAGTGGAAAAGAAAGGGGCCACCAAACCAACAAGTTTCAAAACCTGACCTTGGGGTTTCTATTTAAGAATTTCATTCAGAGAATCAACATGTCTCGTGGCAGTCACTCGGCTGTTGGCTTAAGGAGTCCAAAATAAGACACCAGAGACTCCCCTAGAAAGGACCAGGCACTTCCAATCCCAGCTGGATCCAATCCAAATTCTCCAATTTACTTTTGAACAGTAACTCATCATGATAGATTGCTACTAATGGCCACTCAATGCATTTAACCCCATGGCCCCAATTACCACCCCCCAGCAGATGTGACCTTTTACTGTAAAAAAATGTGCTCAGCACAGCCTGAAATGGCTTTTTACTCATTGCCAAGCCAGGGCCATTCATCTTTGCTTTTTTAATTCTCTGCACCATCCTTTATTGGGCAAAATATTTCTTTCGAGGCTTTAATGCATTCGGTAGAAATTAGCCCTTTTAAAAAGATTTATTAGGCAATTAGCAAGCTTGGAAAGATAATCATTTAATGTCAAAAGCAGGATTGACTTCCTCTTTTTAAAAAAGGAATCTGGGCAAGGGATACTGAGCTTCTTTTACTGTGGCGGGGGGGGGGGGAGACAGCCTCTCCACTTTGTCCTCGGGCAAATAGCACTGGCTTGCAAAATGCATTTTGCATCTTTAAAAGAAAAACCATAGTAATTACCTTGCGGATGGTTCCACCTTCATTTTTCCTGCACAAGTATGAGAGTTAACCAAGATTACTGAGGCCCTTTCTCCTAAGTAAGAGCCCAGCTCCATCACAATTTTCTGCTTCCACCTCCTGGGGTTGTTATGTTATTACTTTTTATCCTGCCTTTCTTCCAAGACCCTCAGAGCAGCATACGCTTATCCTCACAACAAGCCAGCAAAGTAGGCTAAATCAAAGAGATGATGATCATCCCAGAGTCACGGATTATGAGCAAATGGGATTCATAACTCCCAGATCCAAGTAGGAAATCTTAGAACAGGGGTCACCAACCTTTTGGGGTCCACGGGCACATCTGCATCCTGGGAGAAGATGTTGTGAGAACCACACAACTCACCACAACCAAGCACACCCTACAAGCTGATCTGTTGGCTTACAATAGTGTGTTTCTTTCAAGCCTAGTTTGGGGAGGGGGAGAAGTAGGGAGACAGGGACCCTGTGGGTGTCCAGAAAGTCCTCTGTAGGCACATGTGTGCCCATGGACACATTGCCAACCCCTTTTTGAAGACTACCACATTGGCTCTTGAATGTGTACTTGTCAAGCTGCACAAGACACAAGAGGACTTAAAAGGAAAGCCATTTGATCATTAGCCAATACCATGCAGCTGAAACATTCTGTCTCACAGAAAACAGTTTACTGAGCAGTTCACGTGGGCAAGGGTGTCATCTTCTAAGGGCTGCACACAGTGTGCCAATGGCCTATACACTCAAAACGGAACAGCACCACTGCTTCAATTCCTAATTCAAAAAAGGGGGTTGCTGCACAGAGCACTGGCTAGTTGTGCATTATTTAGGGATTTCTGGGTATGTGGATAAATAATACTGCTTTGGAACCAAGAGGATAATGGGGTGCTTTTTCTTCAATAGGTTACAAAACAAGCAGGAGTGCTGTGATGCTGTATAATTATGTTTCCCTGCAAGAGTGGTTGCTACAGGCTTGGTGGAGGTGGCTTTACCTAGTTGGAGATAAAGTAGAGTGGCTGGGGGACAAGGATCAAGGTATGTCCCCTGAGTCAAGTGGTAGAGCATACACTTTGCCTGAAGAAGATCCAAGGCTCAGTCCTTGGCATCTTATCTAGAAAAGATAAGGCAGAGCTGCTGTTAGACCATAACAAGCTAGATCAGGGGTAGGGAAGTTGCGGCCCTCCAGCTCCCACCACCCCTGCCAGCTTGACCTGTGTTGAAGCATGATGGAAGTTGTGGTCCAACAACACCTGGAAGGCCACCAGATCCTCTTCCCTGACCTATGATTCCTACCGTTGGCATCATAGGCCAACGGTAGGAGACAACATAAGGCAGCTGCATATAGAAAACACTCCTTAAGCAAGCAGACAAATGGCCAAAGGAGATAGAATCCTTTTGTAAAGCACTTTAAATTTTTCTACAATCAAGTGGTATATATTTTATTTGAAACCAAATAAATAAATAAATAAATAAATAGGGAGAGGCCAGGTGGGTTATCAGGAGACAGTTGAAGGTGGGGCTTTGGATAAAGTTATCTCTCACAGAAGCAAGGGAATATAAAGAGGAAGTGTGGCATGGGAAGAAAGATTAATATTAGATAGTTTACAAGGTGACCCCCCCCCCCGAAGTTATCTACTAAACAAACAGCGAAACCATGGTGGAAGCAGTGTGTTTCTGCTCAATCCACTTGAGATTTTGTTTTCAAATTCTAATCTGCTTTGCACATTCAAAATAACAGATAAACACAAAGATCTAAAACAGGTAAAATAAATGGAGAAAGAATAATTTGGTTGGTTGAAGACAGCAAAGAAGGAAATCGAACTGTCGTTGGCATTCTAACTGCTGTGGAACAAGCAGGGAAGGGAACTGACCAGCTCCCTCCAGAACCTTGGACAGCTCCCAGTGCTCCACTACATGAAAAGCCTGGAAAATCAGCCAGAAAGCACAGTCTGATGGTTGTTCTGCACTGGAAGCCAGATGCAGGGAAATCAGAATGTGGGAGGACAAGGCAGCAGCATTGTGTGTTTGCATCTGCCAAGGGTGTTTGTACAGGGGGATCACAACCCCAGTTCTGATAAAGATACTGAATGGTCAGCACCTCATTAGTTAACTGCTGTGTGAACATAAAAGAGCCATTACAGTGTGTTGTTGAATTAGTGTTTTCACCGTATTGGAGTCATTTAGATCTCCAACTCCTTCCTTGTCCAATATGTAATTTCCCCCAATTCACATTAACTGACGTCAATAACCATGTTACTCCCGAAACTAAACAAAAAATACTATGAAGGGTGATTAAAAGCACGAACAAAACCAGCTACTTTATTAAAGGCAACATGAAGGATGTTTTCCCTGTTTTTTTTAACCATCTCGAGTTCAGCTATGCTCCCCCAAATGGAATGTGGGGTTAGAACTCCCAATAAATCTCCGCTGCAGGCAGAAGATCCCAGGTTCAAACCCCAGCTGGGAAAGAGCCCTGCCCAAAATCCGGCAAGGCTGCTGCGGGTCAGTGCAGACAGTACTGAGCTAGATGGACCAACTCAGTACTCAGTAGACAGCCGCTTCCTATGTTTCCAACAGGGAATATACAGTAGCTTATTGTTCACTTGGCCCCTTGTAAAAGCCTCAAGGGGCAGATCTCAGCTAATCCAGCGTCAGGTCTCATAACAGCTTTTGCCTGGCTGAGGGAAGCAGGGAAAGAGCCCGAGAATCTGCTTTCCCTGCCAATCTAGGCTCTTGTTCCTTGAGGACCCACAGGGCACCTGCACTCCTGCATGGCATGTGCGCAGAGTGATGGAACACTACTTTCTCAGTCTTACTGAAGCCTGCTGCTTATCATTAAGCCACATGTTCTCTCCTAGCTCTAGTTCCTACCCTGTTCTGCATTCACACAGAGCCCCAGAGCCTCCAGGTGTACAAATCCAAGGCACTGGGCCTGCACAGAAGCCGAGGAACCAGCAAGGATCTGAGGCAGAACTATAGGCTTCAGGACCTACTTGGAGGAAAACATGGAGCCTTGTTAAGACTAGAGGACTTCACTGCACATAGGCAGGAATGTGTTTATTCTGTGTTTTCATGCTTACAGCACACAAGCACAAAAATTCATCCTTGGCATTGAATTCAGTATTCAGATGACATCAGCTAGTTCGCTCTCTCTTGCTCTCGCTCTCCCATTAAGTTTGGAAGAACCAGGTGGGAAATGTCTGCTGAAATCCCGAAGGTTGCTTTTCACATTACAAAGAAAAGCAAATAAGTTGTGCTTCTGCTTTTTGTGCTCCTGGGATAGATAGTATGCAAAGGCATGCATACTTGCACATATTTTACATGCCCCATGGGGGGGGGAGAGAAATTGTGCCAATTTTGCCTCTTTCTTACAAGTCACAGAATACAGCTTTTCTAGCCGTTTGTGTTTCCTAAGTGCCACATTCTCCTTTCTTAAGTGTCATGTATAAGCACAGCCCAAATTGTAATTGGCAAGGGGGCAAGATATGCATTTAGGAGGAGACCAAGTCTGGACATCCAGGTCATCTCCCAAACCATTAGGAAGCAGCCATGGGGAAGCCGTGATTTACAGCACATGATTTAAAGCTTAAACCCCCACTCCTCACTTTCTAATTTATTTGTATTAAAATATTTGTAATTTTCTTATGACTAAAATTCTCCAAGGTAGCAAAAACATGAAAAATAATTTTTAAAAGAACACTCCTTTTTTGAGGGGGTGGGACTTATAAAAACTAAATTAGCAGCAACATTGTTCAAAGCAATAGAATCAAGAAAGAGAAACTCAACACGGCAATCTTTTCCTCTGATCAGTTTCCCCAACATTGCGAGTCAAAAGCAATCTGCAGAAGTATTGGCAGTGGAAAGGCAGCAAGAAGGTAAAGGGCCCAGGATCCCTCTCCTGTCGTGCTATTTCTCAGTTTAAAATTGCACTCAGCCGTTGCTGCTGATTCTCCACTGCTCACTGCTGACCCAGGCGACACACCTCCTGCAGCAGTTAATCTGAACTTCCCCAAGCTGGCTCTATCCTGGCCAGATCCTCCAGCGACCACTTAAGGCACCGTCCCCGTACTTGGGCATGTTCCTCCATCTGCAGCACATATAAAAGGGACAACCTACATATAAAATGGGCCCCAAAATATTTCCCTAAGCATCTGCACACAGCTTTGCTCACAGAGCGTTTGTGATGGTGCCAGCAGGCGGTTTTCTGCCTTTCACAAACCAGCTGGCCCCAATCCCCTTCAGGTCATGCTGCCATGGTTTCTATTCTTCCAGAGTGGTGGAAGAGAGAACAGAACACCCATAAAAAAGAACTAAAGAGGCAGCCTAGTGAGAGAAGCGCCAACTTCCCACATCACCGCTGTTATCTCTAGGATGGGTCAGCACTGAGAGCTCACTGAAGGGACTCTTGCATCTCTCTGAGATGCCAGCATTCCTACGCATTGTGAGCTGATCAAAATTACACAAATGTTACTCAGTATGGAGTTTCTGGCTCATGGCTGCTCTCCAACAGTGTGGACTGAGAAGCGGGAGGAGAATGAGAATTTTTCAGTTCATTCTGATAAAAGTCATAATGATGAAAGCGAGTACAGTGGTACCTCGGGTTAAGTACTTAATTCGTTCTGGAGGTCCATTCTTAACCTGAAACTGTTCTTAACCTGAAGCACCATTTTCGCTAATGGGGCCTCCTGCCGCCATGTGATTTCTGTTCTCATCCTGAAGTAAAGTTCTTAACCCAAGGTACCATTTCTGGGTTAGCGGAGTCTGTAACCTGAAGCTTCTGTAACCCAAGGTACCACTGTAACTGGAAACATGGCAGAAGGGTACAAGATTATGCACTGTGTGAAAAAGTGGCTTGGGAAACATTTTTCTCCCTCTCTCAAGATACAGTACATGAATCTGGGTATCCAGTATCCTATGGCAAGACACACAGCGCATAGTTAAACTCTGAAGCACAACCCCACAAGATGTAGTGGTGGCGACCAACTTAGATGGATTCAAAAGAGAATCAGACAAATTCATGGCAGATTGAGCTATCCATGGGTACCGGCCACAATGGCTATGCTGTAACTCCACTGTTGGAGGCAGAACGGCTCCAAATACCAGTTGCTGGGAAATCACAAGAGGAGAGAATGCTATTGCACTTAGATGCTTCTTGCAGGCTCCCCATGGGCATCTGGGAGGACAGGATACAGGACAAGGGGGGACATTGGCCTGATTCAGCCGGGCTCTTCTGATGTTCTTCCGTACCAAGCATTAACTGTTAATTAACATTAACTGTTAGTGATCATAATGCTACAGATTTCTGCAATCTGTGTTCATAGCTCTGTCTGTATATGTGCTGCATTAAGGTTATATGGCATTTATTCTAGATGTATAAATAGCTACGCACTTGATCACTTGTTCTGAGTAAAAAGCCTTCTCCAGGTGATGAAAAAAGACACTTTTTTAAATAGGAAAAGGGACTGGGTTTTCCTTCCTTTGGGGCCATCAGTGTTCCATAACATTGAACTTATCTGCAAGACTGATGTTTTAATTCACTCCGTTTCTAACATACATTTCTTAACTAAAAATGCCAATGTAGCTGTAGGACTAATGAAACCCTATCACAGTTCAAGAGAGCGAAAGAGAACGCTTTCCAACGGCAAAACAAAGCAATCATATCAAAAACAGAATATAAATTCACCCTAATAAACCCCACTCCAGGTGCCACCATCAAGTAGCACCTGCATCTCCACCTTGACTTCACAAGGAGCAAGAAGAGGTATGGGGTGGAGGGGCCAGCATTTGAAGGCTAGCAGATTTATTGTGGCATAAGTGCTCATGGAATAAAGTCTACTTATTTATTTATTTCCTTATTTCTTTATTATACTTGTATCCCACCTTTCTCCCAAACTGGGATTCAAGGCAGCTTGCAACATTCAAAAATGTCAGTTACAAAATACAGTGGTACCTTGGGTTACATATGCTTCAGGTTACAGACTCCGCTATCCCAGAAATAGTACCTCGGGTTAAGAACTTTGCTTCAGGGTGAGAACAGAAATCGTGTGGCAGTGGTGCGGCAGCAGCGGGAGGCCTCATTAGCTAAAGTGGTACCTCAGGTTAAGAACAGTTTCAGGTTAAGAATGGACCTCTGGAACGAATTAAGTACAGTGCTACCTTGGATTAAGTTGGCAGGTTTTCTGTATATCTACATAAGTGTGTACAGTAATGCATATTCTTAATTTTATTATATTCATATCCCACCTTTCTTCTATCATAGAACTCAATACATACATGTGAGTTTGACTGAGAATGAATATATATGTAGACAGATATACCCACAAGCAATTTACAGTTATTTTTTCTGTGTTTTGTCTATCTATATATCATCTATCATCTATCAACTGTGGATAACATTTCATGCATCTGATGTCGTGGGCTCCAGTCCATGAGAGCTTTTGCTACAATAAATCTGTTCATATTTTAGGTGCCGCAAGAATTTTTGTGGGTGTGCATTCAGTGCAAAAACTAATACAGCCACCTCCCTGAAATGTTCTGGCACAGAACATGGGAGCAATGTGCTCCCTGTGGCTAGCCCCACATGCCAAAGACTCCCTGCAAACATGTGCAAAGTGCATTTTACACACCAATGAATAACTGCAGCCTGCCTAAGCATAGGACCAGGATTAAGAGCAGGATGGAAGTCTGAACTCTTGAGCATTCCTGCCACATTTCTTCCTTGACATTAACCACTTCACCCAGGTGGTGGGCAAAAAAAGAAACATTAACTCAGTGCTCTGAAAACAGGTCAGTGGTTTAAAGGGGGTCATACACACAAACTGAGTAATACCTCTGGACAATGGATTTGTATCCAGCACTGTCAATCCAGCTGCACAATGGACTTGTGCAATGGAACCTCCCCTCCTCCAGCCCCCCACAGACATTCAAAATCTGGGAGAGAGGAGAGGAAGGGGAAGGAGGAGCCCCATTTGCACAGCACTGGATACAACACGGCATCTTACATATACAGTGGTAAAGGTAAAGGTACCCCTGCCCGTACGGGCCAGTCGTGTCCGACTCTGGGGTTGTGCACCCAACTCACTTAAGAGGCCGGGAGCCAGCGCTGTCCGGAGACACTTCCGGGTCACGTGGCCAGCGTGACAAAGCTGCTCTGGCGAGCCAGCACCAGCGCAGCACACGGAAACACTGTTTACCTTCCCGCTATAAAGCGGTACCTATTTATCTACTTGCACTTAGGGGTGCTTTCGAACTGCTAGGTGGGCAGGAGCTGGGACCGAACAACGGGAGCTCACCCCGCCATGGGGATTCGAACTGCCGACCATATGATCGGCAAGTCCTAGGCACTGAGGTTTTATCCACAGCGTCACCCGCGTCCCTATATACAGTGGTATCTCGGGTTAAGAACTTAATTCATTCTGGAGGTCCGTTCTTAACCTGAAACTGTTCTTAACCTGAAGCACCACTTTAGCTAACGGGGCACCGCACCACCGCCTCCCGATTTCTGTTCTCATCCTGAAGCAAAGTTCTTAACCCGAGGTACTATTTCTGGGTTAGCGGAGTCTGTAACCTGAAGTGTATGTAACCTGAAGCATATGTAACCCGAGGAGAGAGAGAGAGAGGAAAATAGACAGCAAGGGGCAAGATCAAGGTGACATGGTGGCTGGCCTCAGGACTGCAACAACCAAAGTCTCTCGCCTTCCCTTATTACAGATTATTTAAATCAGGGATAGACCACCTTTTTTTATTTGCCCTGTGAGGAGCTGGGCACCCAGCAGTGGGCAGAGTTGGAGCCAAAGCTGAGGCAAGGACACCCTCTGCCTTCTCTCTTGCTCTTTTTGCCACTCTCTTTCCCACTTTTCCCCACAAGGTACCCAGCTGTGACATAATGAAGTCTGTCAAGACAGATTCACCCCCCTCCCCTGCCGCAGCTTTTAATTGCAAAATTGCCAAGTTTCTGTATAACCAGCTCTCATCCCTGGGGAAGAACACAACAGAAGCCGAAATAAACTTAATTTTTAAAATGTTACCTTCCCCTCTCTCTCTTCTTCTTGTTACTCTGGATAGGCAGGGTACATATTTAAAGTTAATTGGATAATTAAATATTGTCTCAAATTATCAGCATCAACATTTACAAATGCCAGAGTGGTGTCTTTTTTTAAAAAAAAAGCAAAAGAAACAATGTTGTTACAAAATGTGTTCCAGTTGTCATTCCCTCTGCTCCTTTTCTTGAAGCTTTGCCTTCTGCTTTGAAAAGATGGTGAGGGAAACGAAATGGTTCTCTCTCTTTCTGCCCCCCCCCCCAATTCCAAAACGAGCTAAATGAGTTTAGAAGCCTCACTTATAATATTCTGTCTCTTCCCTCAAAATATCCTCAGCTGGCAGGTATGTGGGAGGCACTGCACTCATTCTCCGAGTCCCATTAGATCTGTTTTCCCTTTTATAATCAGCTGGATAACATTAGCTTAAAAGCTGGCTGGGATCCAGCACAGCGGAGATAGAGGAGTTAAGAGCAAAGAAAGGTTGGAGCCACAGGTAGCAACTCACATCATTTCATGTCACTCTATGGGAGCCTTCAACAGGCAGGGTCAAACCTTCTGAAATTGCCTAAAGCAGAAAAGAAGATCCCACTTAGCTGAAGGGGGGGCTGCAGCTCTCAACAAGGGTGCAGTGCTGTTTGCTGGCGCCTGGGGTGGGTGCATGCACATGCTCATCAGGTGGGGGGCGCAGGGGGTGAACAGCATCCTCCACACTCACCAAAGCCTCACAGCCAAGGGGCGAGTGTGCTCTTCACCTTCCACACTCAACTAGCCCTTGCTGCCAGAGCCAGGCAGTGCACAACAGGGATCTCTGCAGGCACCACCTGGTTTGTGAGCCTGGAGCCACAGGGCCCCCCTAGCTCCCCACACTATGGCCCTGGCTGTCCAGACTACAACACCCATCATCCCTGACCACTGGCCATGCTGACTGGAACTGATGGGGGCAACAGGCTCCCGACTTCTGTGCTAGCCTTTCTTGAGGCAGGTGGAATAACTCTCCCTCCGTCGAGTAGCAGGAAGCAGCTGGGGGCACTGCAGAGAGAAAGCAGGAACGGGGGCACCTTAAGCACACACACACCCTTTGCGCACTGCTTCTGCTTGGTGAACTGCTTCCTCCATGACCACCTAGTTCCCCTGCCACTTTGGGTCCTCTGCCCTGCGCCTGCAGGCCAACGTGGGGGTTGGCCCCAAGACACAGTGGGAAGTAGGTGCTGGCCAAGGTGCTGCAGTGTGAAATTCTCCAAATGTAAAGCAGGTGGATGCACAAATCAACAGGGGAGGCCCAGGCCCATCTCTGCCACTATCAAGTAAGGGGCATCAGGACATAATAGAGGTGTATAAGATTATGCATGGTGAGCAGAAGATTATATTTTCTCCCTCTCTCAAAATACTAGAACTTGGGGCTGGTCAATGAAGCTGAATATTCAACGATTCAGGACAGATAAAAGAAAAGCACTTCCTCACATGCAACAGTTATCCGGAATTCACTCCCACCCACAAGATGGAGTGATGGCCACCAATATGGATGGTTTTAAAAGGGGGTTAGGTAAATCCATGGAGGATAAGGCTATCAGCAGCTACTGGCCATAACGGCTGTACATTACTTCCTGCGACAGAGGCAGTTTATTGTATTTTTAATATTTTGTTGGAAGCCACCCAGAGTGGCTGGGGAAACCCAACCAGATGGGCAGGGTATAAATAATAATATTATTATTATTGCTGAGAATCACAAGAGGGGAGACGGTGTTGCACTCAAGCCCTGCTTTGGGGCTTCCCATAGGCCAATGTGAGAACAGATCGCTAGATGGGCCTTTGTCCTGGTCCAGCAAGGGTTTCCTTACGTTCTTCTCCTACTACTGCCACCCTTGGAGCCTCATTTGGGTCAGGGAACAGAAACACTAATAAATCTCTCATCTGTCATTGAGCACACGGCCCCTACATAAATATTGATTTAATAGTGAAAAGCCCGTGAAGAACCACTAAGTAGTGAGAGAAAATACACACAGAGTGATCAATACAGAAGGATAAATATCAGGGTGTATATACATATCAGGGACCCCCGGAAAGGAAATCATCACTACAGGATCTGTGTACACATTGTGACAAAAGCACTTTCCCTGACTGCACCCATTTTACTTGTCCCATCAAACACATGAGAGTAGAGGAGCCCCGCTGGATCTGACCCAAGGCGCATCCAATCCAGCATCCTGCTCCCACCATGGCCAACCAGATGCCTAGAAGAAGCCTACAAGCAGGACATGGCTACAGCAACACCCTTCCTGCTTGTGATCCCCGTCAGAAGGAGAGCACCTCCAACAAGGGAGGCGGAACACAGTTGCCATGACTCGCAACTACCAAGAACCACCGAGCACCAGTCCTTATCTGAACAATGCAGGCTATGTTCCTTTTCAAGTTTATGATGTGCTGCTTTTTCAAAATCTGCCCAGAAAATGAGGACAGCAGACAAATAATCAAGACTGCATCACCATCAAGGCACAAATAAAACATAACCATAAATGCAATAAACTCATTTCGTAAATACCACATTTATATCCACAATGGCAAGCTAACGGAAACGTTAACATTTCCCTGGGTGGATAGGAAACATTATAGTTATCTTCACCAGCTGGAACAGCCTTCAATGTTGCAGCCAGCCAGGGGCCCCACCCTCCTAGGACAGGTGGAAAGGAGCCAGGCACAGGGCAGGTCTTGCCCAACTCACAGCAAAAGGGTCAGAAGCAAGGAAATGGCTTTTAAAAAGCTATGGCTGGAAGCTTAATTTGGTGTTTTGTGTGCCAGGCAGATTCTCGGCATCTCTGGTCAAGGGCACATAAGCTGAATCAGACAGAGCGGGGGTTGGGGGTGAGTGGGAAGTTACTTGTGAGCCTGTTGTCATGGGGCAAGTCCTGCCAGCATCCACAAAGTGCAATACTCTGGCAGCTCTAAAGCCCCTGTGAGGCACAGGTTTGTTCCACATGCTCCATGACACACAGTGCTCAAGGCTTGCTGCATCTATGGGTTGGACTTAACACAAGGTATGCAAAACTCTTTACTGTGATTGAAAAGAAAGCTGTGCCTCTGTCATATGGGCTGCTCTCTTTGCAGAGAGCTTTGTGGAGACGCCAGGAGGATGCAACTTGCTTTAGGGAAACTCATGTTGTACAGACCAGAACGTGCATTAGTTTGGATGTGTGCACACTGAATTGGCCTTGGCATGATGTTCCCTTTGCAAACCGCTTCCCATCCAGGCACAACTCACAACCATACATCCTCCTCTTTTAGCAACAGAACAGCAACCAAAGCTTTCTTTTCATTTTCTAGGGTTGCTTCCATGTCACTCTTCTACACGCCACATCCCGATTAAGGGTACAATCCAGGCCACAGTCCAGGGGGCTCCAACCTTTGTGAGCCCAGGAGCATACTTGGAAATCTGCTGTGGGCACCACAGAACACTCGCTTCACATGGGGAAAACTGGTGATGCTCAGAATCCAGACAGAACAGCTACCCCCACCCCATACCAAATAAACAAATGACACAAAGAAAAAAGCAGAAAAACTTCCCACCACCAGACGATCCTTAAAGAATGTCCCCCTTTAAAAAAGCCCACTGTTTTTTATAAATAAAAATAGAAGGGTCCAGAAGCCTTGGTGGGCATTGAGGATGATATGGTGCCCAAGGATGCCATGTTGGGCAGCCCAGCCGCAATGTGCCGCTGAGCACGAGCATCAAGCGAGCAGCCCATGCAATCCTGCGCCAAAGCGGCATTCCCGTCATTAAGTAACCTCGGCAGAACAGCTGTTCCAAGATACCAAGATGTTTAGTTGCACCCAGTTAATAAAACAGATCCATCATTTATAAGCCAGACAGTTAATCGGCTTAATTAAAAAGAAAATCCCTAATGGGCAAGCTGAAAGCCTGGCTCTACAGCCAGAAAGAACACTGGCCTTTTGAGGCTATATCTTGACGGTCTGTGCTGGGGAGAAGGGGCTCTGTAGACTGAAGGGGATTCAGTGTTTTATCTTGGGTAGCATTGCCCAGTGCCAATTGTAATGCCTGGCGGAAGTTGTTATCTCTCCTTCGCACACTGTGGCAAGGCGCGCTTTTGTGGTGCATAATTGTTCTTTCGCATGGGATTTCTTCAGCTTAAATAAACCCTTGGAAGGCTGTTTTCCACCGCTTCCCTCTCAAGCTCTTCCTGAAGCAGCCTCCTCCATCCCACCCCCACCCCCCACCCCCAGCAGCTTGCCATCCAGCCAGGGAGAACATTGTGAAGGAGGCAAAGGTGTGGGTGGCATGGGGAGATAAGCAGGATCCCTGAACCATTCCAGTCACGGGCCAAGAAAGAAATGAACAAGTGCAAATGTTGGCTGAGGACCAAGAAGTGGGTGGGGAGACTGCCACTTCACAGAGCAGCAGCATAACATTCATCATTCACATACATACATACATACATACATACATACATACATACATACATACATGTTTTCTCTCTCACACCCACACCCACACACACCTCTCTTTGTGTGTGAGAGAACTGGAAGTAGCCTCTGGATGAAGCCAAGCCACAGCTGCATAGATAATTTCAATTTCTCTTCTCACTGCCCTGCTGCACCTGACCACCCCCAGCACAGCCCATTATGGAAATCTCAGGCTCAACAGACAATTTCAGCCTGGTCTTCCTTTGCTCCACAGTTCCAACCCAGTCGACTTTGAAATGCAAGATTGACACCCATCTATTGCCACCAAAGCCACACCCCCAAGAAAAGTTTCATCATGTGACGGGGATGTTGCCTTCAAGAGGCTAGATTCAAACACTTCCCAGACAGCTGCCCCAATCTCTCTGAAAGTGCACTTTCTCCTCTTGTAGTGCAACGCAGCTCTAGCAGAGATGGGGCAGGGGAAAGAAGAGGTGAAGCCAAGCAATTAAAAAAAAAAGATGCCATTAAAGGTTCTGTGTTTTTCCTAGGGAGGAGCCATAGTACAGCAGCAGAGCACCTGCTTTGCATGCAAACAGTCCCAGGTTCAATCCTGGGCATCACCAACAAGTATTCAACCACAAGTCCATGCTTTCTGTTACAATAAGGCTTAAGACTCAGATAAGAGATGACCCTCAGTTGTTCTAAACAGCTGAGGTGCTCCATGGCCTAAGATTAGATAGCAATGAGCTAAACTCGGAGTTTAGAGAGGTAGTTGTCTATGATTTTGTGGCCAGCTGGCTCTGTTCCAACCACATGCATTTTTCAAGCTGCACCTCCAGGACATCCATCTGTGAACAAAAACAGCAAGCCTCGAAAGCAGAAGCCAGAGATGGCTTTGAGCTCCATCATCCTGCTTAGATTTCTAGACAGCAGAAAAACAGTAGAGTGATAAACACAGTGTACCGAAATCCATAAGAATTGACTGAGATCTGCACAAATTCAGAAGCCTGGGTAATTATTTTTTAAAATTCCCTTTGCAGCTAAAGGATTACAGCACTAGTGTCAAGTGGACTTCTTTGTGACATAAGTTCCACAGCTGAGGTGCCCCTGCCAATAGAGCCATCTCCTTTGTAGGGGAATGACGTCTCTCTATGAGAAACATAGAAAAAGGACTCGGTGGAAGATTCAGGCAGTTTGCTATGATGGGATGCCTTGCCTGCAGAAAGTCTCAGGCTCAAGCCTTGGCATCCCCACTCTTGCCTAAAGCCCTGGACAGCCACTACCAGTCAGCCTAGGCAGCGCTGTGCTAGACTCAGTATAGCAGATTCAGGTATTTTAGTCCCAAGCATTTCGGGGCTTTAAAAGGCAGGTACAAGCAGCTTAAAGTGAAGAGGCAGCTAATGCAGTTCATCTGGAAGCTGCTTAATGTGCGTCCATCAGGCAGCACCTGTCAGAATTCTGAAAGCTGCATTCTGTACTAATGGAGGCTTCCAAACCATAGTCAAAGGCAGCGGTCAGGTATAATGCAGTAACACAGCCAGAGTGCTTTTCCTTTGGACCACAACAGCGAGGCCGTCCTGTCATCAGGGCAGCCCAGGACTTCCATACACACTGCCCTAGCACCCTGGGAAGGTCAAGTCAGTGTTGCTAACACAGCACTTTTACTTCACCCCCAGAGGTGCACTCCACTGTCACTCAAAACAGATGCCAACAGCAAAGCACAACAAAAGAAGCTAAAAGTCGTGAAAGGCACTTGGTGCCACCAAGGCCACTGGTCCTCTAGTGACAACTCTGGATTTACATGTCTCTCCAAGCTGCTAAATGGGACACAGGTGGCGCTGTGGGTTAAAGCCTCAGCGCCTAGGACTTGCTGATCGAAAGGTCGGCGGTTCGAATCCCTGCTGCGGGATGCGCTCCCGCTGCTCGGTCCCAGCGCCTGCCAACCTAGCAGTTCGAAAGCACCTCCGGGTGCAAGTAGATAAATAGGGACCGCTTACCAGCGGGAAGGTAAACGGTGTTTCCGTGTGCAGCTCTGGCTCGCCAGAGCAGCGATGTCACACTGGCCATGTGACCCGGAAGTGTCTCCGGACAGCGCTGGCCCCTGGCCTCTTAAGTGAGATGGGCGCACAACCCCAGAGTCTGTCAAGACTGGCCCGTACGGGCAGGGGTACCTTTACCTTTACCTTTTACCAAGCTGCTAAACTGCTCCCTCAAGGGGACTGCATGCCCTGCACATGTTGTTACCAGTTCTGCAGACCTGAACCATCCATGGCATACCTGTCTTGTTGGAATTCCATTTCACTTCACTGGCCCTCATCCAGCAGCACCTTACTTGACCTCAGATGACATGCAGAAAATAGAAGTGTCGTCAGCAAACCCTTGCAGACTCCTGAATCCCAAACAACCTCACCCAGAGGCTTAATACAAATCAGGGGGCACATTCCTTAATGAAAAACTTGGGCTGGGGGGGGGGCATGTCCCAATAGTGAGCATGACCAGAGGCAAAAGTGAGTGAGCAATGGATGCGATCCTTGCCTTTCAAGCCATACAGAAGTAAGAACTTTCTGCATACACAGACCTCTCCATCTTGCATCAGGCAAGCAAGTGGTATCATCACACTTCACTGGCATATTCAAGCCAGGCGAAAGTATCTGAGGAGGGCAGAGAGCAGGATGAGTGAAGGGTATATGGTATAGGAAAGAGGTGTGGATTGGGAAGATTCTTAAGGGTCAGACAGAAATAACTGGCCTTTAAGAATTTTGTCCCCATGCCCATTAGGTTTAATTTTTGTTAGTCAAATATCTCACAGTGACCCAAAGCAATGTACATTAAAAAAATAGATATAGATGGGGGATATAGGGGAGATATAGGGGGGATAAGATAGGCAGTAATCTGAATGCCAAACAACAAACAATGAAGGGGGTGGGAACACATTCACTCCTCTCATTGTGAGTAGTCTTTGCACCTGCTTTCGACCACTTGTAAACAAGTCAAGATGCCAGGGTGCAAAGGTGGCACCTGACATCACCCTCTGGAGATCCCTGGGTCTGGACTGTTTTCACACACCAATACCTCATCCTGTAGAATTCTATCAGTTATATTTTATCTGCACAATCAGAATGAATTGCTTTTCCTCTGCAGCAGAAGCCGGAGCAGTCAAGAGGTCAGACTAGGCTGATATATATGTGGACTGTCCCCGGATCAAGTAACTTTTCTTCTTTAAGTTCTCAAAGCTCTTAGCCTAGCTCAAGGTTATTCTCTGAACTAGCCAGATGCTTAACTGATAATCAGCCACAGTCAGTCCATCATTTGGAAAATAAGACTTTAGAGCTGTCTTGCCCCAAAGTGGCAACTAGACATTTCATTTTAGCGACTGCAAGCTTGATTTCAGGAGTCATTTGGTGCCTAGCTTATATATCTGAGTTTCAAAACTGGTTGTGAGCTTCCCGGGACAGAACTGGAAGCCTTTAGTCTGAATAAGCAAGGAGATTCTTATCAGTACACACCACTGCTGGGCCCACAATGAAGCAGAGCCTGGATGTGCAATGAAGAGGGGCATCAGTGGGCATCTCCAGTCACACATTCTGGTTGGCCACCAACAAGTTTGTCCCTTCCACTTCAGCTGGCTCCAGTATTGCACCAGCATGGATAAGAATGGAGAGAACTCTCCTCCTGGCCCAACCGCAATATGGGAAGGGGACCACCTGGCACCTGTGCTACTGCTTTGAAAGTCATTCCATTTCCAAGGGGAGGGTTGACTATCTGGGAAAAGGGAACAGTGTTCATAAGACACACACATACCCTTGCGGTTTCTGATGGCCTTGATGGGCAGGGGGAGGATCAGTTGTCTGGCACAAGGGCATTCAGTGACGGCTGATCCTCTGAGGCTGTTTCTGGGAAATGCTGCAAGCACTCACACAGCACTTGGAACTCTTTGCATGAAAAGGATTTTGCTCCCGGGAGTCAAGAAGAACAGAGAGGCGGAGGCGGGGGGGGGGGGTGAAGCAGCTGCCATCACTTTTAAACTCTGCTCAGAGGTTGCAAGGATTACCTTGCCAAGTCTCTCTCTGATCCCTCGGCATCCAAATTAAAAACCCACTTCAGCCACAAATGATAAGAATGTGTTCTGCACACTCCCAGCATTGCAAAGCCACCCTGGGCAAGATGTGCTTTCTGGATGACGCTCATCCCTTCTAAGCTGGCCAGTGCTGAAAGGTCCAGGAAGACCAGTGGTGTGAGTGAGAGCGGCACCATCATAAGGGAAAGGTATAGGATGACCACCATAAGCCAGCATGACACAGGAAGTTGCCTTATACCAGGTCAGACCATTGGTCCATCTAGCCCAGCAGCCCCCCACAGTTTCAGGCAGGGGCCTTTACGAACACTGGTGATCTAGGATCCTTTTAACTGGAGATGCCAGGCACTGAACCTAGGGCATTCTGCATGCAAAGCATGTGCTCGGTTGTGGAACTATGGTCCTAACTTCAAACATCTGGTTCAGGCATAATATTCCAGATCTCAAAACCATGGTTTGGATAGCACCAATGTGCCATGGGCTGCATCCCCTCATCACTTGCATTCTCTGCACCTTTCCACTGCTTGCCATTTTTCAGCATTATATCGCTGGGCCAACTGTGGTCAGTGCTAACCAGGATTGTCCAAAACCATGGTTGACAAAACCCAAATGAATTTGCAGGAAACCTTGGATGATTAAATTTGTATGTAAAGTAGGGGTCATTCAAGACTACAGCACATTCCATGGTTTCAAAATTAGGAACATTGCATTTGAACCCGTGAAATTGACAGAGGTTTTGGTGGCCCAGCCAAGTGTGAAGGAAACTCTGAATATGCACAGAGGATGTTTTCTTATTTTGACCCTTTATTAAAGCCTGAGGGTTACTTGTCATTTCTGGTCAAGTTCCTGGTTGCCACATCTCAGTTGCACTATTGTACAGTAGGCTAGTTCATTGGCACAAACCTGTGCCGTGTTGGTGATGTTCCAGTCTGGCATATCTATCTTGCACAATGGTCCAAATCAACACCTGAAGGGGAGGCACGTGGGAACCAGTTTTCCCAACAGCACCACTTCCATTGCTGGCTATTTGCATCCCTTCCTATAAAGGTTCCTAAGTTGCAGAAGGGAAAATAAATTTGGGAATCTCTCCCCCCCACACACACACACAAAGAGTGGCTGAATGGAAAATGGTGCAGGGGGAGTGGAACAAATATAGACGCCACTCTCAGCCTGCTTCTTGATTCCAAGAGTGGGTGTCACACTGTTGCAAGAGATATTCCTGGAAAGCAAAGCAGCAAGCCAATGAAGTAAGGAATGTGATACCCGATGGGCAATGAGAGAAGAGAGGTTTGCAATGTGCTTTGATGATCTGCTTAGGAAAGATAAAAACCACACGTTCCATTGCACTGCAAAAAAAAGGGGGGTTGCAGCAATGGCCTTTGCAGGGGCTGGCCAAGAAAAGTGATGGGCAAATTGGGCTTTTTATCAGCCAGAACACATCAGAACTCAGTTCTGGCCCCTCTCAGATGGGCGCCATTGTCATTATAAGAGAGCAAGGGAGGCATTCATGGTGAGTTCCGGCACCTCTTTTTCCTGAAAGATAGCAGTGCAAGTACTTATTGGGGTGTTTCGGGTAACTGGAAAGTGTGCCAGAGTAGATGAGGCAATGCATTTCCACAGGGCAGTGTGGAAGGAAGAAAGCAAAAATAAATAAAAAGTGCCTAAAATGACTAATGACTAACATCCCTGAATTGTAATAAGCAGTCCAAGATAAGGTCAGGGGCAGTTAGGCCTGCATTCAGTCCTGCAGTTGGGGACCTCCTCAAGAAGGGTCTCCTGTGCCTGCTGGGGGTGCAGATGGAGGCAGGATTCCTGGGGGAGCATGAAGTGCAGCAGACCAGAGGACACCACTTGGCAGGACCAGGCAAGAGCTAAAAGGACAGGCTTGGATTGCAGACTTGGCCAGTCCAGGGCTATTGTACCAAAGACTATGTTGAAGCTGTGATTCTGTGGCCAGCGATGGGTGGAAACAGAGAAAGAAAGAGTAAAATATGGCAGCTTCCTGTGCAGAATTCAGCTTCCTGTAAATCTCAGCTTTCATTTTTTAAAAAAATTAAAAGTCAAGTTTCTAGTCTTAATCATTTCAAAGATACTAATGAATTTACATACATATATACTGCCTTTTATGCAAGTTTATCAAGGTGATTTACAATGAACATCACAAAAATAAAGAAACAGGGAGTCAATAAAAACTTTAACTAAATTTAGAGAACTGCTAGAATGATTAGAAGTTATAAGCTGCACCCCCTGAAATCTCAGAAGACAAAGGAGATTCTGGCAACAGGAAGCAGCTGCAAATACCTTTTTCAAAGTGCAACCAGAGGTAATCAATCTTTCACATGGGTGGGGGGAAACATTGTGGGTGTGGCCTCTGAGCAGCAGCTGCCAAGGGCCCATCCTCTTCCAAGGGGGGTTGCAAAAGGTGCCACTTTCTCACCCTTGCCCCAGGTACCACCTCCACCGCCTGGCACAACAACCCAAGAGAAAGCACTGCAGCTGCTCAGCTTTCCAAAACTTCCATGGAGATTTAAAAAACAACCAAGCTTTCAAGCACAAAAGGAAAAGGAAAATGGCAAAGCACAGAAAAGGTATCAAGGAGCTGTCAAGACCAGCAGCCCAGGAGCAGTGGGAGCATCAGAGAATGACAGGGAGAAGCTGAGGGCTTTGGGGAGTGGGAAGAAACACAGTTAACCAAGGACTGCCAAGGAAAAGTGGGGGTCCTGCATGGCTCCGCTGAGCTCACACAGCCAGTTTTGATTTATGGAAATCTGCTTGGAGGGAGAGAGAAAAGGATAAACACTGCAATGCTGCAGACACAAAATGGGCTTTTGATGTGGCTTCCCGGGCGCTGTAGACTGCTGAGATCCAGCCAGCCCACCTAGCTTGCCCCTTTCCAGTCCTTCACCAGATGGACTCTGTGGGCAGGAAAGCACAGCAGGGAAGGCAGGAATGAGAAGCGCGTTCCCTCTGGTGTGCCAAGCAAAGCATTCCCCTTGAGAAGGGAAGCAAACCACCACCACCACCATCCTATGCACCCAGTTCAGGAAAGGCACGTTCAGTTTCTTCAAAGTTGGAAACTCCAGCATGGGAGCCTGGAATTGACAGGCCAAGGCGCAAGCTGGCCACTGGACTTCCTCAATCCTCAAAGACTTCATTCCCACCCCCAATCAGACTGCTTAAGTCCTGCTCAGTCTGAAAGGCTATTTACAGTGCAAGGAGCACTAAAAAGTCCTCCCTATGCAGCGCACGCAAGGATACATGGAGGATACATGGAGTGCATTTATCTCACTGTTGTGCTTATGCAGGACGTGGGTCTAAACCACACAGCCTCTAGGACTTGGCGATCAGAAGGTCGGCAATTTGAATCCCCGCGACGGGGTGAGCTCCTGTTGTTCGGTCCCTGCTCCTGCCCACCTAGCAGTTCGAAAGCACGTCAAAATGAAAGTAGATAAATAGGTACCGCTCTGGCAGGAAGGTAAACGGTGTTTCCGTGTGCTGCTCTGGTTCGCCAGAAGCGGCTTAGTCATGCTGGCCACATGACCCGGAAGCTGTACGCCGGCTCCCTTGGCCAATAAAGCGAGATGAGCGCCGCAACCCCAAAGTCGGCCATGACTGGACCTAATGGTCAGGGGTCCCTTTACCTTTACCTTTATGCTTATACAAACAGCCTCTCTTGCCTGCTTTACCATGGGACTCAAAATGAGCCAGATTTAAGGGTTTTATCCATCACAGGATTAAGCAATGCAGTCCATCAGGAGAAGGATCCACACTTGTGGAAAAGAAATTTCTGCCTCCTCTCCTTCCTCTGTGCACCCCTTAAAACTGTTTTGGGGGTTCCTTCAACCTTCTGAAGCAGATTTGGGGAAGAGAGGGAATAGGTTCTGTTGCACCAGTGTAAATCCTTATGCTAACAGAACAAGTGCATTGTATACCAGTTCAGTCTTAGAAGCTTTTTTAAATAATAAAAAGACAAGAAAAAGAATCCCATTATTTGACCCTGGAACATGTAAAGTTGTAACAGAACTTTTCCATGCATGTACCAAGTGCATTCTGCACCCCCAACCCATGATAGCCAGTGTGGTGGTGTGCTTAGAGTGCTGGAGGTCAGAATTCAAATCCACACCCAGCCATGAAGCTCACTGGGTGGCCTTGGGCCAGTAACTGCCTCTCAGCCTAACCCACCTCACAGGGCTGTTGTGGGGATTGCATGCGGAGAGGGGAGAACCACATGCGCCACCTTGAGCTCCTTGGGAGAAAAATGTGGGATGCACATGCAATAAAAAGCAAGGTGGTCAGGAAAGAGGGCATCCCTTCCAATGAGGATTGGGCCCTGAGACATTCTTCTGGCAAACATGGCCATCACGTCTTTCCTAAACACCAGAAGCGGTTTTAATACAAAGCAATGATTTCTTCTGCAGCCGAGACAGCCAGCAGATAGATCTATACATCATGCACCAGGAGTGGTGTGGGGAGTGACGGTGGGGGCTGGGGGGGGCTGCCGCCAGGGCCTTGTCCCCACACCCCCTTCCCTTTGTCGTTAGCAGAGAATTAGTAGGCGGAAGATGCTGAAACACAATCAGGCATTCTCCTCTCGTTTCAAAGGCAACAGCACATCACGGGCGCACATCACGAGCCTCATACATTCAGGCAAAGATTAAAGGAGGGGAAATCATTTGCTTCTCAACCTCTGGTGCACAGATTCTGTTAACTTTTAATGCCTCCCTTTTACCTTTTTTTAAAAAACAAACACAGAAACCCTGTATACCATTCGATGCCAAATGTTATTTTATGCTTAAAAGCAGGCGTCCAGTGGCAGCATAAATGAGAGCGTCTCTCCCAGACAGATCCAAGAGCTGCTAGGACATCAGCACAGTTGGCTGGGAGGTGGGGCAGGCAGGGCAGAGAGAAAGGGTCAGGATGGGGGGGTCATGGAGAGACAGCAGGGGGTGCATTTGCTCCAGGTCCCATTTAGCTTGCAGAACAATTGACTGGTCAATGGTCCAGTGCAGACATTAAAAACACTTACAGACCGTGGTTTAAGACAGGGATGGGCAACCAGCAGCCCTGCATATGGATTCAAGTTCCCATCAGGCTCCAGCCAATGATCATAATAATGACGATGATGATTCACAGCAGCAGCAGCAGCAAAAACTAAACTTCCAAAGAAGCCCCAAATAATGGCAATTTATTTTAAGGTAACTCAGTACATCACAGCTAACTAATTTCAAGGTTGCCATAACAGCATATTTCAGCCATCAAATAAATGTGTAAGCATAGAGGAGTGATGGAAACTAGATTCCAATAAAATCTAGAGGCCACAGGTTTCCCACCCCTGATCCTAATGAATGAACTTCCCCTCTCCGGAGCCATTTCTCACTTCATTTCCCTCCCCAGTGTTAACTTTGGTTCTGTGATGGAGGTACACCAACACTACCTGTCGCCAGGGGTTTTTTCAGGGGGAACTCGCAAGAACTCACTTCCAGCACCTCTCAGGTAACTTCCGGCACCTTTCTGGTGGGTGCCACTGCCATTCTAAGAGAACGAGGGATATGTCCACAATGAGTTCCGGCACCTCTTTTTCTAGAAAAATAGCACTGACTATCACTAACACTAACCAGGGTTCTCAGGTGGGCAAGGATTTGAAACTAGGGTTGGGAGTGAGTTTACACACCAGGGTTAGGAGGAAACCTTGTTTGCTTGGAGGGGAGGGCATTGCTTTAAAGATAAAAGCAGAGCTAAAGTGCTTATTTGTGAAGCTAGCTCCCATGAATCTGCAGAGAGCAGGTGTTACATCTGCACTACTAGATGAACTAGCCAGCCAGCTCCATGTGCACAAAACACCACTGGAAAAATTCTGTTTTTCAGAGTCACTCTGCATGTTCAAAATAGTCTTACGCCACAGTCCCATGGTGACTGGACCATATCAGGCTGCAGGTGTGGGAGAGTTACATCTGAAATCTTTTTTAAAATCATGCACACAAGCCCCATTCTTGACATTCATAAAAAACACTTTTCACACTGCCTCGCTACATCAAAATGTTCCCAAAGTTCAACTTGCATCAACTCCTGTGGTTCACACTTAATGTCTGTTCCACAACAGACAAGCCCTGGCTTGTTTCTCCAAAGTGGGTTTGTTTTCTGCTCGCCTCATGCCCTTCTACTCTGGTGAGCTTCTGGGGTGGGGTAGTCAAACAAATGATGGTTAAGGAGGGGTGCTGGGTTCACACATAGCAAAATGAACCACAGCTCGCAAAGAACAGCATCAGATCATGGTCTGTTGAGAGTAAACATACAATAGTTAAGCTACTGAGCAGAGTTTACTCACAGCACTCTTTTATACAAACCAGGGGAATTAACTTACAGGTATACCAGCCACGCACCACCTACAACACCTTGGAAAGGGTGTCCTTCTTCAACAGTCATGGTGGACGTACCGTAGTTATGAACTGGGAACTGGGCTGCTTTACTCCTTCCTGCTAGTATACTGGAGAAAAAAATCATGATCTCTTCATAGTTTCCCTCTGCATAACAAGTATAAAGGCCCTCGTTCAATTACAAGGCAAGTTTCTCTATAATCCTCTAAGAGTCTAAGTGGACACCAACCCAGGAGGGATGGTTCAGCTGGGCTCACCAACACTGCCACCTACAGGCTATGCATCCTATTGACAGGCAGAGAACAAAGAAAAAATTCTCCTGCCTGGAAGATCACACAAAAATAATCTCCACAGCTGAAGATACATAATTATTATTTCTTACATTTCTTACATTCTTGATATTCTCCCTTTCTTGCTAGGAGCTGGTGGAAGAGTACATTGTTCCTTCCCTTTCACGCTGATCTTCACATCAACCCTTCACAGAAGCTTGGGATGAAAGGTGGCTCAGAGCAGCTTCACAACATTAAAAATGCACACACACTATATATAATGAGTTTTAAAAGATATTTTATAAAACTTTCCCCCAAACACCTGAGATTTTCCTCTTGGGGGTGGTAACCACGGAGGTCCCCCCAAAACAAGAGAGTTACTCTGCGCCACAGCCGCAGCTAGAACCTCATTGGCACAAAGGTGGGGAACAGGATAAGAGAAAACGAAGATAAGGAATATAAGGAGGAACTGACAATGTTTATTGAATATTTTAAGGACCAGTATAAACAAATACATAGCTTAGCGGGTCTTGAGTAAATCCAGCAGAGCTGAAATAGAGTATTTGATAGATAACAAACTGGATGATTAAAAAGATGTAGATTACGTGGAGGAGTAGAAAAGCAAAAGGAACCAGGAAAAGGGTGGAAGGGAAGTCATTTGGTATATGTATACATGCTGTATTTTGTACAAAGTTGTAAGTGGGGTGGGGCAGGAGGGGAGGGGTTAAGTATGCTCTCTGTTCCTGTTTTTGAAAATGCAAATGACAAAATAAATGAAAAAATGCACACACACAAAAACAGAAATAAATTAAACTGCTTTTACTTTAATTTTATTGAAATCTAAAACAACGAGAATCCAGGCAGAAATGAAATTTAAGGGCCGGCCAAATAAACCCCAAGTGGTCATTTAATGAGCACAGAAGGGATGGTAACTGCTCTCCTCTGTATGTCTGCACATGTCAGAAGAGGAAGGGAGGCTAGGTGCTTAGGTGTGAGGCTGCATGAAAGAGTGGGGGAGGGGTGAGCACATCCATTGCTGTTATGCGGCTGCCAGAAGATTGGCCAAGAGTGAATGCAGCCCTTGGGCCAGAAAAGAGTAGCCACCCCTGATGTAGATGGCTGTGTCCCAGCAGTCAAACATCAAAGCCTTGTATTGTGACCATCAACATTCCCAAAGACCAGCTGCTCAGTCTGTTACAGGAGAATCCTGTGTAGTGTTTAATGCTAAATGCTATCGGGGCATAGTTGTTCAAGCACTCAAGCCCACTTTTCGGGTGCATGAAGCGTAAAGCCTGTGCCAGAGCTATGCTATTATCTTTAAAAAGAAAGGACTGGATCACTATAGGCCCTCAATTAAAAAAAAAGAGCAACATACGTACACCAGAACCCACAATTAACAACCACATGGGCAATTGTCACATGCAATAATATTCTAGTCAGCAACCAGCTACTGTGCAGGGATTTTCTCCTGACATAAAACAGCCGTGGCCTTTAGGTTGCCTAGAGCAGGTTCCTCTCTCTCTGACCATACGTTCCTAATTTGTGGAACAATTCCCTGTTCCTTTAGGAATGCTGCAATTGCGAAAATGTACAAAAGCGGTAAAGCCTCCTTGCCTTGAATCTAGAGTTGTCATCACCAACATGCTGGTACCTGGATGCAGAGCCCAGTGGACTTTGAGCAGTTTGGAATGGGAGCCAGCCTAAACGTTATCTGTTCGCTGGAGGCAGGGGCAGGTGGGCTGCAGAATGAGATTGCCTGGTAGGATAGATGGCTGCTTTGCAGGAGATCAGCAAGATTTTCTGTCACCCAATTATTTAACAACAGCAGCAACAAAAAGGCTTATTTTCCCTCCCTCCCCTCCCTTTCCAACTTAGATGGATAAAATGAAATGCATTGGGAGGGGGGGAAAGGCGGGTTTTGGGGGTAAAGAGGCCATGAGCTCTGGTACAATTTCTGGGTTCTTCTGCAGCACACTGTACCTTCATGAATGCTAAGTGTATACCCACTCCGTCCCACCCCAAGGCATTATTTTGGCAGACATAGAAAGCTCCAGTAACAATAAAGGAGTTCTGTATTCTTTAATTCTGGGGTGAGGAACCTGTGACCTTCCAGACTCCCACCAGCAGCAGACCTGGGTACCATGGCACCCTGCGCCAGGCCAAAATTTGACACTCCCCCACCAGTCCTCATGCTGCCTTCCCAAAGGTAGGTAAGGAGGCCCTGACTTTGGGAAAGAGGGGTGAGGTTGTGGCAGGATCCTAGAGCCCTCCCATGTCCTTCCCAAAGCTGAAAAAGCACTAGGAAGGAGGCAGCAGGACTCTATGACCCTGTCAGAGCCTCACATTTCCTTCCCAAAGCCCAGTGCCTTCCTTACCGGGCTTTGATAATCATCATCATCATCATCATTATTCTTTATTTGTACCCAGCCCATCTGACAGGGTTGCCCCCAGCCACTCTGGGCAGCTTCCAGCATACATAAAAACACAACAAAACATTAAACCTTAGAAAGCTTCACAATACACGGGCTGCCTTCAGATGTTTCCTAAATGTTATATACTTGCTTATCTCCTTAACGCCTGATGGGAGGGCATTCCACAGGGTGGGAGATGGCGCTCCCTCAGCTCAGCACACAGTGAGTGCACACCACTGGCACAACTCTAAATCCGCCCCTGCTCCCACCATCCCTGACCACTGACCATGCTTGCTACAGCTGGTGGGAATTGGAGTCCCAACAAAGAGCTGAAGGCTCCACAGGTTCCATCACCCCTGCATTCATCTATGCCTAAAAGCTGCTTGGGGCAGTCTTCTCTCCCCCCCCCCCCCTTGGAAGGCTGCAACCCATCACCACGAGGGCACTTCACTTTGGCGTAAGCGCCCCTGACTTCAGTGTGAATATTCAAGAGTTACGGTACCTTTGTCTGCAAAACAAAGTCAGTAAGGATCAATATCAAGGCACAGAGTTGTTCCGATTGTCTGATTTTTCAAGGATAAATCTCACAGGTCTGCCAAGTCCTCCTGGGAGCCTTGCCAACAGTCCGCTTAGCTAAGCCGACCAACATACGTAAAGCACACAGTTTCACAATCCTCAGCCAAGGCTCAGATTCATTCAGGTTAACGGAATCTGGTTCTGTTGAATGCTGACAAGAGGCCAAAACACACAGGACTGTGAAAGCTCCTGCCACACTAAATCTTTTACTCCTTAAGGCACCACTAGATTCCTTAATAATCTTGGAAGATCCTGTTATCACCTATTACCGCTACTGCAGAAGGGCAACCGCGCTTATCTTGTAGGCATTTGAGCTCAGCGTAGAAATGTCACAGGCTGAACCCATTGCATTTCATGGCCTTTCGGTCCTAGTGTTTCATCACTGTCTTCTCTCCCACCTGCCCATGCAGACATGTCTCTTGTTGACTTCTCGCATTTGAGGAAGTGACCCCTGCTCCACAAAAGCTTCTGTCACAAAAATAAGTCTGCCAGTCTTTGATGGCAGCCTTCCCCAGCCTGTGGTCCTCCTGGGGCTGTTGGTGGACTGCAACTCCCATTAGCCCCAGCAATTCATAGTCTGGGATGTTGGGAATTATAGTCCCACACCCAGAGGGCACCAGGTTGGGGAAGTCTGCTTTAAGGGGACTACAACACTCATTGTTATTCTTGCTGCATCAGACTAACCCAACTACCTCTCTGGATTATTCAGTGCTCTCTATTAAAAAAGAGAAAAAAGTATCCACATTCATTCAGTTTCCATGCAAACTAAGGCTCTTAAGACCAGCCGCATCGGTAATCTGGAACATTGCTACTGTTGAAATCAGACAAGCACATAGAATTCCAATACTAGATCACCAAGCATTTGTTTCACCAAGCATTTTTCAAGAACTAATTTAATGCTGTGTTGGTTCTTCATCCTGTGTTTAATGGTGCTGCATTTTTATGATATGTTTATGTTTTTATTGCAAACTGCCATTATTTATTTATTTATTTATTTATTTATTTATTTTTATTATTATTATTATTATTACTACTACTACTACTACTACTACTACTACTACTATTCCAGGCCCAGGACCTCAATCAATATCTTAAGGGTCACTTCTCCCCATACAAACCGAGCTGGACCCTGCGCTTGTCATCTGAGGCCCTTCTCTATGTTGCCCCTCCCAGAGAGCTTTGGAGGGTGGCAACAAGAGAACGTGCACTTTCTGTGGTGGCTCCTCAGGGGTGGGATGCTCGGCCCAGAGAGGCTCACCTGGTGCCATCGTGACATGTGAAGAGGAATGTTTTTGCCTGGCATGTCTGTCAGTATGCTTCCTATTATGTTTTTACCACTGATGTCCTGTATTTTTAAAAATGTTGTACACTAGCCTGGGATCTTTTTTCATAAAGGGTGATATATTATTATTATTATTATTATTATTATTATTATTATTATTATTATGTTGGTAGTTTATGAATATTATTATAAATAAAGTAAGTGTTGGTCCAGAAGAAGAAAAACCTCAAAAATTATTATTACTGCAATTAATTTATTAATTGCCTTCTAAACCACCAAAGCAATTTACCCATGACACCTAAAAACATCAAAAACCACAAATACATTTAAAAGAAGACTAAAAGCTGTTTGTTTCCATGATTCTAAGTGCACACCTGGGGTAAAAATCCAAAGATGGCAGAGAGCGCCTGTCATCCTGGGTTGGAGAAGCTCACAGTTTGGTCCCCTATCTCTGGATGGTCCCCTACCAGCTTAGCACATCCTAACTGCAGGGGTTTGGAAGAATACTCAGGCCCACCCAAACTCCACCCCTTGATGACACCAAGTTCCCACCCAATAAATATGGCATTTGCAGAAGCATAAACCCACTCATAGGAGCGCAGGCATTTAACCAGGTTCTGTGGAAGCATCTTCCCCCCCTTTCCCTACGTAGCTTCAGAGACCTGAGCTCACCGGCAATGGCATAAGTCTTCAGAGCTGACCTGGCTTGGACACTGGAACTGCACCCATATTCCAAAGATTTTAAAACAAGCTTAACCAGACAGCAGCAGCACTCAAAAGATAAATCAGAGGCTCAAAGACAGCACAGTACACCGGAAGCTGCCTTATACTGAATCAGACCATTGGTTCAGCCACCTTAGTATTGGCTACACTGCCAACTGGGCTCCCTGTCTTCAGCTGGTGGGTCAGGCCCCACAGCTGGACCACAGCCTGATCTAAAGTGGGTCACAAAAGCAGGACCAGCACCACTCTCATCACTAGACAAAGATATGGTGAAAAAGAAAGAAAGAAATTTACACATGAAAATACATGTCAAATTTGCAAGCCTGAATAGGCTTGTTTAAACAAAAGAAACACCATCGCATCAGGAGGTCCATTCCATACGATGTACGAATCAAGCCTTAGTGTGGCAGCACCTGCCCTTTGGAACTCCCTGCCACTACACAGCAGGCAAGAACCATGTCTAAAGTCTTTTCAGCACCTACTGAAGACCATTTTCAACAAGACATTTAAGAGGAGAGGTTTTTTTTTTAATTCCATCTGTATCTGTATTGAATTTGGAATCATTTTAAATCTGTTTTTTATTGTTGATGTTTTTATTATCCTTTTGTTGTTCATCATCACTTTGGGATATTTCAGGGGAACTGATTCATAAATGAAATGAAATAAATATAAGTGGCAATCGACATTCATTCCTTTGGGGAAAAGTAAAATACTGCACTTGGAGGGAATGTTATGACGATGCTGAAAGCTGCCCACTATGCTTAATGCTGGCTGATCTGACCACCAGCAGGGCAAACAAGCAAAATGAAGTCAATACATTTTCCGTGGATTATTCTTGGGGTGCAAAATGCACATCACATCCTAAGAGGCTCAGCACTCCAAGCCCTCCCCCCCCCACACACACACCTGTTTATCATAAAGCAGACATTTGGCTTAGGGTTACCAGATGTCCCCAGATTTACAAATCAGTTCCCTGACAAAATCCATCCATTCTGACTGAAGTTGAAAAGTGTCCCTGGATTCATTGAAAGAAATCTGGTAACCTTAATTTAGCTTGTTAATTATACCTAGGTGCACTAACCTGATTTCTCAGGAGTGACTGCAGAGGTCACTGGCAACTGCAAACCTCATGTCATATTAAGACAAATTCTGTCTGCCTCCAACCTCCTCTGAGCCAGGGGAAAGAAAGGCTCAAGCGCCATTAAGAGTTTCAAAAGCCAAACACAGTTGTGCATTTGAACACAGGCACCTACTGACAGCCGATTTAAATGGGACTCTGAATGCAGCCAAGATGCACAGTGATGGATTCGTTATTCAAGCAACTGGAAGAAAATTCACAGATTCATCATCCACCTTAAGGGAAAGCTGAGCAAACGACAGATGGGCCATGCACAGCTCTGCCATCCAGCCTGCTAGAATAAGCATCAAGTCAAACCACACCTGGCTGTGTGATGAGGGGACTGTAGGAATCAACCTTGAGTCAAAATCATAAGAGATGTCAAACATTTACTGGACCTCAATCTTAAAGACCCCTCTCCAGTGCTTCAGCCAAGCCTTTCCCAATCATCCTACCTAGAAGCTTCTGATGCTGCAGCTAGGAATGAAACATATGCCTCTCACCCTTCCTTTTTTTAAAAAAGAGAAGCATTAAAACACTTATTTTATTGCTTTCAGGATGAACAGACATGCTACATCTTGCCAAACAAATACTTCTTGTGATACAGATTGTTTTCCCCATTTTATACACAAACAAATGCACACACACCTTTTCTGAAATCCAGCTGGATTTGAGTTTGTTGATGTCTCTGGTAACTTACATCATGGATGCTGGCTCCTATTATAGATGTGTGTTCTGCATTATTTTATTAAAACTTTTGCTACAAATTTGTTATGGCCTTTGGCTAGAACAATAAACTCATATGTATATGAATGTATGTAAAAATAGTTTTTCATACATGCCAATGAGAAGTAGGCAGTTTGTATCTGTTTTCCTTTCTAAGGGCATAGGAAATAAAACTGAACCATGTTCTTGGGCCAATCACTCTACCTGTCTCTCTGCTCAGCCTACTTCACAGGGCTCTTGAGAGGAGAAGCAGAGAAACAACATACATCAATCTGAGCTCCTTAGAGAAACAGCTGAATATGAATGCCATTCAATATATACAGTAATACCTCTGGTTATGAACCGTCCTCCTTGCGAACGCTTCGGGTTATGAGCTCTGCTAACCCGGAAGTAGATGCGAGTGGAAATCGTGCACACAGCGGGAGGCCCCAGTAGCAAAAGCATGCCTCAGGGTAAGAACAGTTTTGAGTTGAGAACAGACCTCCGGAATGAATTCAGTTCATTACCAGAGGTACCATTGTACACCCTTTCTGGACCTTATTGTTCTGATTCTTTTCTGCCCCTCCAGGCTTTTTAGATCTGTGCACTTTTCCTCCACTGGATGTTAAATTCTGTTTTTGGTGATGCCGTGTAGCTGATTATACTCTTTGACTTGCCGTTGCTGAGAAATTTATGTTGTTGCTTTTTTATATTGACAGCTGAATGACTGCTATGTTTTTCTTTTTCTTTTTTTAAAGTTTTATCCTTGTGAGCCACCCAGAGAATGCTGCTTTTGGGTGCCATACAAATGTTGCAAATAAAAATAAATAAAACAGATCATTCTGCTGTGGGAGAAACGCGGCTCCACTCGTGCTGCATGCTGCTCCAGAAAACATAAGAATGCAGGAAGGGAAACATGGAAGAGGGCAGGGTCATGAAAGACCCCATGTGAGCATCAGCAGTCAAATCAGGGAAGGGGAGATTTCAGCATGATTTCCAGATGGTGTTTGAGAAAAGATGGGGAAGGGTTGCAGCTCAGGGGCAGAGCATCAGCCATGCAGGCAGAAGGCCCTGGTTTCAATCCCCGGCATTTCCTGGTAAGTAGAGGCCCTTCTCTGAAACCCTGGAGAGCTGTCACCAATCAATATAAACACTGCAGAGCTAAATGAACTAATGGTCTGATTCAGTATAAAGCAGCTTCCTACATTCCTTGGCTCCCTACACCACTTCCTTCTCTCCCCTTTCAGGGCTAACAGTTCCTCCAAGGCCCTATATACACCGACAGTGGCATGAAACTGTCATGCAGTCCCATTACTGGGCAGGACCAGTTGCGCAGGTCTTTCCCATTCAGCTTAGGAGAGAAGGAAACAATGGCAATGGGAAGTAGAGAGGGGGGGGGAGAGAAGGCAGCAAAAACTCCATGCAAGTAAAGACACTAACAAAATATTTTACTGTGAGCCCTGCTTCCCCAACCTAATGCCCTCCAGACTCTTTGGATTCCAGTGGTGACTATCATTCCTGACGGTTGACTATGCTGAGCTGAAGTCCATCTATATCTGGAGGGCACCAGATTGCAAAAAGACTGCTCCAGGCAGATTGGAAAGTTAACACACAGACTCCCCCCCCCGAAAGAAAGAAAGAAAGAAAGAAAGAAAGAAAGAAAGAAAGAAAGAAAGAAAGAAAGGATTAGCAAAATATTCCCATCACAAAGCATAAAAACAAAAGCACAAATGAGTAGAGAGAGTTAGCAGAAAGCAGTTGAAGCTCAATTATTGTAAAGCATCGCCATAGGCAAAGCAAAACAAGAGTGACTACACTTGCATCCTAAACAGTAGAAGGAGAAAAGCACACAGACTGGCATTCCCTCAAGCACTGGATCATCCCATGGGATGAGAATGCAGCTCCCACAACCCTGCTTATGTCTTTTGAAGCTTATGTCACTTCAAAAAAATCTAGGAAGGGGACAGACAGGTAAGTTTTTTTAAGAGGGTTCAATGTGCTTTGAGAGAGGGTCTGCTTCCCACAGCACACAAACAAGTCTCATCCTTCCTAAACGGCCCCTAGCCTCACCTGTCCCTTCACAATTGTCTGAGTATCCCCTAACACATGGGGGGGCAGTCTCAGGTGGTGTAGAGACACATGAAGTCATCACCTGCTGAAACTAAAGGTGAGATACAAAAGCAAATAAACGAACTCCAGTAATGCACCAGCAAGCCGACAATGCCCAAAGGAGAGTGTTGGAAGGCTTCTGAAAATGAGAGCCAGACATTGGAAGGGGCTGCTTAATCCTCCCCGCCCCACCCACCCACCCTTCTCTGGTCATTTCACCCTGAAGCTGGGTTTCTTCTGACCTTAGGAGACGACTTTGGACAGAAGAGAGTGGGGTTTTTATTTTACATTGGGGGCGGGGGCTTTTGCAAGGAAGAGATCAGCAAGCCAGAGAAAGGTTAAAAACTCCTCTAGTGCCCCTTCCCTGAAAGGGCGGGGGAACCCTACACTCACATCTACATCAGGAGGGAAATGCAGGCTTGGAAGTGGCACATTTCCCTTCCTCTCGTGTAGATCCAACCTCAGTGAACCCCTGACATCCCCCACCAATGCATATCTCACCAATATTTCCAGCAACCTTGTCCTTTTGGGTTGTATATCCTATATTGCCCCTTGCATGTGCTTTACATGACACACACACACACAAACACAAGCAAGGAGGCCAAACAGGGAAGGCTCAGAGAGGGTGAGTCAGTGTGGTGCAGTGCTTGACTAACATCTGGGAGAGCCAGGGATCAGACCCCAACTCAGCCTTGAAGCTCTCTGGGTGACTCTGAACCAGTCACAGTCTACCTAACCCCTGGGGAAGGGGGAAACTGTACACACCACCTTGAACTCCTTGGAGGAACGGTGAGCTATACACTGAAATTAATAAATCAGCAATTCTACAGGTTCCCAAGCTGAGGCCTTTCAAAAAGACTGAATGAATGAGAGAAGAAAAAGTCACTGTGTGAGAGGGTATGAGTGGGGAAGAGGGGAAGGAAGGAAGGAAGGAAGGAAGGAAGGAAGGAAGGAAGGAAGGAAGGAAGGAAGGAAGGAAGGAAGGGAAGAGGGTCTGCACTAAATATCTGGTTTAAATATTCTTTTTGAAAGTTGCACATCTCACACAACCCAAAAGATTATCTGTGTGTGTGTGTTTGTGTGTGTGTGTGTAAAAACTCCAAGTGATATTAGTAAATATCTCCATGACAACACAGCCAGACATCACCTTGTGACATCATCAACAGAATCATGTGAAGTCAACGGTTTTATCATCAGAAATAAATGGTAGGAAAATGAAATGAAGCAGAGGACATTCAAAGGGGGAAAAGGTGGGGCGTGATGCCATGACGTAGAGCATCAAAAGCATGCAAATGTGTTCATAGCAAATGCCAAAAAGGGATGGTGCTTTTAGACCCGGGATGGGGAACCTGTGCCACTTCAGGTGTTGTCGGACTACAGCTCCCATTGTCCCTGAACATTGGCTGTGATGGCTGGGGCTGATGGGCGCTGGAGTCCAACAATATATGGAAGGCCACAGGTTCCCCAGCCCTTCTTTACTCACTCACAAACCACAGTAAGGTGTTCAACCCTAATGAAAAATAATTGAGTTTTATGGCCTGAGAGATGCTGGCATTCCAGCACGGTTCACTTGATTATGAAAAGCAACTTATCCACAGACACACTTAGCCCAAGAATTTGTCCACAGTTACAGAAGTGAACTGAGCTCATAGCCCTTTCACACAAAAACCAATTCCTGCTTCCCCCACCCTTTCATTTCAGCAGTAAAATTGGGGGAGGAGAGGGAGTCGTTTGTTGTTACCATTGTTAGAAACAGTTGGAAGTTAGAAATCCTCCTGAATCATCTTCTCATCACCCAGGGATCTTAGAGCCTGACTTACCAGAAGCCCACCCCACCCCCAACTTATTCTGAGAGCTGTACTTAGCAAGCAAGACATTTAAACCACCAACTAGAAGCCCCCAATACATGTCTGGTCATTGAGCAATGCCTGGCTTAAGGAGAAGCACCAAAAAAAGTAGCATCAATGGCAACTTCTGTTGCCAGCAGGCCATAAAGTCAGGAAGGGAGTTGAGGCACAGGCACCCATCACCTCCCACAGTCTTGGCAATGTGGGCACCCACCTTTCATCCAACAGGAAACAGCCAAGAGGCACATGCAGGCTTAAGGGAGCTGAAATTTGGAGAAAACTTAGGACAGACTGAGCTCCAATATGAATGCAACGCGGGTCACCAATGCAACATTCACCTCAGCAAGTGTTGCACGTAACCAGTGCCTTATCTTAAATGACATGCATTCAGGTATTGGCCCCCAAGGCGACATGCTGAGCATAGCAGCAATCTGTGACTCAGGCAGGCCACAGGTGAATTCTTCATGTGTACAAGCTAGCACACACTGTATGGGAACGCACGCATGCACAGATGGAGACGTGCGCAGATCAGTGTTTTGCCATGCCTTGCGTCACAACTGAAATCAGGCCGCAAAATCAAAGGATGTTTACTTTGCGGATAAGCTTGTCTATCCATGGGACATTGCAGGGCTGGAAAGGGGGCAGGAGGGGCATCAGCAGACAGCAGAAGCTTCCTCGTGAGAAAAGGCTAATAGAAATGAGGATGTTTAGTTTAGAAGACAGGATAAAGGGTTATAATTGCATGTGCATGGCTTGGTGCAAGGGAAGCAGAGAAACAATTTCTCTCTTTCATATGCAATGTGATCCCGCAAATGCTCAGTGAAATGAATGGCTTGTAGAATGAGGGGGGGAAGCAACTTGATGGGTGTAAGGAGGATGCTAAAGGGGGGAAATTAAATGGCCTGTGGGCACCAATGTGGCAGTCAAAATTCAGAGCCCACTGTGAAAGAAAAACAAACACCACTGACAATCACTCCACATGTTTACTGCATCCTGTCTAATTTGGCTTCCAGACCACAGGCGGATGGGCACACCTGTGTGCCAAGTAAAGCCCCTTGCACACAGAAAACTAACATGTCCAGCCTGGCTTTCTCCCTGACATGCTGATTTTCTATGTGCAGGAATCTTTTTCCCCCTCTGTGGCTAAGGAAGCAGTCAATCCTGTGAGTTCCCACCTGCAGCAGTACTGGCCAGACACATTTTCCAGCTCCGTGGGAATAAGGTCCCTGCCTGCCATATGAAACACGGAGCCCATTCACACACTGCACAGCAGGAAATCAGAGTTTGCCACCAAGTGTTCACTGCTCAGGGATCGGCAGCAAATCCCGCCTCCTGTACAAGTGTCCCCTTCACACCTCAGGTTCTCAGTGCATAGAGAAGAACTGGGCAGACTTTAGCCAAATCTCTAAACCCCAATTTCATTTCCGCTGCTATGAAGTAGGGACAAGAGCAACCTGTGCAACTTTTTGTGTGGATCAGGGACCCTATGTTTCAATTAGGCTTTTCCCAGTCCTGTTTCAAGGGAGGGACCAAGAGTAGACTATAAATGTATCCTCAGCTGATTTCACTGCAAGGAAGGTGGGTCAGGCTAACAGGAAACTCGGATTGAAGGTGAGTCAGGCTAACATATGAAGCTACCTTAAATTGAGTCAAGTTGGTCCATCTAGCCCTGGCGTCTTCCAAATGATATTGAACCACAGCTCCCATCATCCCTAACCGCTGAGCGTGTTAATGGGAGTTGGGAGTTAATGGGAGTTGGAGTCCAGCAATGTCAGTTTCCCAACCAATGCTGCCTAGCAGGCAGTTTCAGGCAGAAGTACTCCCCAAAACCTGCTACCTGAACCAACCACTACAGGTACACAGAGGAAGGTGCCTTACATCAGGCCAGCCTATTTGACCATCTAGTACTGTCTACTCTGACTGGCAGTGGCTCTCCAAGCTCACACAGGAAAAGGTCTCTCCCATTAACTGCTACCTGACCATTTAGATGCAGATGCCAGAGACTGATCCTGAGTCTTTCTATATCAATTTTGGGGAAGCTATGCCTTCCCAGATGTTGCTGGACTCCAACTTCCACTATCCCTGGGGCTGAACCGCAGCTGGGGGGCCACAATCCCTGCTCTACTTGCTGAGGAGGTCTTCTACCACTGCGCTATGGTCCCTGTCCCCACGCTCACCCATTTGCCATTTGCATCTCTCTACTACATTGCACCACCATCCAGTTTCATTATAAGAAAACTGCCCAAGCAGGAAAAAGGACATTTGCAATTTCCAGCACCTTCAAGCTAGACACAGTTTAACCACACCGCAGAGCGGGTTTCCTCCCCTCCTTCTTTGAAGCATTATGGATGAATTAAAACGCACCCTTGCTGAGCTGCTGACAGGTGAACATGCTCACCTCCTTTCTACCCTTTGCAAGTGTCAGAGAGGTGTGAATTGGCACTCTGCTCTGCTAAAAGCAAGCTTTAAACATAACATGTTGCAGCCGTGGGATGGCTCCCAGAATAATCCCTGGAGCCTGATTCACAAATTGTCCCCTGGAGTTTAAGCCAGATTCCTAGAGAGCCTGAATGGAAAGGATAGCCAGAAAACTTAAAGCATGTGGGTGAGCCAGCTATCTGGCCACAGGGCAGCAGCCACACAGCGCACCTTATTTCATTCCTGTTTTCATCCTACTCTTCTTCCAAGGTTCATAAGGGGCCACAACAACCCTGTGAGGTTGGCTAGCCTGAGAGATGACAGGTGACCAAAGGTCACCCAGTGAGTTTCATGGCTGAATGGGGATTTGAACCCTGGCCTCCAAACTGAATCATAGGATTGTAGAGTTGGAAGGGACTCTGAGGGTCATCCAGTCCAGCCCCTGCAATGCAACAAGCTGGCTTGGGAGGGTGGAGCAGCACTATGAAGCGAAGGATGGCTTTGTTGGAAGCTGCCATTCGCAAGTCAGACCATGGGGTCCATCTAGCTCAGTACTGTCTAGACTGACTGGCAACAGGATTTCACCCAAGAGCCTCTCCCAGCCCTGCCTGGAGATGGCCAGGACAGTACCTGGGACCTTCTGCTTGCAAAGCAAGTGTTCTGCCACTGAACTGCGCTCGACATCTCCTTCAGGTGACCAGGTCACATCCAGTTTCATAATTCCAACAACAGCAAAATTCAGCAAATGCCAGCACTTAAAAAGATCTAATGTGGGGCAAGATTGCACAGAGAACACAATCTTAAGTTACTTCATGATTATTCCTTCACTCCCTCAGGAAAGAAAGGACTCTTTTGGAACAGAGCCTGCCTGCAAGGGCAGCTTCAGAAGGAGACCTCTGTGCCTTCAGGTAGCAGGGGAATAAGATGCAAGGGGTTCTGTAGCCAGAAACTGGGACTTTGTATTTACGGAAGCGTCAGGTCCCCGCCTGCCTCTTCCAACCAACAGAAACCTCTGCACTTGGCCCAATGAATTCGACATCAGGTTTGCAACAATAAAAAGATGCTTTGGGGGCCACAGGTCTCTTTGGTGGCAGGCAGCTAATTTGCAGTGCAATCCTCAGCATGTTTACTCTGAAGTAAATTCCACAATAATAATAATGGGTGAGGGGTTATGGTTTTTGTTTGTTACCAAGCTGTGTATTTTTTTGTGTTTTTATATTGTAAAAATGCTCTGTGCTCCTCAGAGGAAGGGCAGTATAGAAATTCTAACAACTCCTCAACGGGGTTTTCTCCCTGGCGAGTTGCACTTAGAATGCAGCATTTTATTCCTGCCACCTACAAGCCATGCAGGACTTGCCCCGATCCCTGGAAATGGTTAGCAATAAAAATGCTTGAAGAGCCTCACATGCACCATTGTCACAGTGCAATTCTTATGACAAACTCTGCAAGGCAAGGAGGTCAGCGCTACCATCCCTACGTTGCTGCTGGTGGTGAGACTCAGCAAATGTGGGCTTTGCTAAGGCCCCCTGGTAAGATCACCAGAAGGGCAAGCTTTGAACCCAGAGCTGCCCCATTTGTCGCTCGGTCTCATAACTACCAAGCCACACCAACGTGGTCAGCCTAGGAACATAGGAAGCCACCTTGTACTGGCTCTGCCATTGCTCCATTGGTCTCCATTGGAGCCAGTGTGGTGTAGTGGTTAAGAGCGGTAGTCTTGTAATCTGGGGAACCGGGTTCGCGTCTCCGCTCCTCCACATGCAGCTGCTGGGTGACCTTGGGCCAGTCACACTTCTATGAAGTCTCTTAGCCCCACTCACCTCACAGAGTGTTTGTTGTGGGGGAGGAAGGGAAAGGAGAATGTTAGCCGCTTTGAGACTCCTTAAAGGGAGTGAAAGGCGGGATATCAAATCCAAACTCTTCTTCTTCTTCTTCTTCTCTGGCTCAGACCTCTACGCCTAGTAGCTGAAGATATTCGCAGCCCTAACTGGACATGGGAAATTGAACCAAGGACCTTCAACATTCAAAGCAAGTACACTTATCCCTGAGCTAAGGACCTTCCCCAGAGGATATGGATGTAGGCTATAGTCCAAGGAACCCTCCAGGGAGTTGAGCAATATCCAAACAGCTGCTAGGGTGGAAGCAGGGGCACAGCGAGGATTTTTGTTAGGGGGGCAGCCAGGATTTTTGTTATATTGATTTTGATGGATTTAGGGGTGATTTCTGCCACCCCCCTGCCACCCCTTGGCTACACCCATGGGTAGAAGGTCACAGGTTCCCTGGCATCTCCAGGTTGTTGTTTTGTTTGTTTCTCAAGGAACCAGAAAGCAAGCAATGCAATGATCTTCTTCCAGATAAGCACTGCCAGTCACTAGTAGACAACACTGGATAAAATGGATATATACTCTGTTTTGCTGCAGCGTGGCTTCCTCTGCCCCATCCCATGCACTACTGGTTTTCTTGTTGGTCTTTTCGGTGCTACTTCCTGCTCTAGATCACCCACTTTTGCATTATTCAAGCACTAAGTCACAGAAAAAATGGTGCAAACAAGTTCTGTCTGCAACGCATGGCAAGTTTCTAGTCCCCATGGATGCAGCTAAAACAACAACAACCCCCAACCTAGGCAACGCAAGCTCACTAAGACTCTTGCACATTGCATGCAGATGACTTCGTCTCACAATATGGAAAGATCAACAAGCGCTGCTGGCGGTTGTGGGGGGTACATGGGTTTCCCCACACCAAAGCAGCTGGAGACAGTTCGTCAAATGCTATTAATTGCTGCGGCAAAAAAAATTAGCCCCCCAGCGGTAAAGCCTGGCAGTTCCCCCATGACAGCGGCAGGAGCATAGCGAGAATTCAACTGCCTAAACTTGTTGGGGCAGACAAAAGCTTGAGCGAACCCTGAGCTGAGGAGGATGCACACGTCCCGGTTCCGGGTCTAGAAAACACGGGGCGGGGGGGGGCGAGCGGGACCAGCGCTACTACAAGCCCGGCCAGGCGTCCTCCCCCCTGCGCCGACAGGGCACCGCAGCAGCAGCAAGCCTGCCCTCCAAGCCTGGCATAGTCCTCGCCCCCACCCAGCCCGGGCGCAACGAGCGATTGGTGTCCGGGAGATCGGAGAAGCCTCCGCGGTGCCCAGGGACGCCAGATGGGGAAGATCCGAAAGAGTTTGGCGACGGAGCCACAGGCAGACAGAAAGGCCCAAGGGGGGCGGGAGGGGAAGCAAGTACATGGGGTTACTCACAGCGCCCGGAGCTTGACCCACATCTTCTTACTGGGGGCGGACTTGAGCTCCAGGGGAGAGGGGCAGCCCTCGGGGGATTCCAGCAGGTCGAGCTGCGGGACCTCCATCGCCGCTGCTTATGACACCAGACGGGGAGAAAGAGAGAAAAGAAACGGTGAGCCCCGAGAGAGCAAGCGCCTCGATTCCCCTCCCCACCGATCTTCTAGCCCCACTCCCGCGCGTGGGGGGGGGGGCAGGCAATGCTCTCCTCCCACAAGCAAGCAAGCCTTTGCTTTTGCGCGCTAGCCGGGTGGCTTGCTGGGCGCTCGGCGCTGCCTGGGGGACTCGCCGGCCGGGGCTGGTGCGCAGGGAGCGCGGGGCGGGGGGCGGGCTCGGGCGAAGCGAGCCGCCTGAATCATCCGTTGTTGGGGGAGCTGCAGCCAATCCCCCCCCCCGCGCCGGTCTTAATGGCCTCCCTTAACCGAGGGAGGGAGGGAGGGAGGGAGGGAGGGAGGGAGGGAGGCTTCCCGTGCGATCCCTCCTCCTCCTCCTCGGCTCCCGCGATCCCCTCTCGGCTCCCACGCGCGGCTCCACAGCGGAGAAGATGAACCGCGCGCGCCTCCTCCCCTCGCTTCTCCGGGGAAGGCAAGCGGGAAAGGCCGCCGAGTCCCGCGCGCCCCGGCAGGTGCCTGCAGGGGAGGCGAGGCGAAGCCAAAATGGCCCCCGCGCTGGGCCACAAAAGCCCGCGACCCCCGCAGCCTCCAGCCTCGGCGAAGGCCGCCCTCGCGACCATTACCCGGCTCCAGTCGCCCTCTCTGCCCGGGGAGACCCCTGGGCGGCGGCGGCGGCGTCCCCGAGAGGAGCAGCCCGGGCGCAGCTGCTGAGGATGGCGACAATGGGGCGGCGGCGGCTGCCTCCTCGGAGCGCATCCGGATTCCGGTGGAAGCGTCGCTGGCAGCGCGCAACTTTCTGCAAGCGGCCAGCAGCAGCGCGGCTCGCCCCTGTTGCTGGCGCGGCGGCGGCGGCGCGGGCAGTGCGGCAGCGGGGAGAGGCTGGGCCAAGGAGGCGGGCCGGCAGGGCGCAAGGCAGGCAGCCAGCAATTGCCCTGGGGCACCCAGTCGCGCACCTGTTTCCTACTCCAGCGCTCCGCTCTGACGAGAGAACCTCTGAGGACGGGCAGAAGCCACCAGGCAGCATTCGGCCTGTGCCAACGTATGCTTAGGAACAGAGAAACTTGTAGCCACTAAGACACGCACTATACACCCCACGCCCCCAAGACTCCTGGAAACTGTAGTTTACCCCTAACAGACCTGCCAAACTGCAATTCCCAGGATTCCTTGGGAAGAGATGTGCTATCAATGTCTGGCTGCTGCACAGCCTTTTACTAAGTCAGTTCCACTGGTCCATCACGCTCCATATTCTCAACATCGGGGATGGGGATAATGGGCATAGCCAGGATTTTTGTTGGGGGGCGCTAAACCTCAGATTTGTGCTGCTTTTGATTGATTGGGGGGCAGCTCCCCCTCTTTGGCTATGCCCATGATGGGGAACCTCAGGTCCAGGGTCCAAGTGCCCCTCTCTGTCCAGCTCTCAGAACTCTCCCCCTGCTCAGGCTTCAAGTCCTCCTGGGGTGTATTGGCCTGACTGAGTTGTGTCTTACAATTTTATGATTCTATGAAATTCCAAACTGCAGGATCTCTTCATAATAGTCATAGCCAAGCCCATGCAGAGGGGCCGCAGGGAGGAGCGTCGGGGACCCTGGCCCCAGGCCTCAGAGGCAAAAGCTTGCCAGGGGGCCCACCAGGGACCAGATACTTTTTTGCTTGAGTTTATAACTTTATTTTAACAGAACTCTCACCCCAGGCCACAGACAAGCCCTGCACAGTCCTGGTCACAGCCACACAACTCACAGCCACACTGCTTTTTAAGATTATACAGCCTTCTAAGGTTGGGCAATGAGGGACTAAATGAGGGACGTGGGTGGCGCTGTGGGTTAAACCACAGAGCCTAGGACTTGCCGATCAGAAGGTTGGCGGTTCGAATCCCCGCAATGGGATGAGCTCCCACTGCTCGGTCCCTGCTCCTGCCAACCTAGCAGTTCGAAAGCACATCAAAGTGCAAGTAGATAAATAGGTACCACTCCGGTGGGAAGGTAAACGGCGTTTCCGTGTGCTGCTCTGGTTTGCCAGAAGCGGCTTAGTCATGCTGGCCACATGACCCGGAAGCTGTACACCGGCTCCCTCGGCCAATAAAGCGAGATGAGCGCCGCAACCCCAGAGTCAGCCATGACTGGACCTAATGGTCAGGGGTCCCTTTACCTTTTTAAGGTTGGGCAAATGATTTGCTCCAATATCTGCTTTCAGAGCAGCATTTTCCTTTAAGTAACCCTGTCTTTCTTAGAACTTGCACATCCTTTTCTTGAAACCAAAGCACCTTGTCTTTCCAGTGTTCCTAAATGCTGAGCCTTGGAGCAAATGGAACAACTCCTCTTCAGTTTTCTTTTCCAGGGTGACCCTGGGAGCCAGTGGCTCTCTCGCCTCCTCTTTCCCTCTGGTTGGCTCCAATCAGCACAAAGGGTGAGAAGACATATTTTCCATGGTTCAAAGCTCCGCATCTATGCTCCCTGCTATTCTGAACCACTACACCTCTGCTGGTAGATCTCTAGATGAGCTGAAGTAGATTGGCGTGGATTTCTGTCTCTCAATTGTTGAACAATAGCTGCATCAACAATGGCTGCATCAGGATATCCCGTTCAAGTATCCATTGCCCTCCTGGGTGGGGAGTCGTCACACAGCCTGCACCTGTACATCTGAGAGTAGGACCCTGGTCCATAGCTGTGACTTCAAGAGAGTTTGGAGAGCCCTCATTGATACGTTGCTGTCAGACACTCATCATCTTCAAGGCTGTGCATAATTCCCTCTATTTCTGATGCTCAGGCTGTGAGTGCTGTTACTTGTGTAGCCAAAATAGTACCATCCCACACACAGCCTTGGGTAAGCTCAATTTCTGCAGAAAGATAAGAACATTTTGGGAGGGGTGGGGCTAAGAGAGATGCCAAGAGCTCAATGATCACTGTTGTAGTGGGGGACAGGAAAGCAGGGGGTGGGTTGCAGTCCTAATAGGGAGCACTCTGCACTGCAATCTTTTGTTTCAGATCCCACTTGTAAATAACCTAAACCTTCACAATAGCTATGGCCTACAATTCAATGTGCTCGTCCAGCAAGATCTTATTCCTGTTTACCCAGAACTGTTGTTGTTGGCACCCATCTGTCTCAAGAGACAATGGAGTGTGCCTCCAGAGGTAAAGTCAAACTGCTGGAGCATCACAGCATCTGCTGCAGAGACTGGTAACTCAAAGCTGCTGCCTCCCACATTGTTTTTGCTGTGTTAGCAGCACAGAAGTGACCTCCCCGGGGCACAAACCTGGGCAGTGTGTATGGAGGTCTTGGGCTGTTCAGATGACACGATCCCCTCTCGGCCAAAGCTGAGGTGGTCCAAAGGAAAGCAGAGCAAGATGTTTGGCTCCAGCAGGGCTGCAAGTGTTGCTGGAAGGAGGTGTACAACCAGGGTTGCCAACTTGAACAAATCATGGGGAGGAGGTCAGCCCCCCCCCCCCCGCATAATCAATCAGAAGACATGGCACACACCATTTGAATGACAATGTCCATCCACTTTTGGGGGGGAACTATCCCCCTTAAATATTTTATTTTTGAGGGTGGAAGGGACCTTGGTCCCTAGGAGTTGGCTCCTATGCATACAAGGAGTAAGCGTGATTTGTGTGTGATTTACTCCTTAGCCTTTTCTTCTCCTGAATCATAGAATTTTAGAATCATAGAGTTGGAAGAGACCACAAGGGCCATCGAGTCCAACCCCCTGCCAAGCAGGAAAAAGATGTCCTGCAAGGCAGTGGACATGGATTTTTGCTTGGGGTTTACTGCCAAAGCCTTTCTCACAATGAGTTTAGCTGCAACACCGTGGAGGTTTAGGATCAGAGTTTTCCTTCTCCTAGATGGGCCACCTTCCAGGTTGACAAGCCCCATCTGCCCCTCACTTACCTCTACAGCACATGCAGAAGCCGCCTTCTTGACCATGTGACCCATTATTCGCTTAATCCTCCAGAGCCTTCCTTCACATGCAGGGGAAGTTCCTAACTCACCAAGGGTTTGAGACCCATCGGCTCCCCTCACCTGGTTTAGCCAGCCTGTCAAAGCTGTTTCCCAGAGTGTGGCTGCTGCCCCATGCTGACAGCTTCAAGGAACTGAAGGTGAAAGCTGAGTGCAGGATGGGGACCAAAGGTGGACAAACTGCCCCAGAAGGAGCAGTGTCCCCCCCACCAATGTACAACCCCTCCCCTAATGCCCAGTAGTCTACCACAACTTAGTCACACTGATTTCAGTCAGGGTCCATAGGATTACAGCCTCATTTGAGAGTAATTTGCTTCCAAGTAGCCATGTATATGAAGTTGTCAGCTGACCAGAATATGCTCCCATGCCTTCAACAGCCAATTAATCTTCAAAAATCTGCGCAGAAAGTTTCTTCAGAGCATGGACAGAAAGAAGTGGTAATGGCCACAAACTGATCTGCTGTTAAAGGCCTTGCAGGAGCAAAGTCTAGCAAAATGTTTGGCAACATTCTATGTATAGGATCAGAGTGCAAGACTACTAAGTGCTTCTCAATCCAGGGCCAAATTGTGGGGAACTTGGGCAAAATCTGATAAATGCCAGCTGCTAAAAGGGGTGGGGATGGGGACTCTAGTCCTCTGGGAATTTTCTTGAAGGCAAACACAGCTCAAGATTAGTCAAAGCTGAACCCTGCAACCTTGCCACTGCCAGAGGTTCAGCTGTGGAATATTTTGTGTAAAAGTAATGGGCATGTGCGGGTGGGATGTGGGTGGCACTGTGGTCTAAACCACAGAGCCTAGGACTTGCTGATCAGAAGGTCAGCGGTTCGAATCCCTGCGATCGGGTGAGCTTCCGTTACTCGGTCCCTGCTCCTGCCAACCTAGCAGTTCAAAAGCACATCAATGTGCAAGTAGATAAATAGGTACCGCTCTGGTGGGAAGGTAAAAGGCGTTTCCATGTGCTGCTCTGGTTCTCCAGAAGCAGCTTAGTCATGCTGGCCACATGATCTGGAAGCTGTCTGCAGACAAACGCCGGCTCTTTCGGCCTATAGAGTGAGATGAGCGTGCAACCCCAGAGTCGTCTGCGACTGGACCTAATGGTCAGGGGTACCTTTACCTTTACCTTTACCTTTACCTTTACATTACTTGGAAGCTGGTTATATTGCTAATTCAGGAAGCATTACAGGGCACTGGTGGTGACCAGGATTGCCACCTTTTAACTGGCTCTGCCTGAGGCACAGACATTAAGCAAGTGACGCTTTCTCTGAATGGCACAGAAGGAAGTGGGGCTGGAAGTTACCCCTCTGCTGTTGGAGATGCCATGAGGCTTAGAAATTGCAAAGTTGAATCTATATGCCGGGGAAAGCCGCTAATTCTGCAACCAGCTCTGTAGTCCTCAATAGAAGGATAATCCACAGTGGCCTACTATAGGGGAGGGTATCCTTCTGAAGGCTGCAGGCCAGTGGAGGAGAGGGCCACTGGCAAAAGTGGGTGAAGCAACAAATGTACATTTTATCTTGGTGTAATCTGCTAGTTTCTATATTCACTCTCACACATCCCCTTCTCTATCTTCCATTCAGGCAGAGTTCCATTCCAGTCAGAGTTGTAGGACACATTCCAGCCAGGCAAAAACACTTGGGGTGCAAAGCAGGGCCTGGGAGCGGTGTGGCCTGGACAGAATGGAGGGCCAGAGAGGGGTTTGGAGGGCCACATTCATCTTCTGAGCCTGAGATTCTCCATTCCTGATATACAAGTATTGGCAGCAGTGGTGGACATCCATGTTTGAAGACCTGAAGCTTGAATTGGGGCCCCTTCACAATGAGTAACCACAGTTACTTCAGTGCAGTTCTTCCATAACAGCTCACCACAATTGGGATTTTTAAAAAATTACTAAATCTCAGATTTTGCTTAAAACCGCTACACCGTGACACTCCACCTCTCCATCATCTGTGCTAATGATTCTCAAAGCTTGAGGATTGTTGAAAAATATACAACAACAAAAATAATCAATTTGAGTTGTGCAATACAAGTTGGGTCTCCTAGACACAAAGTTTTTAAGCAAGTGGACTAAAATTGCTTCTTTGGCCCCTCCAGGATTAGGGGCCTGAAAGTGACGCTTCATTAGTTTCATAGTCGATCTGCCAGTGATTGGCAGGTGATCCTGTTTCTCTCCCTGCTCTGAAATCCTCCACACACCGTTTGACGCAGATTAAGTAACCATTATAGACATAGGGGCAGGCCAGGGGCTGGTTTTGATCAGTCAGTTGTTCTGATTAAAATAGGAGACAGATTTATAATCTGTTTTCACTCCCAGAGGCCAGCAAAAGAAATTAAGGTAGCCTCATCCCCCCAAATAACTGTGCTGGGAATGAAACTGACACAGCAGCCTGCTTCAGGCTCTTTCTTGCTCCTGTGCCATTAACAGCAGCTTGGCAGGCAGGCATCACAAGGGCTGCTGTGCCCACACTCCTTGCCTTTAGGCCTCCTGGTGGGAAGCAGAAGGCTGGACTGGACAGGCCATTGGTCTGATCCATCAGGGCTCTTCTTATATTCGCAAGTGTGGCTGGGAGATAAAAGATGAAGGGAAATCCATCACCTGCTTCATTACTGCGTCTCAGCCTCTTGTTCAAAGCCTATGAGCAGAGCTGGAGGTAAACTTGTACTAAAATAAAGCAACAGAGGTACCTGACCAGGGTACAACCTGGGCAGTAGGGTCTCATATTACTGGAAAATTTACAATTCACTTACTTACTTACTTACTTACTTGCTTGCTTACTTACTTACTTACTTACTTACTTACTTACTTATTTTTGCATTGCATTCCATTCCTAGAGCACAGGGCAGACCAAAAAAAACCTACATAATTTTGTTCTGTGAGACCCTGAGACCTCCAGGTATATAAATTCCATAAATAATAATGTGGGGAAATCTCTTTTCCATAGAAGAAGATGGTAATTCTGGCCCCTATTAGGAGACCCATTGACAATTCTTCATCCACAAAGCAATTTCAAATAGCCCACTATCTGTGGCTCAATGGTAGAGCCGATGCTTTGTGTGTAAAAAAGACGTCCCAGGGTCATTCCCTGGAATGCAACCCCCATGCGAATCAGGGGTTGCCTGAAATTTAAGAGATACTTTATTATCAAGCAAATACACATATATGTATAATATCCATCAAATGAGCTCTCTAACGGAACAAGCTAACTGATGGGTTTGTTCTTGTTCATCTTAGATGCATACAGGCTCTGCTCAGCGCTCCCTTTAAAGAATTTTTTTTTCTTGCATTCCCCCCTCTAAAAACTAAGTGCGTCTTATGGAGCGAAAAATACGGTGTATAATTGTGTGGGGTGGGCACAAAGTGAGCTGCAGAAAAGGGGAGAGGGTGAGGCATAGAAATGGGGGGGGGTCCCCCAGTGCAATGGAGGGTTGGGAAAAGGAGTAGGGGAGAAAGGGTAAAGGGGCCACAGTGCGCCTCCCAACCTGAGGTTCTGGATCATAAGGGATACATATTTTCTTTTTAAAAGTAGGAAATGGCTTTGCCTCTTACTTTTTCTAGCCAACAAGCAGCCACACTCTGAAGGTTGTGCTCAACTCTCTGCCAGCAGGTTAGCAACTCTAAACGGAACCTCGTGCAAAGAAATTAAGCAGATGAAGCCAATCAGGAAGATAGGAGTGGAAAAATCTTTACCTGCTTAACGCCTGTTTGTCAGGTTGCTTGTTAAGAGAAGAAGAGTTTGGATTTGATATCCCGCTTTTTCACTGCCCGAAGGAGTCTCAAAGTGGCTAACATTCTCCTTTCCCTTCCTCCCCCACAACAAACACTCTGTGAGGTGAGTGGGGCTGAGAGACTTCAGAGAAGTGTGACTGGCCCAAGGTCACCCAGCAGCTGCATGTGGAGGAGCGGAGACGCGAACCCGGTTCCCCAGATTACAAATCTACCGCTCTTAACCACTACACCACACTGGCTCACAAGAGGCACAAGAGCAAAGCTGGAAAATAAAGTGGCAACAGTAATTGGAAAACACCATGTCAGCTGTTCACATGCTAAGATTCCTCAATTAGAGGTTTGCTGCAATGCTTGTGGAATTCAATTTCTGTTCATTCCAGCACAAACTAACCTGATTTGCATCTCCCAGATTAAAATAATAATAAAAAGAGCCCTGCCTGATCCGACCACAGACCCACCTGGTCCAGCTGTGGCCAAGAGCAGCTCTCTCCCCTCTTGTGATACCCAACAACAGGTATTCAGAGTCATATGGCTTCCAACAGTAGGACTTAGCCATCATGGCTGATAGCCACTGAGCGCCTTCTCCATGAATCTGTCAAGGCCCCTTTCAAAGTGTAATTATCCTTGCACTTCTCTGAATTTTGTGGTGCCCTTTAGAAATGCAGACATTAAAATAAAAAAATGGATTGAAATACATCTTTTGTGATAACGTATGCAATGGAAGACAGAAGAAGGAAGTTATTACCCATTCATTAGTTCCCATTAAATAGATATAATATGGTTAATGATGAATAGCAGCTTATCCATGTGGTATTGATTATTGGCTATATGGATGGATGCATATTCTTAAATATACATGCATACAGATAGTGTAATGGTTATAGAGATGGCCACAGACCCAACAATGTTAGCAAAAAGAGTTGGTATTAATTTATTTTTTAATAGAACATTATGTATTTTATATGTGTGAAGGCACAGATATATTTTTTTTAAATATTTTTATTAATTTTCACAAACATAGAAAATAATAAAACATACAAAACAAAACCAACAAAACAATACAAACTGACACATAATGTGACTTCCCCAAACCTCCCCTTCACTGCATCCTTAATTTTAAAATGTCAGTTCTTAGCAATCCTTCGTTCAAATTCAAAGTTATTTTTCCTTAAATTTTCTCATATTTCCAATTTAACAGCTATAATTCTGTATCTCATACCCTTTGACATCTCAACATTCCAAAATTTTACAATAGTTCTTAAGATAAATTTTAAACTTCCTCCAGTCCTCTTCCACCGTCTCTCTCCTCTGGTCACGGATTCTGCCGGTCATCTCAGCCAGTCCCATAAATTCTGTCACCTTGATTTGCCATTCTTCCAGAGTAGGTAGTTCTTGAGTCTTCCAATACTTTGCCAATAGAATTCTTGCCGCCGTGGTTGCATACATGAAGAATGTTCTATCTTCCCTTGGTACCGTTTGGTCGACCATGCCCAAGAGAAAAGCCTCCGGTTTCTTAACAAATGTCCACTTAAGGATTTTCTTAATTTCATTATAGATCATCTCCCAGTAGGCCTTAATCTTTGGGCAGGTCCACCAAAGGTGGTAAAAAGTTCCTTCACATTCATTGCATTTCCAGCAATTGTTATTGGGCAAGTGATATATCCTTGCTAGCCTGGTTGGGGTCATGTACCACCTGTAGATCATTTTCATTATATTCTCTTTTAAGGCACTACATGCCGTGAATTTAATACCTGTGTTCCATAACCGTTCCCAGTCTGCAAACATAATATCATGACCAATGTCTTGTGCCCATTTAATCATTGCTGATTTTACTGTTTCATCCTGTGTATTCCATTTCAGCAGCAAACTATACATTCTAGACAAATTCTTAGTATTGGGCTCCAATAATTCTGTTTCTAACTTTGACTTCTCCTTCTGAAATCCTACTTTCCTGTCTTGCTTGAACGTCTCATTAATCTGCTGGTAATGTAACCAATCTCGGACTTTAGGTTTTAATTTCTCCATACTCTGTAATTTAATCTTTTCACCATCATATTCTAGGATTTCACCATATTTTGGCCAATCTGAATCCATATTGAGTTTTTTTACCGCCTTGGCTTCCAGGGGTGACAACCACCTGGGGGTTTTATTCTCCAACAAATCTTTATAACGGTTCCATACATTGAACAATGCTTTCCTAACAATGTGGTTTTTAAAACCTCTGCGCACCTTTACCTTGTCATACCATAAATATGCGTGCCAGCCGAAGTTATTATCGTGTCCTTCTAAATCTAAGATGTCTGTGTTCTCAAGAAGTAGCCATTGTTTCAGCCAGCAAAAAGCTGCTGCTTCATAATAAAGTCTTAAGTCCGGCAGAAGGCACAGATATAAGGATTCATTTAATAGATGACCATTTAGTGGCAGACTTTCATATTTCAGTGGCGCTAAAATATGGTTCCCCACTACCCCTCTCTCAGTCTTTTCTGCAATAGTTTGCCCCCCCCCCCGCCGCGGTGCAGCATCCAGTCTGGCCAAACTGGTCATGTTACCTAAAACTGCCTCCGGACCACCCCAGCTGGTGAGTTTCCAGCTGCTGCTTGTGAGACTGGTATGGGGGTGGCAGTTATGGGCATAGCTGTCTACGTTTCCCTTTTTAACAGGGAAATTCCCTTATTCCGAATAGGATTCCTCGCAAGAAAAGGGAAAAGTTGACAGCTATGGTTATGGGTTGCACTTAGAAATACAAAAAATAATAAAGATTTCCTTTGAGAGAAATCCAGAAGCTTATCTCCTGGGGATCACAGATTTGGATATCCCACAAAAAAATGAAGGGTATATTTTTATAAGCCACAGTGGCAGCAAGAGTTCTTATCGCTACAAGTGGAAGAGTGATGAAATCCCCTCTACCCATGAATGGATCCAAAAGCTAAAAAATTATGTGGAGCTGGTTTTTATCTGAAAAAATAAAGAACAAACCAAAACAGAAATATATCTCAAAATGGGAAGTCTTCAAAGTTTATTTGATAAACAATTACAGTAGTTTAAACTGCCGCAGCATTTGAATAACTTTAGTAGTAGATTTAAGAAAGATATGAAATCTAAGATAAATCAATAATTAGTTAATTTAAGGTAAAAATGTGTATTGGAAACAAATAATAGATAATTGAAACAAGGAATGGACGAGAGGTCGGGTCTATAGTCCAAGGACCACTTTTTGCTTTATTGATTTGTAATTAATATTATCTGTATCACTGTTTTGTTTGTATTTTTGTCTTGTTTTTTCCCCTTTTTTGGGTACAATAATAAAAATAGAACTGTGGATACGAAGATGCAGGATAAAACTTTGGTGTTTGTGGGCATGCCTCTTCCCATACCAGCCAGCCTGCCCCCTAATGTCAGTGAGGGAGGGGCGCTGCTTGCAGTCCCATCAACAGGGAGAGCTTCTTGGGCAGAGATCTGCAGCAGGGCCTTCTCTCTGGTAGCACTCCAGTTATGGAGCATCCTCCCCTTAGGCTCTATGGGGTGGTGAACTAGATTCAGCTGGTGGACCAGGTCCTGGGTTACCCAAACCCTGATGAGTCACTTCAAAAAGGTAGACAGCATCCCACCCACCTGTCAAATACCAGAGTGTAAAGGCACAGATGGTCACAACTCGGATTGGATGTTGTTGCATGGCAAAGACACACTGGATGCCATGCTTGATCACTCCCACCATACAGTTCCTTTGCACTGTTGTTGAACAGGACTGTTGTTGTTTTCCTTGATGTCCCCCCAAATTTTATTATATTGAGACAGTTTCATTTGCTGTACAGATACCACTTTGGGACCATTTATGATGGAAAGCAGTATACAGGGATCTGAAATAAATAAGAATAACTGAGCCAATTCTCTCCAGCTGACAGAGAGAACAGGATTAGGTCCCAAACCAAACATTTTCACTGCAAGCTTCCAAGCTGCGTGAACCTAACCCCCTGATTGAAACAGCCCCCCCCCCCCACGTCAAGTGCTTCGTTCTCTATAAATGTTCACCTTGCCTCTCAGCATGGAGGACTTTTGCTGATAGTCTTTTGGGGGCTGCTTTTCAGCGATCCAGCTTTCAGGTACCAACTGTTAACAGGCTCACTATTTATTTCCCTTTGGTGGATTCACAGCTCTGCCTTTGGTTGTATGTGGACCTGGGCTTTATGTAACTTGTTTATGTAACACAAGTGGGTGGGTGACTTGTTTCTTCGTCATGTCACAATTGTGCTGCAGCAAGAGTGGCCTCGAAGTGGCAGTTTCCATCGCAAAGCTGTTAGAGGAATTAAGCAACAGAGAAGAGGTGGGGGAGTAATAAAAAAAAAATCAGTGTTCTGAAAGGGTCATTATTTTGACTATTTCTCAAAGGAAAATGGTAAAATCACCACACACACACAAATACAAAATATCGTTAAGAGTTGTGGTAGGTTGAATGCTGAGACCCTTCTAACTCCTGGCTTCAACAAGTGTTACAATCTAAGCAAGGATTCAAATTCCTGGAATATCCAGGCTAACATTTCGGAGAGGGCATAAACTAGGTAATAGGCCATTAAGGAAACAAAAGAAGTGGCTCTGTGCCAGATTACAAAGTGTGGGCCCCCTCTCTAAATTCACTGGTAGTTAGAATGGCAAAGTGACAAGTGGGGTGCCACAGGGTTCTGTCCTGGACCCGTTGTTGTTCAACGTCTTCATAAATGACTTGGATGAAGGATTTGAGGGGATGCTCATCAAGTTTGCAGATGACGCCAATGACCTTAACAGACTGGAGAACTGGGCACAAGCTAACAAAATGAATTTCAATAGGGACAAATGTAAGGTTCTGCACTTAAGCATGGGGGACACCTGGCTTACTAGTAGTACATAATAATAATAATAATAATAATAATAATAATAATAATAATAATAATTTATTATTTGTACCCCGCCCATCTGGCTGGGTTTCCCCAGCCACTCTGGGCGGCTTCCAACAGAAATGAAAAATACACTAAAATGTCACATATTAAAAACTTCCCTGAACAGGGCTGCCTTCAGATGTCTTCTGAATGTCAGGTAGTTGTCCATCGCCTTGACATCCGGTGGGAGGGCATTCCACAGGGCGGGTGCCACCACCGAGAAGGCCCTCTGCCTGGTTCCCTGCAACTTGGCCTCTCGCAGGGAGGGAACCGCCAGAAGGCCCTCGGAGCTGGACCTCAGTGTCCGGGCAGAACGATGGGGGAGGAGACGCTCCTTCAGATATACTGGACCGAGGCCATTTAGGGCTTTAAAGGTCAGCACCAACACTTTTAATTGTGCTCGGAAACGTACTGGGAGCCAATGTAGGTCTTTCAAGACCGGTGTTATATGATCTCGGCGGCCGCTCCCAGTCACCAGTCTAGCTGCCGCATTCTGGATTAGTTGTAGTTTCTGGGTCACCTTCAAAGGTAGCCCCACGTAGAGCGCATTGCAGTAGTCCAAGCGGGAGATAACCAGAGCATGTACCACTCTGGCAAGACAGTCCGCAGGCAGATAGGGTCTCAGCCTACGTACCAGATGGAGCTGGTAAACAGCTGCCCTGGATACAGATTTGACCTGTGCCTCCATGGACAGCTGTGAGTCCAAAATGACTCCCAGGCTGCGCACCTGGTCCTTCAGGGGCACAGTTACCCCATTCAGGACCAGGGAATCCTCCACACCTGCCCGCCTCCTGTCCCCCAAAAACAGTACTTCTGTCTTGTCAGGATTCAACCTCAATCTGTTAGCCGCCATCCATCACATACATGTGAAAAGGGTCTAGGGTCTAGTGGACCACAAGCCTAACATGAGTCAACAGTGTGATGCAGCAGCAAAAAAAGCTAACTGCACTAACAAAAGTCTAGTGTCCAGATTAAGGGAAGTCATAGAACTGCTCTCTTCTGCCTTGGTCAGACCACACCTGGAATACTGTGTCCAATTCTGGGCACCACAATTTAAGAGGATATTGAAAAGCTGGAAGGCGTGCAGAGGAGGGCAACCAATATTCACAATTGTTTGGAAACCAAGCCTGATGAGGAACAGTTGAAGGAGCTGGGTATGTTCAGCCTGGAAAATAGGAGACTGGGAGGAGATATGGCAGCCATCTTCAAATATCTCAAGGGCTGTCTCATGGAACAGCAGTCTCCTCACTTGCACTCCCCAGCAGCAGGTATTCAGAGGCATGCTGCCTCCTAGACCACTGCCATAATGGTTAGCGGCTAATGGTCTCCGTATCCTCCATGACTTTGTCTAACTCAGTGTTTCCCAACCTTGTGCCTCCAGCTGTTTTTGAACTACAATTCCCATCATCCCTGACCACTGGTCTTGCTAGCTAGGGATGATGGGAGTTGTAGGCCAAAAACATCTGGAGGCACAAGGTTGGGAAACACTGGTCTAACTTACCAAGCTGGTGGCCATGGCTACTTCTTTTGAGGTGTAAGAACCTCAGTTTAACCATACACTGTGAAACAATGCTTTCCTTTGCTCTGCTTCTTGCAACCTTCAAGGGTCTGCCTGTCCTGCTGCTTTCTCCTACGTAAACTCATTGTTGTTTCCCACTGAATCAGAACAAACGTCAATTGGTGTTTCTGCAGATTGATGCTTGTTCCAATTCAGAGGTAAAGAGCGGGTTTTTCAGGGGAAAGCGATGAGCCAAATGAAAAACCACTCAGATCTATGCCTAAAAAGAATGGGGCAGCTGGAAAACCTCCTGGCCCCTTGCTTTCTAGGCACAGAACAAGTGGAAGTGGAGAGGAGCCCACGTGTTATGGGAGCAGCATTAGCCTCTATTGGACAGGGAGATAATGTTCATCTCTATGCTGTGAAAAGCATTTCCTGCTCCTTCCTGCAGATCAAGCTGCTGTTAAAGGCACTCAAGCAGGTCAAGCTGCTTTCCTTAGTCAGTTGACAACCTCATCGGCTCTCCATTCGCTCCTCTATACCAGTGTTTCCCAACCGGTGTTCCGCGGCACACTAGTGTGCCGCGAGACGTTGCCTGGTGTGCCGTGGGAGGGAGGCGGGTGAGTCGGGCGGCGAGAGGCGGGGCGGCAGCGAGGAGAGGCCGCCCAGCACGGGGCTCTCGCCGTCTGCCTGCCTGGCTGCCTGCGTGGCGCTGACGTCACGGGGCTGTAACGTGCCCCACATAGGCACACGCGGGGCGGCGAGCGAGCTCCCTCCCACATCCCATCGCCGGCTCTGCACCAGGCGGTAGAGCTCGGCGAAGTCGCCGCGCTGGAAGGCCAGCAGCGCGCGCGCCTTGGCCAGGCTCTCGCCCGCCTGCGCCTCCAGGCACGGCGCCTCGGCGTCGGGCGGCAGCGAGCCCAGGAAGCGGCCCAGCCGGCCGGGGTCGCCCGCCTGCAGCAGCGCCTCGCACCCGCACGAGACCTGCTCCTCCCCCCTTTGCGCAGCCACAAATCAATCTCTCTCTCTCTTTTCCCCTCTCTCTCTTCTTTGCTCAGACGCAAAAAAGCGCCGCTTTTTGGAAATCCGGACTGCTGTCCCCACTGAAACGATACTTTAAAAAAGGAAGAACCCACTGGCTCTTATTTCTGTTTAAAGCAGTAGATCCCGAACTCTTTTGGCCCACTGCCCCCTTGGTTCCACATCCCCCAGTGTCCCCTATGCTTACTCTATAGAAAGCATTACAGGGGTTAACACGGCTCGCTAAGGAAGATATTAATAGAATTCTGCATTTGGGGGGAGACCCTAACAGTCATCTACCATTACCTTCTATGCTGTTACTATTTTTTTATTTTTTTTTACATAAGTAAAAAGTGACCTTTCCCCATCTGGCATGGTGGTGTGCCTCGAGATTTTTTTCATGAAACAAGTGTGCCTTTGCCCAAAAAAGGTTGGGAAACACTGCTCTATACTGGCTAATAATAATAATAATAATAATTTTTTTGAAATGAGGGTAATTAGTCTCATGGCATGAGGCTATGGGAAATTTCAGGAGCCTGAAATTCAGGCTTTCCTGATATTCCCAGGTGGGAGGGAGAGAGAAGCCTCGCCATTTGTCAGTCACATTACCTCCCAAAGCTATTTGTGCTACTTCCTAACAGAGCTTGAAATTAGCAGGTCCTCTCGCCAGGATATTATTAGTTATTATAACAGCACTCTGGGGGAATAACCATCTCAATTAAAGCAATCCCTCTCTTCTTCTCCCTTTCTCCCCCTTTTGTAGACACACAACACAAACCACCGCAGCCTTATGTAAACTGCAGCTATTGTACTCATTGTTATTTATTAACAGCAAATTCCCAAACTGTTCCACTAAGAGAGCCAGAATAACAGCTCAACAAAGGAAAAGGGAAGGCTGCTTAAACAAAAATCTAAGAGAGAAGGTAAAAGCAGGTTTTGTAGCCCAAGTTAGAAATAGCCTGGGGCTTTAAGCACCAAATGAAACACCGGCAACAGGTGTGAGCAGCAGCTAAAGAGTCTGCTGAGTATCACCAGGCTACTCACAACCTGGGCATAAAACTTAAATGATGTTTTTTGAAGAGTCTGATCTTGGATCAAACACCAGGTCCTACAGGGCAGCAGGGAGTCCTTGCATGCGCTCCAGTTATTTGCCAGAGATGGCCTCTCCAGTTTATTAGTGCTTTCCTCTTGATAGATCAACCCTTATTTTGCCTGAGGGGATGTGGGAGCAGAGAATGTCATTTTAAAACGTTAAAATCTTTGTCTCAAAGAGCAGGGCATCAAATGTTTGAATAAATAAAAAATATGATCCGGTACTGTCAAAGATCAAGTACCATGTATTAAATATTGAAATCAAAATACATTCAGGTGTCAGGTATTCCGGAGAATATCCTGCAAATCTTTCATCATCCAGAACCTTGAGAGGCTACGAAGGTCGGCGACATGAAAGCTCACAAAGGAGAATTGGGGTGGGGGGTGGGGGGAGGGAAGGAAACTTGTCTCCGCTCCAATTTTGATGCTGCCAGCAAGAGTTGTAAGAGAATCTCAGATGGGCGATGCCAAGGCAGCTCCCAGAACCTCAGATACTTTAATTGCCAAAGGTACTGAAACATGGTCTTAAATTTTAAATGCAAAGAAAAAGAACCAAGTGGGAGAGAGATGGAGTGAGCGGGAAGAAAAGGAACAGCAATCATAGCAGGGAGTGGCAGAGTGGGGACAGCCACAAACCTAGGATTGACAGCTGTCACTAAAAAATCATGGGGATAAGCAAAATCTAAGAGTTTGTGGGGGGTGGGAGAACAAACCGCATTGTGTGAGCTTGAATGCCACCCGCTTCAGAAATAACAGGAGAGGGAAAACAAACAGGACCACGGGCTACATCTGCTGCTCATGAGGGCTTGTGACAGGGAAATTAATTGTGCTCGCTCCTGTACAGGAATTGCTAATGCAAAGGGAAACTCTGACCACAACTGGGGGAGGGGGGAGAGTCCAAGGCTCTGTGGCAGAACCGCTCAGACCTGCCAGTTGGAAACACGGGGGACAGAAGCTGAACACAGAAAGCCTGGGCCCCAGCGAGGTTTGCCCTGGACTCATTCACACTCCCACTTGCCCAGCCACTTCCCCCCTGGAAAATCTGTCCTTTAGCACTGAATCGGAACAAACAGAAACTGGGTTTTCCATGGATTGTCGTTTGTTTCGCTCTAGTGTGAAAGGCATACCCTCCAATGTGTTGAGTCCTGTAACGGTTATATGGGGTTGCTCGTGCGTAAGTTGCCACCACTCCTGGCTAGGTGGCCTGGTTAAACCTTTCCTGGCTGGACAGCCCCTCACTTCGTGGCTGTTCAGTCGCTGGCAGAATCCGACAGTGGGCGTTTCTTCAACCTTTTCCAACATAAAAGTTGTTTGACGCCCAGTCTCCTCCTACTCTCCCTGCGCGGAAGTCTTCTGCGCAGGGAGGGCGTGGGTAGCGGAGGACCTGTGCTCTCCCCGCTGGTGTCCAGTGAAGAGTCTCTGAGCCTGCTCTCTGCTTCCCCCATTGGCCCCCCTCCATCCCTGGTGTTGCGCTGATTTTCTTCCCCAACAGGAGACCTGCCTCTCTCCCTACTTGGCCCCTCTCCAGCATCGTCGTGGAGCCTCACCTCCTCCTCTCATTCCGATGGCAGTTCCCTGACATCCATCTCTCCCCCAGAACCCCCTCCACCCCCGGCCCGACCTCTGGATCCAACTTCGTCCCTGTCCTCAGCCAACGATGCGGGAAATCCTCGGAAGGAGCTGTCGCCATCCTCAGAGGATTCAAAACCCGCTTCCCACCCTCTCTGATCTCTCCCCGCGGAGTGGGCTTCCCAGTCTGAATCCTCCCTCTCCGACGCTTCTCCTCCCTCCTCTTCGGAGTCAGGAAAACCCTCGAACTCCTCCTCGTCATCGGTGGTGCCAAATTGCTCCTCCCAGAATCTCGCTGGTGGTTTTGGTTTGCGTGGGAACCGACTGTGGAACTCTTCCACTAGATACCCGTCATTGATTGCCTCCGCGGGAACCCACGTGTCTTCGGACCGGGGTTCTCCCTCCCAAGCGACCAAGTACTCTACCTTGCGCCCCCGCCACCTGGAATCGAGTATTTCCGTGGCTTGGTTGTGGTGTTCTCTCTCCTCTACTTGCGGGTGTGTGGTGACTTCTCCCTCCCGTCCCGGGAATTCCCGCCCCTCCCTGTATGGAGAGAGTAGGGACCTATGGAACACCGGGTGTAACTTCATGCTGTCAGGCATCTTGAGCCTAAATGCCACGGGGTTCACCTGCTGTGTTACCTCAAAAGGTCCCAGTCGCCTCTGCTGCAACTTCTTGCACCCTCCCTTAAAGGGTAACCCTCGGGTTGACAACCACACCCGGTCGCCCACCCGTATGGTCTCCCCTTCCCGACGGTGCTTGTCTGCCTGCCTCTTGTAAATTTCTTTGGCCCTCTCCAAGTTCATCTGGGGTTGCTGGTGCAAGGCCTCCATTTCTTCCACAAACTGCTCTGCTGCAGGTACGCTCCACCCTTCCTCCCCCCTCCCCGGGAAGGCCCTGGGGTGACATCCATAATTGACCATGAACAGGCTCATTCCCGTGGACACGTGTTCAGCGTTATTGTATGCAAATTCAGCCAGCGCTAGTTTCTCTACCCAATCATTCTGTCTCTCGCTGAAATAGCAGCGTAGGTATTGCTGGAGTATACTGTTCGCTCGTTCCGCTTGTCCATTGGTTTCCAGGTGTCTCGCCGTTGAGAACCCCACCTTGACCTGCAGCAAGCTCATGAGCTTCCTCCAGAACCTTGAAGTAAATTGTTTCCCGCGATCTGAGATGACCCTCGAGGGAGCCCCATGCAGCCTGAATATGTGATCCACAAACAATCTGGCCGTTTCCTCTGCCGTCACCGCATGCGAGCAAGCTATGAAATGGCACATTTTTGTCAGTAGGTCGACTACTACCATGACTGCTATCTTCCCTCTTGATTTGGGCAAATCAGTCATAAAATCTATGGACACCACCTCCCATGGTCTTCCCAGTGTGGGTAAGGGTTCCAGTAACCCTGCAGGGGCCGCCCTCTCCCCCTTTGCCCTCTGGCAGCGGTCGCACCCCCGTACGTACTCCCGTACATCTTCCCTTACCCTTGGCCACCAGAACTGCCTGGTGACAAGCAGCATGGTCTTGTGCTGACCAAATGCCCCGCTGTTGGGTTGTCGTGGAGTTGTTTGAGTACCCTTCCCCTCAATGTCTCCCCCGGTACGTACAGCACTCCCTTATAGTACAGTACCCCTTCCTTTTCCTCAAATTTTCCCTGGTTTTCTCTTCCTTCCCGTAGTTCCCTGATTTTAGTTTGGGCGAACTCGTCGTCCCTGGTGAGACCGGCTAGTTCTCGTTTCCCAACCAACACTCCCCCACACACCCATTTGTCCTCGGGGAACACGTGTCAGGCTTCCGGCGGTCCCTCTCCTTCCATGTACTCCGGCTTCCGGGAGAGAGCATCGGCTCTAACATTCTCCGCTCCTGGCACATACCGGATCTCGAAGGAAAACTTGGAGAACTCTTGTGCCCATCGAATCCTGTCTCTGGTTGAGTACTCGCGCAGCCCTCCAGTACTCCAAGTTCTTGTGATCCGTGCAAACCTGGATCTTGTGCCGTGCCCCTATTAACAGATGTCTCCATCGACGAAACGCTGCATAGATAGCTAGCAGTTCGCAGTCATACACCGTGTAGTTCTGCTCCGACTTCCTCGAGAAAAAGGCACACGGCCTCCGGTCTTGCTGGGTTCCGGGCTGCCAAAGTACGGCTCCTATGGCCTGGTCTGACGCGTCGGTCTCTAGCCTCATGGGCTTCTCCAGATCCACGTGCAGGAGCTGCTCTTCCGACGTGAACGCTTTCTTCAGGCTCTCAAAGGATTGCTGGGCCCCTTCCGTCCAGACGAACTTCTTTTTGCTGCTGAGACAGTCTATGATGGGTGCTGTTAAATGAGCGAAGTTCTTGATGAACTTCCTGTAGAAGTTGCTGAACCCTAGGAACCTCTGCACGTCCTTCCGGGTCTTGGGGGCCTTCCATTCCAGTACCGCCTGCACCTTGCTGGGGTCCATAGCTAGGCCCTTGTCTGACAACTTGTACCCCAGAAACTCGACCTCCCTTGTGTGAAATTGGCATTTTTCCAGCTTGACCCACAACTGGTGCTTCTGCAGTCTCTTTAGCACTTCCCTGACGTCTTTGACATGTTGTTTCTCATTGTCAGAATAGATTAAGATGTCGTCCCAGAAGGCTACGCAGTTTTTGTACAGCAGGGACCCCAACACGTGGTGCATGAAAGCTTGAAAGCAGGCGGAGCCGGACTGTAATCCGAAGGGCATAACTAAGTATTCGAAGGCTCCTAGGGGGGTGAACATGGTGATTTTCCATTCGTCCCCCTCCCTCATCCTGATCAAATTGTATGCCCCCCTGAGGTCCAGCTTGGTAAAAAATTTCCCCTGCCTCACCCGTGTTAAAATGTCGTCAATCCTGGGCATTGGGAAGGTCACGGGTTCTGATACCTGGTTTAGGGCCCTAAAATCTACGACTAATCTGGGCTGATTAGTATCCTTTTTGTCCACAAAGAACACCGGACTGCCCCCCACCGCCTTTGATTCTCTTATGAAACCTCTTTTCAGGTTCTTGTCAATAAATTCCCGCAACTCCTGCATCTCCCTGTCCAACATGGCATACAGTTTACCACTGGCAGCTGAGCCCCTGGGAATAGGTTGATTTGGCAGTCAAAGGGCCTATGGGGGGGTAGTCTATCCGCCTCCTTCTCGCTGAAGACCTCCTGCAGGTCAGCATATTGGGGTGGCACCTTTCCTTTTGGCTCCACCGCCATTCCCACCACCCTGGCCACTGTCATCCTTGGGGTTCCCCCCCCATGAAGTTCCAAGCAGTAAGCTGACCCAAAGGTGACTGTCCGCTGATGCCATGCCACTACTGGATCATGCAGTGACAGCCAGCTCATTCCCAGTATTATTGGGGGTCCTGCCAGTGTGGCTACGTGAAATGCAACGGTCTCCGTGTGCCTGGAAACCCTCATTCTCATTGGCGGGGTCTGGTGCGTCACTTCCCCTCCCAGAAGTTCTCTGCCATCGATGGTGGTCACTTGCAAGGGGAAATCCAGGGGCAGCAGGTGGAGTTGGTGCGCCAGAGCGAAGTCCTTGCTAAAGAAATTGCAGGAGCTGCCTGAATCCAGCAGCGCCTTCACCTTGACTGGGTGCCCATTCGGGAGTTCTAGCACCACTTCTATGGCTATAGCTGCCTTGGGGGGGTCTGGCTGGGGCACTTCTATTAGTTGCTGGCCTGGCTGCTGTGCCCGCTGATCGGCAGCCAAGCGCTGGCGTTTCCCTGTGCCTGCCCATTTTCCTCCTCCTCCCCACCACCAGCGGCTCCCACCATTCCTTGCTATGCCTTTCTTTGAGGGCAGACCCTGGCAAAATGTCCTGGCCGTTGGCAGAGGAAACACTTCTTGGTGGTTTTCCAATCCTTTCCCTCCTTTTTGCGACCTTCACCGGAGTTTGAAACCTCGCACGCACGTGCATCTATCTCCATTGGCTCAGCCAGCTGGGGAGACTGCCTCGGCATTTCAGGAATGCGGTAGTCATGGCAACGTTCCCCTCTCCCTCCACGCTTCTCCTCCGCCCGCGCTTCCTGGCGTACTCCAATCGCAAGCACAGCCTTGGTCAGCTGATCCATTGAATGCGGGCGGGGTGCGCGGGAAAGCTCGTCCTTCACCGTTGGGGACAACCCCTCCTCAAACAACATTTGAATGGGCTCCGAGTCCAGATCCCACCTGAGCCGGTGGATCAACATCGCAAAACGCAACCCGTACTCTCTAATTGATTGGCTCCCCTGCTTGCATCCCATCAGTTCCCGGCGAGTCACTTTTTGCTCCACTTGACTGGAGTACATTGCATCCATTGCGCCAAAAAAGGTCCTTCAAGGCAGCATTTTGCGTCGCCATTAGGGGCCTGACCCATTCCCAGGCGCCATCCTGTAGATGCCCAATAACATATGCGACCCTCTCCCCATCATCAGCAAAGTCATTATGCTGCGGTTCCAAAGCGTACTCTATTTCCATCCGGAACGCGTTATAGTCTTGGGGCTTCCCCCCAAACTTATGTACCAGTCCCGGTACCTTCCTTGCGATGGGGGTGGGTCTGACCTGTGCATCCTGCGCCAGCCTTTCTTCTAGCCGCGCCGTCAGCAGAGCTACATGCTGTTCCAAATCTCCTTTCCTCTCCACCAGATTTTGCACTCCGGCTCCGTGGCGCCTGCTCCCCCGGTTTGGCTCATGGTGCTGCCTGCCTGTCGCTGTGCACAAGCAACTTCAGGGACTGTCGGATTGCTGTAACGGTTATATGGGGTTGCTCGTGCGTAAGTTGCCACCACTCCTGGCTAGGTGGCCTGATTAAACCTTTCCTGGCTGGACAGCTCCTCACTTCGTGGCTGTTCAGTCGCTGGCAGAATCCAACAGTGGGCGTTTCTTCAACCTTTTCCAACATAAAAGTTGTTTGATGCCCAGTCTCCTCCTACTCGCCCTGTGCGGAAGTCTTCTGCACAGGGAGGGCGTGGGTAGCGGAGGACCTGTGCTCTCCCCGCTGGTGTCCAGTGAAGAGTCTCTGAGCCTGCTCTCTGCTTCCCCCATTGGCCCCCCTCCATCCCTGGTGTTGCGCTGATTTTCTTCCCCAACAGGAGACCTGCCTCTCTTCCTACTTGGCCCCTCTCCAGCATCGTCGTGGAGCCTCGCCTCCTCCTCTCGTTCCGATGGCAGTTCCCTGACAAGTCCCAAAACTGGAACGCGCTTCTTTCTGTCTGTGCTCCCATGCGGTCCCATGATCCGTGCAAGAACAATTTGGGACCAGTTTACTTGAACTCCACACATGCCCTCTCAACAGCTTCAGTCTATGGAACTGGCACTTTTAAAATGCCATGTTCTGTTTGCTCCACACTTGCCAGGAATTGATCCTTCAGTGTGGCAGCGCATTCATTAGACAGCCACCTTTGCTGCATTCACCTTTTTTGGTTCCAGCAAGCCTATCCAGGCCCCTGTGATTTTACCATGTAATGTTGTTGCTGTTGTTGTATAATAGTTCAGTTTCTTACCCCCCTTTTACCATAAGGGTAGTTACAACAATTTAAAATTTAATATCATAAACAGTCTCAAACAAATTTCAGTCAAAGGAATAAGGAGATTCCTGAAAACATAGATCTCAGCTGTGCAGGGCCCAGGCAAAGAGCTGCATCTTCAGCATACGATGGAAACCGTGTAATGAAGGTAGCAGGTGCACCTCTGTGGGTGAGAGAGTTCCACAGCCTGAGAGCTGCTGCAAAGAATGCCCTAAACTCCAGAGGGCAGCAGATCTGCCAAGAGGGGCCCTCTCTGCTGATCTAAACACCCAAGAGGTCTGTAGAAAAGGAAGCAGCTTTTCAGATATTTGGGGGGCCTGAGTCATTTAAGTGGGCACCTTAAACTGGACCCAGAAACAAACTGGCAAGTGACAACCAATGCAGCTTTTTCAGCACATGGGTTTTATGTATAATTTATAATTGTTGATCTATTTTAAAATGTGGCATTACCTTGTTTTTAATTCTTACCTTTTACCAGTATTTTTAATATATATCATAAATGGTCCTTTGTAAGCTGCTAAGAGTCAGCGGTATTAACAGTTTGTTAAGTAAAAAAATCCTGATCATTATTCAAGCTGGCCAGGGCTGATGGGAGCTGGACTCCAGAGACCTCTAGAAGGTGACATGTTGGAGATATATATATACATAGATATAGATAGATAGATATGGGACGTGGGTGGCACTGTGGGTTAAACCACTGAGGCTAGGACTTGCCGATCAGAGTGAGCTCCCATTGCTCGGTCCCTGCTCCTGTCAACCTAGCAGTCTGAAAGCACGTCAAAGTGCAAGTAGATAAATAGGTACCACTCCAGCGGGAAGGTAAACGCCGTTTCTGTGCGTTTCTGTGGTTCGCCAGAAGCGGCTTAGTCATGCTGGCCACATGACCCGGAAGCTGTACGCCGGCTCCCTTGGCCAATAAAGCGAGATGAGCTCCGCAACCCAGAGTCGGCCACGACTGGACCTAATGGTCAGGGGTCCCTTTACCTTTACGATGATAGATAGATGATAGATGATAGATAGATAGATAGATAGATAGATAGATAGATAGATAGATAGATAGATAGATCAGTGTTTCCCAACCGGTGTTCCGCGGCACACTAGTGTGCCGCCGGACGTTGCCTAGTGTGCCGTGGGAGGGAGGGGGGCAAGTCGGGCTAATCCTCCGACGAGCTCCACCTCCAGACCCATTGCTCAAATCCTTTAACCCAGGAGGGCGGGGAGGGGGGGGAGAAAGAGAAAAAAGAAAGGGTGGGAAAAAAGAAGGGGAAGAGAAAATATTTTTTTAAAAAAAGGAAAGAGAGGGAAAAAAGCGAGGGATGGAGGAAGGGGAATAAACAGAAGGGGAGGACAATGAAGAGGGGCGGGGCTTGGCAGGCAGCAGATAACTGGGGAGGGGGGCGCGGCTGGCGGCGGCTCAAGGCAGGAAGGGAGGAGCTGCCTCGCGGAGAGTCTTGGGCTGCAGAGATTTCCCGTTCAGGAGCGCGGGAGGCCACGCCGTGGATGGGAATCTCTTCCTCCTCTTCCTCCTCCTCCTCCAGGAGAGAGGGTGGTCCGCCCCACCGAGTCGGGCGTGCTCAAGCGTGGGAGCCTATAGTTAGAGCTCAGCTCCTTTTCTTGCCTTCCCCGCCCCCCCACGGAGCACATTTTCCTCGCCCCCCCAACCCCCGCATGTAGAATAGAAGCCCTCCAGCCTCCACGGTGCACAAACTCTCCCCTCTGCAACGAAGCGCTTTGTTGAGGTTTTTAGGCAGTCTTGGTGCATCTTAAATCAGCGCTAATTGCGCCTGGACGCAGTATTTACTTCCGAGTAGGCCCCCCCCCCCGTAGCACCTGACGTTGCTATTCGTATCATCAGGTTTGTTTGTTGATAATTTAATTGTTTTAAAAGCATCATGCTAAAGAGCTCTCTCCCACCCCCAGACCCTTGGGCAAAACAG